>NC_073303.1:34156877-34470002 GCF_027595985.1 Sorex araneus | reverse complement strand
ATTCTGGCTATTGTAAATAGTGCTGCAATAAACATACAAGTGCAGATGTCATTTCTACTGCATTTTTTTTTTTTGCATCTCCGGGATATATTCCCAGAAGTGGTATTGCTGGATCAAATGGGAGCTCAATTTCTAATTTTTTGAGAAACGTCCATATTGTTTCCCAAAAAGTCTGAACCAGCAACACCAGTTGCTTTTATTCTTTCAGATGTGGGCCAGTCTCTATGGTGTGAGATGATACCTCATTGTCGTTTTGATCTGCATCTCCCTGATTAGTGATGAAGAACATTTTTTCATGTGCCTTTTGGCCATTCGGATTTCTTCTTTGAGAAAGTTTCTGTTCATCATCCCATTTTCTGATGGGATTGGATGTTTTCTTCTTGTAGAGTTCAACTAGTGCCTTGTATATCCTTGATATTAACCCCTTATCAGAAGGGTATTGGTGAATACCCTTTCCCATTCTGTAGACTACTAGATTTGGGGCTGGAGCAATAGCACAGCGGGTAGAGCGTTTGCCTTGCATCCCATATGGTCCCCCAAGCACTGCCAGGAGTAATTCCTGAGTGCATGATGCACACCCTGTGCATCGCCGGGTGTGACCCAAAAAACAAAAAAAAAACAAAAAAAGAAAGAAAAAGAAAATCGCTGGTTGAAAGATAATGCCAGGTAAAAAAGACTACTAGATTTTTGTGGAGGAAGGGGAAGCACACCTGGCGATAGTCAGGGCTTACTCCTGGGCTTCTGCACTCAGAGATCACGCCTGGTGGACTCAGAGGACCATATGGAATACTGGGGACCGAACCTGGTTTGGTCATGTACAAGGCAACTGTCCTATCCACTGTACTACCTCTCCAGCCCTGACTATTAGATATTTAAAAGGAAAATATTTTAAGCTGTCAAGTGATGGTATGGAGAGATATCAAGAGGCAGAGAACAGGCTTTGCATGTGAGGTCAGGATACCCTCCCCAGCAGGCCAGGTGTCATTTTTGTTTTTTATTTTAATTTTTTAAAACATTTTTTTGTTTTAATTTCCTGTTTTGGGGTCATACCTGGCTCTACTCAAGACATATTCTTGGCTATCTGCTGGAATCACTCCTGGTAGGATAGAGGGACCATTTGGGATGCCAGAGATTGAATCCAGGTCAGCTGCATGCAAGCAAGTGCCCTCCCCTCTGTAGCATTGCTCTGGCCTCCCAACATGTTTTAATTGAAAGACAAAACATCCAAGTTAAAATTCATAGAAAAGTTATTTCTATAGTGATCACAGCTGCAGAACATCTCTCCTTTAGTGCCACAATAATGTTCCTATTGTAATTTGCTCAGTCATTCCTTTATAGGGAAGGAAGGTTACTGAGAATCTACAGCTCTTTTATTCTAAAAGTCCACTGCCTTGGGGCTGGAGAGGTAGTACAGGGTTAAAGCACAAGGTCCGTCTCTAGCAGCCCTGGAGGCAAGGCCTCTAGGTGTCTGAGCCATCTCTGGAACCACTGTGTCGCCCTTGGGGGGGCAGGAGGGGGGTTGGCTCTTGCACTGAATTGCTGGGAGACGCCCTCTTGTGAGACCAAATAAATAAATGATTGATTACCTGAAAATAAAATTATCTTCTTTCTTATACCTTCTGAACTAATGATCTAATCACCTGTCCAAACCAGGAATCCAAGTTTATTCTAGACTTTTCTGTTTCACCCTTTATATCCAAATTAGATCACTGAATCCCATGGGCTTCACTTCCTAAACATTTAAACAACTATTCTAGGGATCAGAAAGGTGGCTCAAGGAACCCGAGCACCTGAGCACCTTGTATGCTGGAGCCCCACGTTTGATGCCCAGTACCGCACTGTACCCCGAGCATCACAGTTTTGCTGTACTGGGCATCCTTCCAACAATCATCTCTCCTTTTCTAACTCAAGAGCACTGTGCAGGTCTGCAACATGCCTTACACAGTCAATTTCTTCTTCTTTTATTTTTTTTTTTGGGGGGGGCGGGTTTATGGGTGTAGATGTGCCTCTGCTCAGGACTTACTTCTGACTTTGTGCTCAGGAATTACTCCTGGTGGGTTGTGGGGGACCATATGGAGTGTTGGGGACTGAACCCACGTTGGCCACATGCAAGGCAAGCACCCTATGGGGATGTATTATCTCTCCAGTCCCCTCATATGGACAATTTATTAAACCATCTCTGTTTTCAGGGTTGCTCCATTCTGTCCATCCTTCCTGCTGCTATCAGGACTGTCTTCCAGAAATGTATTATCTCAAAGGGTGAAGAAAGAGAATAGTCAGGGCACTTGCCTTGCATTTGGCTGACCTGTGTTGGATCCCTGGCACCCCATGTGGTCCACCAAGCCCTACCAGGAGTGATTCCTGAGCATAAAGTTGGGAGTAAGCCCTGAGCACAGCCAGGTGTGAGCCAAAATTAAAAAAAAAAAAAAAAAAGGCAAGAAAAAAAGCTAAACAGAAATGCTCATCTTAGCTGATCATTTTCACGCCTGTCTCCAGGATACAGTCCAAATTCCTTTACACAGCAGTCTAGAGAGAGCACAACAGGAAGATTTTTGCTTCGTATCAGCCGATCCGGGTTTAATCCCCATGTTTCCCTGATCGGGTGCGTTCAGGGTGGTATGGCCCTAGACTGGGCTGGAGCGATAGCACAGCGGTTGGGCTTTCGCCTTTCACGAGGCCGACCTGACCCCTGCCTCCAAAAAACCAAAACCCAAAACCATTTGTGGGCCCCACCCAGTGGTGCTCAGGCCCCACTCCTTAGAGGACCTGTGGTGGCAGGGATTGAACCTGAGCCTCCTGCATTGCAGTTTGAGCTCCAGTCTGTTGATCTTTATCTCCAGTCCAGAAAAATTACATATGTGTACAGGAAACAAATCTTCACTCTTCAGAAACCGTTCAACTGAAAGAATGATATTCCCTGAATTATTACAGAAAACGTACATGAGTACCAGGGAGTCAGTTTAAAGGGTGAAGTACAGGTGTTGCATTTAGGAGCCCCAGGTTTAATCCTGGTACTTGAAAGATCCCTCAGGCCCAAACCTGGGCATACATGAACCCCAAGTACCTCTGGGTGTCACCCAAAAACAAAAGCGAAAAACAGAAAAAGGTGCATGACTCTTCCTTAAGCCATGAAGGTACCCAGGATACAAAGAGCTCTAGAGATGGTCTGTTCTGGGGTTAAGGTGTTTGCCTTGCCATGACCAATCCTGTATCCCAGCATCACAAAGCATCCCCTAAGCACCATGAGAAGTGATCCCTGAGCACCGAGTCTAGGTTAAGCTCTAGAAAGCAAAGTAAAAAAAAAAAAAAACTCTGATCCATAAACATTAAGTGATCTAAATATCCCTGTCAATCTGAGCTATGATTTACTTTGTGACTTTTTTTATTTTTTCACAGAGGTCATACCTGGCAGTGGTGGGAGCAGAAGAGGATGTGGTACCAGGGATCATACTCAGGCCGGTGTTCTACCCCTGGCCTGAGTGTTCCTGAAAAACCAACGAGGGCAGAATGACTGGCTGCAGACATCCACTCCCCTGTGCTGCGTCTCAGATACAGCCCTCACAGGCCCTGAGGAATGTGCATTTTAGGGCTTACAAATTGGCAGATTTTATCAGCACAACAGAGAGGACACTTTCACATTCTTCAGGAGAGGATTTGAGGTGAATCTCTTAGTCTATGGCTGGCTTAAATACTGACCCACCCTTCCTTCCTCCCTTCCTTTGTTCTCTCATTTTTTCTCATACTTACTGACAAAAGAAGCCAATGAATCCCAGACATGAAGTGGTATTTGCAATCTTCCTGTATACCAGAGAGACACTCACCAGAAGGGGAAAAAGCAATGCAACGCTCTTCCTCCACTGGGTGAAGGCAGTTCTACTGCTAAGATCAATTAGAACTGCTTCAGAGAATTCCTCAAAGATGGAGTCTGGACTACGATAAAAGCCGTAAAATCAAATGGATGAAAAAAATCAGTAAGCTAGCAATGGAGGAAGAGACAGTACAGAAAAAGTGGAATAATCAATGACCTTGGAGATTTCAGACAAATTGGATTTTCTATTGAAGACAGGGATATAAATAGCCCAAACACAACACAGACGCTGGAACAAAAGCGACCAACTCAACTTTTTGTTTGGAAACTTGTCAGGCCTAGAGAACTGTTCAGATTACAGCTGCTAATGGTTATGCATTTGGCAATCAAAATGTCTTTGCAAAATAAAAAAGTTTTAACTGCCTTACTACTGAGGTTACAGACCACAGCCTTAATGCATTGTTGCAGTCAACATCCTCCCTGCTGCTTTTGAGTACTTACATCAGCTGCCTCCCCATAAAACAATGGCAGATTGCATTCCAGAGACACATAGGAGTTTCCCTACAAGGCTCTCATCTGCTTTCCTCTGGAGTGGAAGCCACAGCCTCTCTGTCTCCTCCCTACCTTGTCTAGTTTGATTCCCTCATCAGGCAGGCTGATGAGGTTCTAGAGGGATTTTTCTCTGGTACAAATCAGTCATGCTATGACACTAAGGACCTGGGCCAGAGTGATAGCACACTGGTTAAGGGACCTGCCTTATTCTCAGCCAATCCCAACCTGACCTCTGCACGTGAAACCAGAGCCCCACTGGGACTGAGCATCACGAGGTGTGACCCTAACTCCACTACCCCCTAAAAAGGAGAAACAAGTATAAAGCTAAAGGAAAAGCATTTTAAGAACAAATTTTTTAAAGCCACTTAGAATGTAGTACACTTGATTTTAAATCAATTCTAACAAAACATTTTTGCTATTTGTTTTTTTTAAAAAACAACTAAAAAAATTACGCTTTGCCATCGAGTGAGGACTTAGTATATTTTAACTAATCAAAGAAAGGCCAAGTATGTGAGGCCTGGAAGTAAAATTACTGAATTCCTTTGGCAATGCTAAAAATTAAGAACAGGAGACGGATATAAAATGTGGCCCAAGTACAGAGTAGATTAATTTTAGTTGAATGTAAGTTATTACAGCCACACTAATTTTCAAAGAAAATGTAATTCAGTTGCATGATGAATAATGAATGTGGAAATACAGAGAGAAGACACAGCCCTGGAAACTGTATCCTGGATCGTTCTAGTAAGCTGGCCGCCAATGAAGCTTAAATAAAAATCAAACATACCCAGGTTAAAACTTCTTAAACTCTGTCTATCATAGGACCTCAGTTCTGTGACACTTAAGCTAGAGGGGTGGGTAATCTTTTGCAATCAAGAAGTTTGGGATTCGAGGGCTGGAGCGATAGTATAGAGGGTAGGGTGTTTGCCTTGCACGCAGCCAACCCAGGTTCAATTCCCAGCATCCCATATGGTCCCCTGAGCACCGCCAGTAGTAATTCCTGAGTGAGTGCAAAGCCAGGAGTAACCCTGTGCATTGCCAGGTGTGACCCAAAAAGTGCAAAAAAAAAAAAACAAAAGTTTGGGATCAGGCCAGAGAGATGGTTCAAGGGGGTGAGTACAAGCTCCACACTGACAGGGGCCTGAGTTCAATTTCTAGTCTGCATTGCTCCTCAGTACTTTCCAAAGCAACATGAGCACCAATTTGGGAGTAGCCTGACCCAAGTGGTCCATAAACAAAAATTTGAAAAGGAAAATACAGAGGAGAAAGAACTGCTGGCTAAAATGTGAGAGGAAAAGGTTAGAGAGGATGAAAAAGAAGTAATCATTTCCTTTTTCAAAAAACAGCATGGCGGGGGCTGGAGTGATAGCACAGCGGGTAGGGTGTTTGCCTTGCATGCGGCCAACCCAGGTTCGAATCCCAGCATCCCATATGGTCTGGTCCCCTGAGCACCACCAGGAGTAATTCCTGAGTGCAGAACCAGGAGTAACCCCTGTGCATTGCCAAGTGTGACCCAAAAACTAAAAAAAAAAAAAAAAAAAAACCCAGCATGGGGACCAGACCCAGGATATTACACATTACACATGGAGGGCATGAAAGGCAAATAGAACATAAATCTGTAAAACAATGCACTAAGAAAAATTAAGCATTTTCTTTTGTATGAAGGTAGAAGCCCTACTGCCTAAAATAAGTGCTTAAAGAACAAGACCCTACAGGGAGGTAAGTCTCTTCATGCTTCATGCATTTAGGATTTCTGCAGGTATGAGTCTAAACACAGTCTCAAAGGTTTTTATTCGAGTTTTCCTATTAAGCTCAATTCCTTCAGCTCCCTCTGCTGTTAAAAAAGAGTATTTCAGTTATATTTAGTTCATAATGACCAAAATTCTTAAAATACACTTAAACACATGTATCTTCTCACACAAAAACACATGCAAACATGGCACAATCTCAAGCAGACATTTGCCAATTATTAATTCTCTGACGTAAGCCCAATATTCCAGACTGTCACTGTCATCCCATTACTCATTGATTTGCTCGAGTAGGCACCAGTAACGTCTCCATTATGAGACACGATGTTACTGTTTTTGGCATATCAAATATGCCACGGGTAGCTTGCCAGGCCTGCCGTGGGGGCAAGATACTCTCGGTAGCTTGCCAGGCTCTCTGAGAGGGGCGGAAGAATCGAACTTGGGTCGGCCACATGCAAGGCAAACGCCCTACTGCTCTGCTATAGATCCAGCCCAAATAAACTATATTAAGCATAAATTCTTCATTATGTAAATTTGAAGGTGGTATAAAAAGTTTTTTGTATTTTTTTTACAGTTCTCGTAACATCAAACGTAAGTTCTTTAATCAAAATGAAAAAACAGAACTAAGACTTTGAATAGTATTTTGGTTAATGAATTTTCTATTTTCTCAAGAATATAACAAACTGCATTGAACAAAATTATGTTATTTGAGGACATGCAGTGCTTCTGAATTTGCTTACGCATTTTCTTAAGAAAAATATTTTGACTTTTTTTTTGCTTTTTGAGTCACACCTGGCAATGCTCAAATATGCCACGAGTAGCTTGCGAGGCCTGCCGTGCGGCATGACTCAGGGCTGACTCCTGGATCTGCACTCAGGAATCACTCCTGGCAGTGCTCGGGGGACCACCTGGGATGCTGGGAATCGAACCCGGGTCAGCCGCATGCAAGGCAAACGCCCTACCCACTGTACTATCGCTCCAGCCCAATATTTTGACTTTTAACTTAGTTCTATACTAAGTTCCTCCCCACGTGGGCAGCTCCTTTTCCTTTTTCTTCTACTTTCCAAAAGAAAAAAAAAAAAAACGTTTATTTTTAAGTAGGGGTGGGGCAGAGATAATACAAAGATTATTAAGGCACTTGTCTTGCATGTGGCTGACCCTGATTCAATCCCCAGAACTGCATATAGTCCCCTGAGCACCTCCAGAAGTGGTAAGTGAACCCAAAGCAGAGAATCAGTAGTAAACTAGTAATAATAATGAGTCCCATGATCCCACCATTTCAAGGGGTAACAAAGGTTTCTTGATAAACAGCAGAAAAATTTGATGGACTTGACAAATAGTACACAGGGAAAGGTTTTGCCTTACATATGGCTGACCAAGTTTAATTCCCATCCCACTTCTGGAGCAACCTTTGAGCACAGAGTGAAGAATAGACCCTGAGCACTGCTGGGGTCTATTCCTCCACTCCCAAACAAAATAAAAACAAAAGGGGCTGGAGAGATAGCATAGCGGGTAGGGCGTTTGCCTTGCACGCGGCCGACCCGGGTTCAACTCCCAGCATCCCATATGGTCCCCTGAGCACGGCCAGGGGTAATTCCTGAGTGCAGAGCCAGGAGTAACCCCTGTGCATCGCCAGGTGTGACCCAAAAAGCAAAAAAAAAAAAAAAAACAAAAGTAACCAAATTTTCATTCATGAAAAGGAACCTTATATTAGGTAAATTGTAGTAATAATTTATTATTAAAATTCAAATTAAGTCCCCCAGAAAAGAGAAAGCAAAGCATGACTATGTTTTTGTTTGCTCCTTGGTTATTTATCTCCCCAATAAAAATCTGCCTGGATCAGAGAGATAGTACCATCAATAGGGCACTTGCTTTGCATGTAGCCAACCCAGGTTTGATCGCCAGCACAACATATGGTCCCCTGAGCCCCACCAGGATGATCCCTGAGCACAGAACAAAGAATAAGCCATAAGTATGCTGGGTGCTATCCTCCCCACCCCAGACTGCTCTTGCATTGACTGCAGGAAACTTGGGTTTGATTCCTGGCACTTAAATGATCTCTATGTGTGTGTTTATATAGAGGAAGTTGCTAATAACTTACTATTGCTCAGATATTGTGTTGAAGGATCCTTAAGTTAGTTGCAATACAAAACAAGCATCTGGGGTTGGAGTTACACTATAGTGGGTAAGGCACTTGCCTTGCACACAACTAACTCAGGTTCGATCCCCAGCATTGCACATCTAGTTCCCCAAGCCCCACCAGGAATGATCCCCAAGCAGAGAGCCAGTAGCAAGCCCTGAGCACCACCAGGTGTGCCTTAAAAATCAATACACAAAATACCCAAGCATCTGTTCAAGAGAAACAATCTTAGAGCTGGAGCAATAAATAGCACAGTAGGTAGGGCGTTTGCCTTGCATGAGGCCGACCCGGGTTTGAATCCCAGCATCCCATATGGTTCCCTGAGCACTGCCAGTAGTAATTCCTGAGTGCAGAGTCAGGAGTAACCCCTGTGCATCGCCAGGTGTGACCCAAAAAGCAAAAAAAAAAAAAAAAAAAAAGAGAGAGAGAGAGAAACAATCTTGACTCACCTGATCCTTAAATTGTTTCTGGGACAAGCAATCAATTAGGTCCACACAGCCCAGAAGACAGCCTGATGGATAGTCATTGGGAAATTCCACATCTGAATCAGGAACAAGAAAAGAATTTGATTCCTTCTCCCTTTCTTCCTTCCAGCCAACATGAGCTAGAGCCTTCATTCCTGTACTAACTCTCTGGCCCGAAATGTCTTTTTTCTTTAAGGCAAAGTGATTTTTTACTGAAAGAATTTAAGAGAAATGTGAAGGGAAAGAAAGGGGGTATGTGTTCAAGAGAGAACATGAACTTCTTCAGAGTGAAAGGCTATGTTTCTTTTTTGATCCTAGCACTCATGAATCTATTTGAACAAAGCACTTTAGAAGAGAAGCAATGAGTATGATTTTGCTTTTAGCAGGTGCAACTTTGAATTTTGCAAATAATTTGTAAATGAGCTGCCTTAGTATAACTAGTCACATTCTAAGCTAGAAAAAAAATATTATAAATGAACCACTAAAATTCATTCTATATAAGTTTAGTCAAAACATAGTAATTCCTCTATATTCAACCTGGATTAGAGTTTCATAAAGATGAGCTTAAGAAACAATTAACCAGTGTTTAAGAGGAAAAAAAAAAACAGACGTGGGGGCAAGGGTTGGAGAGTACAAGGGCTAAGGCGCTTAGCTACCCAGCAGTCGACTCCAGTTCAATCTTCATACCTCATGGTCCTTAGTGCTGCTGGGAGTAGCTCCCAAGCACTGGCAGGTATGGTCCCCTGCACGTCCCCAGTAAAAGTAATTAATGCTTTCAATTAATCAAATTAATGATGGAAATAAAAGATATTAAGAAGAAAATAAAAAACAAGCACAGATACACCCTTAAGGATTTACCTTAAGCAAGAGAGTACGTGCCTGGCCCTGAGCGCCACCCTCAGCAGTGTCCCTGCTCCCCTGCCGTTCCCAGCCCTGCTGACCCAGACCAACTGCAGAAGGGGACCACGGGTGGTAAGACAGAGAGTGAAGGAAGGGAGAAGACAGGAGCGGAGGGGAGGGGCGTGGAGGGAAGGGAAGAAACAGGGACGGGAAGTGGGAAAGGACTGGAAGGGAGAGGAGGGAACTCGTGACTGCTCCACAGAGAAAGGCCTAAGGAGATGTGGCTGTTACCTTTCCCACGAAGCAGGCTGTATGTGGCCTGCAGTTCGGAGACTTCTTGGGGGGCGGGTCTTTTGGCTGTAGCCGCAATCCAAAGTCGTCCTCTATGAGGAGTGTACCAGCTTCTGCCCTCCACCCTTGAACAAACACAAATTAAGCTGGACAGGGAATTTCTAGCTTTCTGGTGGCTCTCAAACAAAGCCTGTTGAAATGATACAGGTAAGCTGAGATGTGCAGATGATCACCTAACAGGAGGTGATGTTTGAGGAAAGACGTTCCTCCTACCATCCCTTTTCCTTTTTATTTATTTATTTATTTGCTTGCTTGTTTATTTATTTCCATCCCTTGTCCTGGAATGAATGAATTCCAGTATGAATCCTGTTCTCTAGTTTTTCCAATTATCAGAACAAGACAGTCATCTTTCCCAGCTTTATTTCTGGGCCACACCAGTGGAATTACTCCTGGCGGTCATTGGGGGAACCGCATGGGATGCTGGGGATTGAACTGAAGGGCAGAGTGCAAGGCAAACACCTTTCCTGCTGTACTATGGCTCTTTACCTTTTAATTCCTCTGACCAGCAGAGAAGCCCAGGGTTGATGCATGGAGAGGCACCAGCCACCATCAAAGCCTTCCTGAAACTCCTGGTCCTGAATCCGCAACTGGTGCCGATAGGAGCTGGACTCTGATTCTGATCCTGCAGGGTGGAAAGCCTTTTTCTGGGAGGTGGAACCTGTCTGGTCAACCCACTAAACAGGAAAGAAACCAAACATGATTCATTCTGACAATGAAAAACCCGGGGTAGGCAGGTGGGCATACAAAATGAGATCAGAAAAACTAAATCACAGGAAACATTATTTTAGAAAAACAGATAGTTAAGAGAGATAGTACAGTGTATGGGGCACCTATAGGGTCCCCCAGTTCCATCGGGTATGATCCCTGAGCACAGAGCCAGAAGTAAGCCCTGAGCAGTCGGGTGTGGCCCCAAAACCAAACAAAACAAAAAGAAAGAAAAATGTATCCTATCTTTAAACAAGACAGGGGAGATGGAGATGGAAAATGTCCAATGGGAAGAATAAGATCAGCAAAATGGAATAAGGTCAAGGTCCTTTTGTTTTGTTTTGGGACAGACCTGCAGTGCTCAGAGCTTAATCCTGGCTTCCGGCTCAGGATCACTCCTGGCAGGGCTTGAGGTGCCAGGAATGGAACCTGGGTGGGCTGTATTTAAGGAAAGTGCCACTGTGCTTTCACTCCAGTCCCATGACAAGGTCATATAGACAGGATTATCAGAATACTGAAATCTCCACACATGGCTTCCTGATTATAGCATCAGCACGACTATTCAAATAAATGGTTTATAGTTGTTTCCACTTTATACTTATTAATGATCCATAAAGGACTCTCAACAATATCCAACATAATCCTGTCAGCAAAATGAAGGGTCAACTTTCTCTGTATGCCTTGATTTGACTGGCAGGATCACAGGCTAGTGCCTACATATGCTGCCATACGTTGGACACATGTAGCCTCCTCTAAGCTTGGAATGAATGACTCATCGCTCCAGAAAGGTTCCATCGGGTAAAGAGAACCAAAAAGTCTTCAGGTGGGGTGATTCCCAGAGACTGCAGACCCCCAGTAGTCGTTAGGTCATGGAATGACACAGTTTAACACCTCTTCAGGGCACAAGCCTGGGTGCTCCAAAATTAGAGTACCAGGAAGGAAAGGGTGCAGTCAGGACAGTCAGGTGTGAGGGTTAGCTCAAGTTGAGTTCTTACTTAGAACAGTTTATAAGGGAGACAAAATAACCTAGAGTGGTAGCCTGGAGAGTCTTAATCACTAACCCATAAAGGTTTTCATTTTCTCAACTGTAAAATAAATTATGGGATTGCGTGGGGGCTATAATGACAGTACAGCGGGTAGGGTATTTGCCTTGCAAAAAAAACAGGAGTGGTCCCTGAGTGCACAGCCAGGAGTTAAGTCCTGACCACCACTGGACATGGCAAAAAAAAAAAAAAAAAAACCACAACTTTCAAGCCTAGCGCCACCAAAAGTTTTTAAAAAGGCAAGGAAGCATTCTCCTGAGGCCTTCAGAAGGGACACAGGCTTGCTGAAACCTCAAATTCAACCACAAACATCAACACCACTATAAACAGGTTACCTTAACTATACAAAATAAAAAATACTGATAATAAGATTAGGCTTATTTGTTTCTTTGTTTTGTTTTGCTTTTTGGGTCACACCTGGCGATGCACAGGGGTTACTCCTGGCTCTGCACTCAGGAATTATCCCTGGCAATGCTCAGGGGACCATATGGGATGCTGGGAATCAAACCCGGGTCCCGCATGCAAGGCAAACACCTTACTCGCTGTGCTATCGCTCCAGCCCCTTATTTTAGTTTTTAAATTTATTTGCTTCTTTTTTGGGTTACATCCAGTGATGCTCACAGGTTACTTCTGGCTCAGGGGACCATATGGGATCCCGGGGATTGAACCAGGGTCAGCCGTGTGCAAAGCAACCCCCTACCTATCTGTACAATTGCTCCAGCCCAACAGGATTAGGTTTAATTAAAAAAAAAAAAAAAAGACACTGATTTCAAATTTTAGTCTCACAGATCTGTGAAATTATTCTTTTATCTGAGCCACTATTATATATGCATGTACATATTAAACCCCTTAGCATAGACTTTATTTGGGGGGGGCGGAACCCACACATCCAATGAAACTTAGGACTTACTCCTGGCTCTGTGTTCAAGATCACTCCTGGCAGGCTTGGGGTATCATCTGGGGTGCTGGGCATAGAAGCTGGTTTGGCAGAGTGCAGGGAAAATGCCCTACCCACTGTACTAACGCTCCAGCTCCTAGCATCGAATGTATTAAAAGACTGCATGTGGAGTTGGGATTCAAACTGGGGTCCATGTGATGCAAGGTAATCTTCCCCTGTATCCTCTGGTTTTCTTTCTGTATTTTCTCACCATTCCCAAATATCCATTGTCTTAGCCACTTTCTTTTCCTTTGTTTTTGTTTTTTTGAGCCACACCCAGCAGTGCAGAGTATTTACTCCTGGTTCTGTGCTCAGGGATTATCTCGGCAGACTCAGAGGACCATACGGGGAGCTGGGGGAGTCGAACCCAGGTTGGTTGTGTGCAAGGCAAGTGCCCTAGCACTAAACTATTGCTCCAGCCCAATAGATACTTTGTTGTTGCTAGGGCTCAAATCCAGGGTGTCATGAGGCAAGTGCTCTACCATTCACTTCTCATGGTGCCTGGGGGACCATGCAGCAGTGAGGATCAAACCCAGCCTCCTGCACGCAGAGCACAATCTCAGCCCTTACACCATCTCTTCAATCCTCAAACATTTGTTCTGTACTTTTATGAGGGGGGTGAGGGGACCCTCTAGGCAATTCTTGGTTAACTGGGTTCATTGTTCATGCAAGAGGCAGAGATGGCCATGCTGAGACCGCCTTTGCTGCTGGGGATTATCAGGTTCACTCTGCCTTCAGGGTTTCACCTGACTATACTCTGGGACCAGGTGGTGCTGGGAATTGCGAGGCATGCACCTTAACCCTTGGACTATTTCTCTGGTCCCTTCACATTCTTTACTGTTTTTTTGTTTTTGTGCCACACTTGATGGCATTTAGAGCGTAGAGCTCTATGATCAGAGATCACTCATAGTAGGACTCAGAGGACCTTATGTGGTGCAAGGGACTGAACCCAAGTCAGTTGTATGCAAGGCAAGCAACCCTATAGCCACTGTTTGGCCCCTTTTACATTACAAAAGTAAGTCCTTTTGGTTTTTTTGTGCACTGCTCTGGCACCTGGCAGTGCTAAGAGGTGGTGGTGGAGAGCTCCTGCACTGCTTAAGTAACCATGAGGTATCAGGGGTAAAAATCTTTTAACTGCACGCAAGGCAAGGCAGACACCTTAACTACTGTATTCTCCCCAGGACCCTTACTTTTAATAAAAAAAAAAAAAAAATCTGGGGTCAGAGAAACAGAATAGCCCATATGGAACTTGCCATGTAGGCAGCTGACTCAGGTTCAGTCTGTAGAACTAAATATAGTCTTCCAAGCTACCAAGAGTGAGACAGTACGAAGTCCTAAGCACCACTGGGTATGGCCCCTCTCCAAAAAGAATGTTGAACCATGCTTACTCTAGGTGTATAATCTTCTCTTGGGAAATACTCATATGATAATACAGGTTGGGCCAAAGAGAGGACAGTGGTTAAGGTATTTGCCTTATACAGAGCCAAGCCAGTGTCAACCCCTAGTAACCATATGGTGCCCAGTATGCTGGCACTGACCTTCAAGCTATACATAGCCAGTAGAAGACCCCACCTAAACAACACCATGTATGACCCCCCGTTATCACAGCCCACCTGCGGAAAAATATTAAGATAGTGATACAGCTTAAATGGATAGGGGCTAGAGTGATAGCACAGCGGGGTAGGGCATTTGCCTTGCACATGGCCAACCCGGGTTCAATTCCCAGCATCCCATATGGTCCCCTGAGCAGCGCCAGGAGTAATTCCTGAGTGCAGAGCCAGGAGTAACCCCTGTGCATCACTGGGTGTGACCCAAAAAAGCAAAATATAATAATAATAATAAATAAATAAATGGATAGAAATACTGCAAGAAAAAGTAATTCGGTGTGTTGAGAAAGCAGATTGGTATCTCCAGCCTAGGAAAGAAATACACTTAAAAAAAGAAGCGTCTGGGTCCCCAATTCTCTCATGAGTAGTTAGAACATGATGGCCCACTAACCTGGGGAGGGGGATGGTACAGGTTTGGGTTCACCAAAACTCCTAAAGGTTCATCAGAAGATCTATCCAATTTGGTCTGTGGTTGGTATAAGGTTCCATTGGCAATGGCCTGTATTGTCTCATCTAGTCTGAGAAGAAACCAAAAGGAAGTAATAATTGGTCATGTTCTGTGCCCAGAAAATCTTTGCCATATGAAAATTACAACAGTAATACAACCTGAAATTCAAAAATGGAGCAATGGATAATGTTCCCTGTTCTTTTATCCCAACTTCTTTCTCTTCACTGCCAAGTATCTAAGTGTATCACTGTCATCCCGTTGCTCATCGATTTGCTCGAGCGAGCACCAGTAATGTCTCCACTGTGAGACTTGTTACTGTTTTTGGCATATCGGATATGCCATGGGTAGCTTGCCATTCTCTGCCACGTGGGCAAGATACTCAGTAGCTTGTGGGGCTCTGAGAGGCAGAGGAATTGAACCCGGGTCGGCCTTGTACAAGGCAAATGCCCTACCCACTGTGCTATCACTCCAGCCCATCTAAGTGAATATAAATTAGTATTAGTCCTAAGACATCAAGAAAACAGGCAGTGCACACTACAATCATTCATCTTTTTAACAAGATTGTTGGACAATCTTGTTTATTGCTGGAGCAATAGCAAGACATGGGGCTGAAGCAATGGCACAGCAGGAGGGCGTTTGCCTTGCACGTGACCAACCCAGGTTTGATTCCCAATATCCCATATGGTCCACTGAGCACTGCTGGGGGTAATTCCTAAATGCAGAGCCAGGATTAGCCCCTGTGCATCGCTGGGTATGACCCAAAAAGAAGGAAAAAAAAAAAAAGATTGGAGCCAGAACAACAGTATAGTAGGTAGGGCGCTTGCCTTGCACACAGCAGGTCCGGGTTCAATTCCCAGCATGCCATATGGTCCCCCAAGTACCGCCAGGAGTAATTCCTTAGTGCACAGCCAGGAGTAACTCCTGAGCATTGCTGGGTTTGACCCAAAAGGTAAAAAAAGATAAAAGCCAAGATTATGGAGCCAGAGTGACAGTACAACAGGCAAGGCACTTGCTTTGCACACAGCTGGCTCATGTTCAATCTCTGGCACCGCATATGGTGAACCCCACCACGTGTGGATTCCTGAGCATAGCCAGGTCTGACCCAAAACCAAAAACTAAACAAAGTGCTAAGATTAGAAGATTTACTCAGAACATTCAATGATCACTCTGACCACTCAGAAGTGTTTCTCTCCTGACGATGTGTGTCTATCTTGGCTTCATGGCCCAGAGGTCTAGAACATAGCCCTAGAGGATGTTTAGAAGAGGGCCCTAGAGGCCCAGCACAGGCACACTTACTACCCCTTTCTCTGAGGTTCAAGAGCACCTGCTGTTAAGTCATCATATACATCCCATGTGATCTAGTACCCATGGTGCAAGCTTTGAGTGTTTCCTCTAAACTTAAAAAAAAAAAATGTCATTTTTAAGATTTTGGAACTAGGGGGGCTGGAGTGATAGCAGAGCGGGTAGGGCGTTTGCCTTGCACTCGGCCGACCCGGGTTCTATTCCCAGCTTCCCATATGGTCCCCTGAGCACGGCCAGGAGTAATTCCTGAGTGCAGAGCCAGGAGTAACCCCTGAGCATCGCTAGGTGTGACCCAAAAAGCAAAAAAAAAAAAAAAAAAGAGATTTTGGAACTAGGGGCTGGAGTGATAGTACAGCGGGTAGGGCATTTGCCTTGCACGCGGCCAACCTGGGTTCGATTACCAGCATCCCATATGGTCCCCTGAGCACTGCCAGGGATAATTCCTGAGTGCATTGCCAGGAGTAACCCCTGTGCAGAGCCAGGTGTGACCCAAAAAAGCAAAAATAAATAAATAAATAAATAATAAATAAAATAAAATAATTGTCATTATTTAAAAAAAAAAAGATTTTGGAACTAATCCTACTATTAAGACATCACTGGTCTTGCAGAACCATCTTATTCTATTCTACAGATCTCTTTGCTCCTGTACTAAATTGCCCTGCCAGAAGCTTAACAAATATTTGTAAATTACAAGGCACAACATTATGAAAAGCTTCCACTAATAGAAAAGGCTGAGTTAGACCCTGACCTTGGTACATGAAATAATTACCTGTTCAGAACTTCTTACATGCAAGGCAACTTGAAAGGTGTGGAGGACATGGTTCCTGCCTTTAAAAAAGCTTTGAAGCAAGTGGCAGGTTTAAAAAAAAGCTATAAAAATGATGGAAAATTAAAAAACACAAGAGGATATGTAATTATTCCTGAGAGACACATCCATCTAGCACTTATTACCCCATCATTCCATGTGGTGTACCTGTCGGTTACAAGTGCTGTACAAGTAGCTACCTGAAAGAGTAAGTTTGCTGGCTGACTGATGTGGTGGTGGTGTAAAAGGAAAAAAAAATGAAAGAGAAAGTTTGGAGGAGGAATTTTTGAAACCAAGAAAAAAGCATGAAGCTAAAAACAAATAAAAAACCACAAATATGAAGGAAGGGATGAGTCTAAAATAGAATCATGGAATCTGAAGAAGGGAAATACGTTTTAGACACAGGACAGCGATTGGGGTCTGTGGAGAGAGTACAGTGGGTAAGACTTGAATGCAGCCCATTTAAATATGATATGGGCACCCGACAGGGTCCCGAGCCATACCAGGAGCCCAGAATCAGATGTAAGCCCTGAGCACAGCTGGGTGTGGGTCCCAGGCAAAACAAAACACTGGTGTAGTGAAAAACGATATATCCAGTTTCTCTTGACCACTGAGAAGTGGTGGGCAGCAGGGAGGGGCCAACACACTGCTGATGTGGCTCAGGTAATAGTGCAGGCCCGACAGTTCTTAGGAGCTTCCAGGCTTGGACACAGGTGCTGTGGTGTCAAACTCAAGGTCTCAAATGGGCCAGGCATGTGCACTACCACTGAAGTTCTCTTTCTGCCCCAAATCAGTGAATTTTGGGGCCAGAGCAATAGTACAGTGGGTAGGGCATTTGCCTTGCAGGCAGAAGACCCGAATTCCATCTCTGCATGTCATATGGTCCCCCAAGCCCCACCAGTAAAGGTTTCGGAGTGCAGAGCCAAGAATTAACCCCCGAGCATTGCCTGGTGTTACCCAAAAAGAAAAAATAAAAAAGCCCAAATCACTGAATTTTTAAGAATATAGTAATTTACTGGAAAATAAGTCAGTAAATGAGCAAATAAATGAGTAAAAATCATTAATACATTAGTCAAAGAGACTGTACATGATGGCCACTCAATACCCCTATTGCAAACCACGACACCCAAAAGGAGAGAGAGAGAACAAATTGGAAGGCTCTGCCACAGAGGCGGAGTGGGGTGGGGGGGATGGGATGGGGGGCAGGAGGGATACTGGGTTCATAAGTGGTGGAGAATGGACAATGGTGGAGGGATGGGCTCTCAAACATTGCATGAGGGTAAAACAAGCACGAAAATGTATGAATCTGTAACTGTACCCTCACTGTGACTCACTAATTAAAAAATCAATAAATTATATATATAAAAAATACATTAGTCAAATATATTTTATATGCCAGAATGTCAGGTGAGTTTAAAAATTTTTCCAGAGGGGAGCACTGGAGGGATAATACACTGGGTAGGGTGCTTACCCAGCATGTGGCTGGAGGTGATATAACATCACTTTCACTATTTGTGACACATGTACTACTCTAATGCAGATGGCTGATTAGGGGAGAGATCTTGGGGCATATGGGAAATTTTAGTACCTTTACTTCCATTTCGCTAGGAACCTAAAGCTCCTTTCAAAAAGTCTGATCTAGGAGCTGGAGTGATAGCACAGTGGGCCATACCCACTGGTGCTCAGGGTTTACTCCTGGTGGTCTTCCAGGGACATGTGTGGTGTCAGGGATTGAACCAGTGCGAGAGGCAAGTGTCTTTCACAGTGTCTGATCTCCCAACCTCCTGGGCAATTCTTCACTATCAATCTGTCCCGTCTGCAGACCCTGTCTAGTGATGCCCACTTACTTGCTGTGATACTCTGCTAGTGGATTCTCACTTTCCACTATCTTCCTGCCTGCAAAGTCAATGGTGATCTTCTTAGAGAGCCTCGAGGCATGTCGAAATTCTCTCAGTTCCTCCTCTCGTTTCTGTAGGGTTTCTCGCTCAATTTTTGACAACCATTGATTGGAATCACTGGCAAAGTAATCTGATTCATCATCGATAACTTGGGTTCTTCGAATGCTAAGGAACAAAGAAAAGGTAAGAAGTCAACCTGCTGACAGACACTTCACTTCTGAGAAACTGTTGCAAGGTAGCTCACTCCTATGCTATTCTTTCAGGTTATTTCAAACATAAGTGCCCAAGAATGGTCTCAAACCAGGTCATCTACATAACTTCCCAGCACATGCCCAGTGTAGGGCCAGTTTAGCAACCATGCTAATCTTTCTCCGAGCAAGGAAGACACACAGTAACCCTTGTCCACGCTCTCTCCTATAGGCCCAGCACTTCCTTATGGCCTGGTTCTACGGCACTGAACTTCAGGTCTTTGCCACTTACTCATCGTGGTCTTCCCACAATAGATCCCTAGCATCTATTATTGCTAGGCCTATAGGCAATTTTTACCCTTAGAAATGGGAATTCTAACACGGAGTATTTGTAGATTACTCTATGGACATCCTATTGTTCCATTATTGTCTATTTCCATAGCCCCAACCACCAGTCAATCCCACAAATTTATCTCCCTCACT
Source organism: Sorex araneus (assembly GCF_027595985.1). Lineage (NCBI taxonomy): Eukaryota > Metazoa > Chordata > Mammalia > Eulipotyphla > Soricidae > Sorex > Sorex araneus. The sequence continues at coordinate 34,450,686 of NC_073303.1, read as the reverse complement.
AATGCATAGGGACCAAGCTCCAGAGAATCAGGCCTACTTCATTTTTTGGGCCACCCAGGGCTGTGCTCAAGGATCACTCCTAGCAGGATTCGTGGGACCGTATGTGAAGCCAAAGATTAAATCCAGGTTGGCCGTGTGTAAGGCAAGCTCCCTACCCGTTGTACTCTTCGAATTCAGGTTTGCTTCTAAGATCATACCCAAACACACATCACAGGAAATCTACACATACCCAGATGAGTATGTAGAGCCCAATGAAGTTAGGTGATGCCAAAGTCACAAATCCAGTTAAGAATAATTATAAACTCATGACGCACATAGGCAAGGGCAATTAGTTAAAATCAAATTCACACACTAATTTTAATTTTCTGGTCTTAGCTGGAATTGTAGAAGCTTTAGGTAGTTTCAGAGTGGGAAGAGAACTTCTGAGAAAACTGGTCCCATACACAAACATACTTAATGAAACTGGTACCCTCAAACACACCAGCAAAGGGCACAAAAAATAGCAGAGGCCCTTTCCAGTTTTTATTTGATAAGAAATGTACTTCAGGGGCTGAAGAGATAGTACAGCAGGTGTTTGCCAACCAGGTTTGATCCCCAGCATGCCATAAGGTCCCGAGCACTGCCAGGAGTGAATCCTGGGGGCTGGAGTGATAGCACAGGGGTAGGGCGTTTCCCTTGTACGTGGCCGACCCGGGTTCGAATCCCAGCATCCCATATGGTCCCCTGAGCACCGCCAGGGGTAATTCCTGAGTACATGAGCCAGGAATGACCTCTATGCATTGCTGGGTGTGACCCAAAAAGCAAAAAAAAAAAGAGTGAATCCTGAATGCAGAGCCAGGAACAGCCTCTGTTTACTGCCAGGTGTGGCTCAAAATCCAAAACAGAGAATGAAAGAAAAAATTGTATTTAGGCTCTAATTCTATTTCTAATGATAAGTTTTACTGAACAGAGATAAAACTGATATTAATAATGAGTTACAGGGGCTGGAGTGATAGCACAGCGGGTAGGGCCTTTGCCTTGCATGCGGCCGACCTGGGTTCGATTCCCAGCATCCCATAGGGTCCCCTGAGCACCGCCAGGGGTAATTCCTGAGTGCAGAGCCTGGAGTAACCCCTGTGCATCTCCGGGTGTGACCCAAAAAGAAAAAAAAAATAATGAGTTACAGATCTTAAGCTGGGCTCACCCAAGAAATAGCTCAATAGATTATATCTCATGTATTCATAGCAGATGGTCTGGGAGTGCTAAGTGTGTCTTACAAAAGGATTATGGTGCCAGGAATCAATTCCAAAATGAGCTAGTACAGTAAGTAAGAAATTTGGAGTTGACTGAAGATCCTTGCATGGCCATCTGAAGAACTGAGGTATATTCCTAAACAACACTTTTACCTCTAACAGATGATCCACACATCATTTTCCATCAAAAGGAAAGAAGGCAGGTATGGTCAGAGAGAGAGAGAGAGAGAATAAAGTAGGTAAGGAGTTTCCCCTGCATGTGGTTGACCCTGATTTGATTCCCAGGTCTCCTTAGCTCACCAGGAGCAATTCCTGAGCACAGAACCTGGGGTAATCACTGACTCATGCCAGGTGTGACTCAAAAACAAAAACAGTAAAAAAACCCAGGGGCTGGAGCAAGGCGTAAGGGCGTTTGCCTTGCACACGGCCAACCTGGGTTCGATTCCCAGCATCCCATAAGGTCCCCTGAGCACCGCCAGGAGTAATTCCTGAGTGCATGAGCCAGGAGTAATCCCTGAGCATCACCAAGTGTGACCCAAAAAGCAAAAAATAAATAAATAAACCCAATGACATGATGTGCTCTGGGGTCACAAGTGGTGATGTTCAGGGGACAATCTCTGGGTGCCAGATTGGAGCCAGAGTTGGCTAGAAGCCCCATACTATCTCTCCAGAGTCAAAGGCAATTTCATCCAGTCTTCCGAGCTCAGAACATGTTTTCACATACCAGACACTGAAATGTCAGACCCTAAAAGATGCTGACTAAAAAGAATGGGCTAAAAGTGAGCAGAAAATTCTGTCCACTCAAACTGACTTTTATTTACCAAAGACAAACAAGAGGTGAAAGCTGAGGAGATGGCTCAAGGGGCTGGAGCACATGCTTTGCGTGTTGTAGCTGGGTTCAATATTTGGTCCCTGGGGCTGGAGCGATAGTACAGTGGGTAGGGCGTTTGCCTTGCATGTGGCCGACCCGGGTTAAATCCCCGACATCCCATATAGTCCCCCAGCACCGCCAGGAGTAATTCCTGAGTGCAGAGTCAGGAGTAACCCCTAAGCATCCCTGGGTGTAACCCAAAGAGCAAAAAAAAGCAAAAAACAACAACAAAAAAAACCAAAAAAAATCCAATATTTGGTTCCCAGAAGTAGCACTGAGTACAGTAGCACTGAACAGTCTGGAGTAAGTAGCCCTGGGAGCACCAGTAAAAAAGTAATACACACACACACACACATACATATATATATATAACATATATACATCATCACTGTAATATATATATATATATATATTACAGGATAGGATACTCTTGGTGGGAGCCAATTTTATTCAAACATGAATTCAAGAAACCACAGACAGAGAATACCAGGTTTAAGGGGCTTGCCTTGCATGTGGTCAGCCCTTGTTCTATCCCGGGCAGCACATAGTCCCCACTGCCTCTTCCTCTTCCAGCACAAAGCTGGAAGTAGACCCCAGGCACCATCAGATGTGAGCCCAAATTTAAAAGAAACACACACACACACACACACACACACACACACACAAATAAAATTACGTGAATTCAAAAAGGAGATGCAGGATGTGAGGGCAATCTGGCTACGACATCTGTAACCCCACTGACCTCCAGAATGGATCTGGCTGACCTGGCTGGCCAGGCAGGTGTCCTCTCCCTCATCGCTGCATGTGCATTCCTTCCAAAGCTGCACAATGGTGGAAGAGGACAGCCTTGCCTAGATAGCCACAGACTGTTCTTGGGTCGAGGGCATACAAGCGGCTGCGCTCCCCTGCTCACACCTCCAAATAAGCTACAAAAGGAGATGTAAGCCTTGTGCATAAAACACTGAGTTGCTTTATTACTGTGAACTTTTTACACTGCATGCCAAGAAGATATCAATTTCCTAAATAACGCTTTAGCAGCTATTAATAAAAGAATTATTCTGTTTCTTACATTTTAAAATTTTTAGGGGGACCAATCACCTCATAGGGTGCTGGGGGCCACTGGGTGATAACCAAAGATATTCTGAAACTCTGGGACCTCACTTATCAGTGGCAGGGGACAGGTAATGCCAGGGCTGGACTCAGGGTCTGACTTAGTCCTTTTTGCAGTGCCAGGGACTGACCCAAGTGAAGCATGTACTTTACAAATGAGCTACATCTGGGCCCAGTATTTGTTATTACAAACACACATACCTAGTTCTGTCAAACTCTAACAGCTTGTCTTTATGCTTGATGGCCTTTTCCAGACCACACTTAATTTTGAGTTCCTGATGAGGAAGAAGGTCCTTCGTAGAGAGATCAGTCTTTCCAGAATTTTCTGTCCCTGAAATTCAATAAGCAAATAAAATGGTGTTAGCCTCTAATAAAATCAGTTGTGTCACTGTGTTGCAAATAATAAAATATGAGATCTAGCTCTGCCCCGGCTTCCCCTAGTTTTTATTTCAATGAAAGTACTGGGACAGAGTGAGAGCACAGCAGGTAGGGCATTGCCTTCTATGTGTCTGACTTGGGTTCAATTCCCAGTATCCCATATGGTCCCCATGCATCGCCAGGAGTAATTCCTGAGTGCAGAGCCAGGAGTAACCTGTGCATCACCAGGCGTGACCCAAAAAGCAAAAAAACAAAAGAAAACAAGTATTCAGACCAGGTTTTCCCTGTAAAACGTCGAACAACACTTGGCACATAACAGATTTTCAACCAAAATCAAGCTCTGTTTCTCCACTGATAGCTATCTGGATCACTAATGGCACCAGGGCATTCATCAACATAAGAAAGCTTTCTAAAAAGTACAGTAGAAGTGAATCTGCACTTGTATGTTTATTGCAGCTCTATTTACAATAGCTAGAATCTGGAAAAAACCCAAGTGCCCCAGAACAAATGACTAGTTAAAGAAACTTTGATATATCTATACAATGGAATACTATGCAGCTGTTAGAAAAAAAATGAAGCCATGAAATCTGCGTACAAGTGGATCAACATGGAGAGTACCATGTTAAGTAAAATGAGTCAAAAAGACATAAAAGGACTGCACTCATTTGTGAAATATAAAGAAACATAATAGGAGACTAACACCTCAGGACACTTAAGGTCAGGAGGACTGCCGCACGGCTTGATAGCCGATCTCATGTGCTAAGGGAAAAGGTAGCTGGGATGGAGAGAGGAGCACTAAATAAATGATGATTGGAGGGATCGCTTGGGATAGTAGATGCACGTTGAAAGTAAACTATAGACCAAACATGATGGCTGCTTTTTACCTGTATTGCAAACCATAATAGCCAAAAGGACAAAGAGTAAGAGGGATTGTTACTGACAAAGGCAGGTGGAAAGGGATGGGGGTGGGGGGATACTGGGAACATTGGGGGTGGGGAAGGGGCAATAGTGGAGGGGTGGGTACTGGAACATTCTTTGACTGAAACGCAATCATGAAAGTCTGTAAGTCTGTATCTCACGATAATTCATTAAAATAAAAAAAGTTTTAAAAATGAAATTAAAAAATTAAATGAAAAATAAAAAAAAGAAAGCTTTCTAAGTATGTGGTTGCTAATGACCATCACAGATAAGTCTGTGATGATAATCAAGAGAAGGGGGAGAAGGGATGCTTTGTTTTGGGGTTTGTTTTTCTGGGCCACATCCAACTGTGCTCAGGGCTCACTCTTGGCTGGCTTGAGAGACTGAACCGGAATTCCATCCCTCGATCCTGAGTCAGCTATGAACAAGGCAAGTGCTGTACTACTGCTCTGGCCCCTGGATGTTTTATTTTGGCTTTTGGGTCCCACCTGATGGTGTTCCCGAGCTTTTCCCGATTCTGTGGTTGGGGATTCAACTGGCTAATATATGTGGTGCCAAAGATCAAGTAGGTTCCACAGTATACCTGACTCCTATATTATCTCTGAGACCCCTATACATACTTTTATGACTGGAGATGTAGCTCAGTGATAAAGCACTTGTCTTGCACGTGTGAAGGTCTGGCTTTGATACTGCACACAGCAAAATTAAAGAAAACAAAGCTGGAGTGATAATATAGCAGGCAGGGCGGACTCAGGTCTGATCCCTGACATCCCATATGGTCTCCTGATCTCCACCAGGAGTGATCCCTGAGCACAGAGCCAAGAGTAAGACCTAAGCATTGCCAGATGTGGGACCCAAAAAACAAAACAGTAACTTTTAATATAAATAAATGTTCTGAAGAGCAGTGACTACACTGCACATCAGGGAGAGAGCCAAACACAGGCTGCCTAGAGGCTGTCACCAGACTGTGTGATCAGAGGCTGCCACCTACCTGCCATGAGCTTCTTGAGGAGCTTCTGGCTTTTGTTGGAGTCACGCTGTAAAATATCCTGTTCCTCACGAGTACACACCTAGAAAGTGAGAGCAGGAAGAAACAACAGATCCAGTGTTAGCCTGGACAAAGTGCAGCTCTTCGCTGTGTTTCATCCTGGGAATCACAAAATAATAACCCTAATAAACATGGAAAAATAAACCTTTACTCTCAGGGCTGGAGCAATAGTACAGCAGGTAGGGCACTGCCTTGTATGTGGCAGACCTGGATTTGATCCCCAGCATCCTACATAGTCTCCTAAACACCACCAGGAGTAATTTCATTTTTCTTTTCTTTTTTTTTTTTTACTTTTTATTGAATCACTGTGATAGACCCTTACAAAGCTGTTCATGATTAGATTTCAGTCATACAGTATTCCAACACCCATCCCTCTACCAATGACAATGCCCAGCACCAGTGTCCCCAGGCTCCCTCCCCTCGCCCCCCACCCCCTGCCTGCCTCTGAGGTAGGCACTTTTCTTCTCTCTCTCCTTTTGAGCATTGTAATTTGCAATACTGATACTGAAAGGATCAAGAATATCCTTTTACCTACTTTTAACACTCAGATCTTGTCCAGTGTGATCATTCCCTGCTATTACTCTCATACTGGTCTCTTCTCTATCTTACCTATCTCAGCCCCTCACACATAGTTAGTTCCAGCCAATGACCAGTCCTCCTAGCTTCTGTTTTCCCTGGCCATAGATATTAATCTTCTACTATATATATTTTTATATATCACAAATGAATGCAGTCATTCTGTATCTGTCCCTCAAGTGTAATTCCTGAGTGCAGAGGCAGGAGTAAACCCTGAGCACCACTGAGGGTGTTTCCAAAGTCAATCCCCCTCTACCTCCCCTCCTTCGCTGCCAAAAAAAAAAAAAAAAAAGCTCCTTCTATTTTTTTGTTTTGTTTTGGGGCAAAAACACAAAAAACAAACACTCTAGTAATGCTCAGAAACTACTCCTAGCAAGGAACCATATGTGGTGCAGAGGATCTTCCCACTGTACTCTCGCTCCTGCTCCAAGTCTTCTACTTCTAATCATGAAATTCAAATTTTTTTTTTTTTGGTTTTGTGTCACACCTGGCAGTGCTTAGGGCTTATGCCTGGCTTTGTGTTCAAGGTATACACCCTACTTGCTTACTAGCTAGTAAGGTGTATAGTAAGAGAGCTCTCTTACTATCACCCCATATAATTACTATCTCAGCAGCACAAATCTTACATAGAGAATATAATCAGGGATCTTATTAAAAAGAAAGAGGGCCAGAGCAATAGTACAGTAGGTAGGGCATTTGCCTTGCACACGGCCAACCCAAGTTCAATCCCTGGCATCCCATATGGTCCCCCAAGCACCACCAGGAGTAACTCCTAAGCACTGAGCCAGGAGTAATCCCTGAGCATCGCTAGGTGTGACCCAAAATGCAAAAAAATAAATAAATAAAAGGGACTGCACTGTAGCACTGTCGTCCCATTGCTTATTGATTTGAGACTTGCTGTTACTGTTTTTGGCATATCGAATATGCCACAGGTAGCTTGCCAGGCTCTGCCGTGCGGGGAGGAATCTAACCCAGATCAGCTGCGCGCAAGGCCCTACCCGCTGTGCTGTCGCTCCAGTCCAAGAAGGAAAAAGGAACAGAAGAAGCAAATTACAATACTATTTAGTAAATACCAGTTTTATACTATAGTTTCTTTGCTTCAATTATCAATATGTCAAACAAGGAAAACGTTCTGTTTATATGAAAATTGTTAAAATGGAGGTGATAAAGAGGTTTCTTAAAAACAATTTTATTTTGAGCTTATAACACTGCAAGATTTCACAGTCAATCTGCTTTACTCAACAGTTTTTTTGAGCTTAACGAATCAAGGGAACAAGCAGTAAACACTGCAGCACTAAGCAGTTATTTCAAGAAGCGCACACAAGATCCTGCCAGTACTTATAAAATGTTCCTTCTAGAGAAACCCCCACTTATGAAGAAATTTACCGTCATTTGTCTTGTTGTTTTCTTGTCTTTGCTTTTGAGCTGCAACTGGCAGTGCTCAGCCACACTTCCTCCTGGCTCTGTGCTCAAGATCACTCCTAGTAGTGATCAGGGACCATATGCTATGCCAGGGATCAAACCTCACATGTGCTTATCACCAAGAACATCCTGGCCCTAATTTGTCATTTTATGAACATTTTTGATGACACAAAACATCTCTTTTTGTTTTGGAGCCACACCTAGCACAGGGCTGGCTTTTTGGGTCTGTGTTCAGGGTTCTCCTGATGGTGCTCAGGGGAACACAAAAGGTGCTGAGGATTGAACCCAAGTTGGGTGCAAGGCATACGCCCTGCCCACCATACTATCCAGCCCCCCAACACAACATGTCTCGGGTCATCTTCAATTATTTTCTCTGAGAATACTAAGTGTATGTATATAAAGAAACATATTACAAACATATCTATTACAAAGATATTCACTAAATGTATATTTCCCACCAAAGAAGGAAAAACGAAACCATATAGAAGGACTGCCTTCAGGGACACCGATGCCCCTGCAGCCCATCAGCAGAGCAAGCCTTCTAGACCATTCATTACGGTGTCTACAGACACTTCTGTAACACCGCTGGGGGCGTTCTCATAGACACCACAGGGCTCTAAGAAGGAGGTGTCCTGGAAGCAAAAGCTGGAATGGCCTGAAGAGTATGTCAGGGTGTCTCTGTTCCTCAGAGAGGTGAACCATATCTGAAAACTTGAATAAAACCTTTGAATATTTCACCTTTAAGTTACCTTGAAATTTAACTGTTACAGGACTTAGATTTCTAGCCAGACATAGCACAGGAAAGGAGGGGAGGCGTGTGCTTTGTATGTGGCCAATTTCAGTTCAACCCAAGCACAGCCAGGACTCAGTCCAGAGCACAGAGCCGGGAATAACCCAAGTGCTGCCAAGTGTGGCCCAACATCCCACCCTGTACTCAAAGGGAAAAAGACTTGGATTTTTTTTTTTTTTTTTTTTTTTTTTTTTGCTTTTTGGGTCACACCCAGCGATGCACAGGGGTTACTCCTGGCTCTGCACTCAGGAATCACCCCTGGCGGTGCTCAGGGGACCATATGGGATGTGGGAATCGAACCCAGGTTGGCCGAGTGCAAGGCAATCGCCCTACCCACTGTGCTATTGCTCCAGCCCAAGTCTTGGATTTCTTAACAATATTGTTTCTTTCTTTTTAAACTTTTCTTGGAGACCAGTGAGCTAGTGCAGCGGATAGGGTGTTTGCCTTGTATGTGCCAAACCCAGTTTGATCTCTGGCACCCCTGATGGTTTCCTGAGCCCACCAACAGTAATCCTTGAGCACATAGTCAAGAGTAAGCCTTAAGGACCACCGAATATGAGCCCTCCAACCTCCCTCCCCCAAAAAAGAAAGGTTTGAAAATATCTTTTCTTACTAAAAGAGCAAAAATATTAGGAGCTATTTAAGGTTTCTGATGAATAAAATTCCTTTTGCTAGAGTTTCTGAATATGTTAAAGGAGAAACTTAGGAAAAAAAGAGAACTCAGTCAGGAGGTGAATGGCATAATAAGACAGAGAAGAGTCGGCTTACCAGAGAACCGCAGAATAAGCAGGGGCCAGAACCCTCTTGTTCACAGACGATCCGGCCACAAACCAGACAGTTATTGATGAGTTTGTGCTTCTGGCCCAGGCAGTCACAAGGATGACGACCAGGAATCAGAACTGCAAGTCTGTCCTGTCCCTCCTTTGTGTACAAACTGACAAACTTGGTTTTCTTCTTCAAAGAGTTGTTCTCTTGTGCCTAATTGTACAAAAACATATTATTACAAAATAATGAGTGACAATGCAAATTAATGACAACTTAATTGGAAAAACCTGAAGTTTTGCTCCATAGCATCCCAAAGAATGATAAAGAAGAAAAGAGGTGGGAGACATAGAGATCAGTTATGACCAGGGTCTGAGAGACAGTTGTGCTCAAAAAAAAAAAAAAAAAACCTAATAATTACCGTGCTTCTACTGCTGATAGCTTTGACTGTCTGGTATATCTAGTATAAAGTGAATTCATCATTAGTTGATACGACAGCTGGTAAATTTGGGGATGAGGGCTTTGAGCTACATCTGGCAGTGTGTGGGTCTAACCTGGTTCTTTGGTTCCAGTAGCGCTGGGTGATCATTATGTAACTGAAATCGAACTGGGGTAGTTGCAAGGCAACTTGACCCCTGCAATATCTTTGCAGCCCAATTGTGAGGAGAGGGATAGAGGGAGAGGGAGAGAGAGCGAGAGTGAAAGAGAGAGACAGAGACAGAGAGAGAGAGATCATTCCAGGTGGTGCTGAGAGGCTATGTGTGTTCTCCAGGCACCTCCAGCTACAGTCCTGGTGGACCCCAGTACCATAGGCTGTAGTTCTATTGGCCTGGATGGCCCCTAAGCACATACTGACACAAAAGAACAGTAAACTCAGTCCAAGCATGACCGGAAAGAACCCCAATCACACATGCTGCAGCACCACAAGGCAGACACTCTAGAGAAATTAAAGACTTGGGGTCAGAGATATAGTACAGGGGTCAAGGCATTGATTGGCCTGACCCGGGTTTGAATTCCCACATTGCCCATGTTCCCTCAAACATCACCAGGAGTGACCCCTAAACACAGAGCCAAGAGTAAACTCTGAGCACAACTGGGCATAGCCCCGAAACTGTAAAACCAAAATAAAAATTTAATATAAATGATATTGTAAGATTAGAGCAAAAGCACAATAGGTAGGGAACTTGTCTTGCATGTTGCTGAATCACATTCAATCCCCAGTATCTCACTGGGTCACCCAAGCCCCCCCCGAAATGATCTCTGAGAACAGAGTCAGGAGAAAGCCCCAAGCACAGTCAGGTGTGACCCCCCCCCAAACAAAAAAATAAACGTAAAAAATGATAGAGAACTGTCTTTGGGATGTATGTGTGTGGTCTGCAGAGAGAGAGAGGAGAGAGGAGAGAGAGAAAGGAGAGGGGGAGGGGGAGGGGACGGAAAGAAGGAGGAGAGGGAGAGGGATCATTCCAGATGGTGCTAGGAGGCTGTGCTGTGCCAGAGGTTGAATCCTGCCATGGTAGTATAGCTCTATTCCCTGAAGTTGTTTTTTCCTTTTGTATTTGAGTGGGCTGGAGCGATAGCACAGCAGGTAGGGCGTTCGCCTTGCATAGGGTCGACCTGGGTTCGATTCCTCTGCCCCTCTTGGAGAGCCTGGCAAGCTACTGAGAGTAGTTTGCCCGCACAGCAGAACCTGGCAAGCTACCCGTGGTGTATTCGATATGCCAAAAACAGTAACAACAAGTCTCACAATGGAGATGTTACTGGTGCCCGCTCGAGCAAATCGATGAGCAACGGGATGACAGTGACAGATTTCTGAGTATTTTTGATTACAATAAACGATAGTAAGAAGTTAAAAGTATATGACAGTTCCATGGTTTTTGCTGTTTTGTTTTTGGACCTCGGAGGAAGTTTCTATTTATTCACTGAAAGATGAATTTCCAGAGGGCACTGAATGGTTTTCTGAAAAGGAGGTGGTAGGTCAAGCAAGTTCTGCAACTTTTTTTTGGTTTTTGTTTGGGGTCACACCTGGCAGTGCTCAGGGCTTATTCTTGACTCTGTGCACAAGGTTCACTCCTAAAAGGGCTCAGAGAACCACACATGCTACAGGGAATGGAACTAGGGTGAAGTCATGTGCAAGGTAACCACCTTAACTACTGTATTATCTTTCCAGCCCCAAGTTTGACAATCTTCGGCATAGACAGTACTATTATTTTTAACTTTCTTTTCACAAAATTAATTTGTTGAATACTTGCCATTCTAGAATGATTTGTATACTTTGCTTTCTAAAATGTATTAATTCCTCAGGGCCAGAGTGATAGTACAGTGCACAGGCTGACCTGGGATCCATCCCCGGCATCCCATATGGCCTAGGAGCCCCACCAACGGTGATCCCTGAGCACAGAGCCTGAAGTAAGTTCTAAGCACCATTGGGTGTGACCCTAAAACAAACAAATAAACAAAAAGCAAAAATGTATTTCTCTTTCCCAGAGTTAGGAAAAAGCTTCATTCTCTAAGTGCTCACCCTGGCCAAATCAAAAGGGGTTTTAACTTCGATGGATGCATCAGGCTCAGCAAATGCAGGGAATTCTTGTCTGTTTCTCCCTTTCTTCCGACTCCTCTTTAGTTGGTCTCCTGACCTCTGTCCATCTGAAATGTCTTTAAAGAAGAGGAAAGATAAAATTAAACACTTATGTACATACTGGGGTAGACACATTATAGTAGCATTCATTAAACGGGTTGTTAATACAAATAATTCGATGTCTCCTACTTAAATATCAAATTAGGCAGGTGTTTTCTGGAGTGCGGTGGCCAGACCCAGCCCGGAGTCTGGGGTTATTCCCAGCAGTACTGGAGGACAGAGTGGAACTGCACATGCTAAGTTTGTGCTTGGGTATTTTAGCTACCCCCCCCCCCAGCTCACATTTGTTTTGGAGCCCACCCAGCAATGCTCAGGGTTACTGCCACCTCAGTCTTGGAGGTCACTCCTGGCTGCATATGAGTAGCCAAGTAGTGTCAAGAATGGGTCACTCTTCTCCAGAATGTAAAAAACGCACTCTAGTCCACTGAGCTCTCCAAGCACTAGTCCAAACTTCTGAATTATCTTTCCTCTCAAATCAGAATCTGCACCCATTTTTTCAAGATAATAATCAATTATGAAGAGTACCGGTAGGGAAGGAAATTAAATTTTGATTTTTAGGTTACTAAAATATAACCTGGCAGGACCAGAGAGAGTACAGTGGGGTGGGTGCTTAACACGCACAAGGCCAGGTTTGATCCCTGATAACTCATATGGTCCCCGAGAACTGCCTGGAATAACTCTTGAGCATCACCAGGTGTGGTACAAAAACAAACAAACAAAATGGGTGGGGCTGGATAGAGCACAAGATTTAGGGGCCTGCCCTCCATGCAGCTAAACAGAGTTCAATCCCCAAAGACCACAAATGGTCCCCTGAGTTCACCAGGAGTGATCCCTGAGTGCAGAGCCAGGAGTAAGTCCTGAGCACATCTGGCGTGATCCTAACCTCCCACAAAAAATAATGAGGTTAAGAGAAACAGGGGTAGGGGCTGAACCAATAGCACAGCGGGTAGGGCGTTTGCCTTGTCGACCCGGTTTCGACTCCCAGCACCCCATATGGTCCCCCGAGCACCGCCAAGAGTAATTCCTGCCTGCATGAGCCAGGAGTAATCACTGTGCAATGCCGGGTGTGACCCAAAAACAAAAAAAAAAAAATTAAGAGAAACAGGGGTAAAAGCACATGGCATGCATGCACTACGGAGAAGGCAGGTAGAGGACCCATGGGCTCAAACAGACCCCAGCAGCCAAAAACCTCAATTACCAAATCATCACCACTATGCTCACGGTGATCTCCACAGGCTCAGACGAGCCTTACCCATGAATGAATCTGTTGAAAAACTCAGGTATGCAGGTTTTGTGACCAAAATCTCCAGACTCTCACCAAGTAAGAGATGGACACCTTTCCTCCATCCCCCTATTCTTCTGGGAGCCCACGAACTGCCTCTGGTGTCATATGAGATTATTAACCAGCCATGATCCAGAGACTCGTAATAAATCTCAAAAAAGATCGACAAGCTGCGAAGATGTCTCAAAATCCTCAAAGTTACCATCCAGCTAAAAATTTAACTCCAGCTGTATCACCCTATTTAAAATTTTAGGATTCTTGGAACGACATCTCATACTCTACACCACTGATGTACCAAGAGTAGCATTCCACATTGGATGGTCAAGTAGAAGGCAACTCATCTTGATTTAAAAATATTAGCACATAAGGTTCAACCTATAACAACATACATGTCAGTAATCTCTTATACAAAGGCTTAATGACAGGGTAGGATACAACAATCCTCACACACTTTCTTCTAAGGAAAACTTCTTTGATAAATTTTAACAAATTATTCATAACAAGCAATACAAATTATGTAGGGCCTGTTATTGGGGCAGGCTTGGGTGGTGGTTGGGAAAATTCTAAATAATGATGGTGGGGTTGATGTTGGAATATTCACTGTATCACTGTCATCCCACTGATCATCGATTTGCTCGAGCAGGTGTCAGTAATGTCTTCATTTGTCCCTGTCACATGCTAGTGTAGCTCAATGGTGTCTGCTCGTTCCAAGAACACGAAGAGCACGTTGTTGTTACTGTTTTTGGCATATCAATGACATCACAGGTAGCTTGCCAGGCTCTGCCGTGCGGAATATGGTTGGTGCGGAATATGGTTGGAATATTAAATGTTAAAATATTGGTTGGAATACTGGTTAGAATATTAAATGTAATAAATTATTGTGAACAACCTCATAAAATAAAATTACACTTTAATGGGGCGGAGCAATAGTACAGTGGGGAGAGCGTTTGTCTTGCATGTAGTCGACTCAGGTTCAAACCCTGGTGTCCCATATGGTCCCCAAGCACTGCCAGGAGTAATTCCTGAGTACAGAGCCAAGAGTAACCCCTGAGCATTGCCAGGCGTGACTCAAAAAGCCAAATAAGTAATTTCTTTTTAATTGTATTAAAAATTAAATTCTAAACTACAGGCAGAAGAGATAGTTCAGTAGCTACAGCACTTGTCTTATGGGCAGTGAATCCCAGTTCATTCCCCAGCACTGTATCACATAGGGTCCCCAGAGGATATGCTTGTTTTACACATACCCAACCCTGGTTCAATCTACAGCATCCCAGATGGTCCCCCAGAATGCAGAATCAGGAGTAAAGTAAGCCCTGAGTACACCCCAGTGTGGTCTCAAAACAAACACCAATAAAACACCAGTTTTATTTGATTAGATTCATCAATGAACTTACCATCCTTTTTTAAGGACTGCTGCGGATTATCAGAAGTCAACTCCTGATCGTCCTTTTGCCATTTGGTTATAAGCTCTTCTATGAATTGGCCTTTTTTGCCCTCGTTTCCCTGAAGGAGATCAGTGACATATTCTCGTATTTCTTCAGGACTCTCAATAGATAAAACATACCTCAGGAAAAAAAAAAAACAATAATATTGAGAGATAGTATTGTGGGTGGGGCACTTGCTTTTCACACAGGTGACCCAGGTTCAATCCCCGGAATCTCATAAAGTCGAAGCGCTCCTCAGAGTAATTCCTGAGTGCAGAGACGGGAGTTACCCCTGAGTACCTCTGGGTGTGGCTGAAAGAAGGTGTTTCAAATTCTGGGCAGGGAAATGAAAACCGCTTACACTATGCTTTTCAATAATTCCAAGGTAGTAAAACCCATGAAAGGGCCATGGGAACAGCTGGATGGGAGAGCACCTGCCTGACAGGACGCTGACTACAGAAGCCAATAAACCGATGCCCAGCAAGGCATCTCAGGGTGGAGTGCCACCTGCAGCCCCACTGTCTGGAGTCCCCAGGGCTACACCAGAGTGTGTCCGTTCTGTATCATAACCAAGTTACACAAACACCAAACCACACTCTGGAAAGGGAAATAATTAAAAGTAAAAACATCTATTGGTGGGGGCCAGGGAGATAACACTGTAATACCTTGCACCTGGCAACCCTAATTCGATCCCCAGAACCACCTCCTGCGCCCTGCCAGACTTCTGAGTGCAGAGTCAGGAGTAAGCCCTGAGCACTGCCAGGTGTGGCCCCCAAACAAACCAACCAACCCAAAAAAGGTTAATACTTTCAGGTTCTTTGATCAAGTCCCAAGCTTGTTAGGTTAATAAGGGCTC
This sequence comes from Sorex araneus, assembly GCF_027595985.1. Classification (NCBI taxonomy): domain Eukaryota; kingdom Metazoa; phylum Chordata; class Mammalia; order Eulipotyphla; family Soricidae; genus Sorex; species Sorex araneus. Next base: position 34,435,382 of record NC_073303.1, on the reverse strand, counting down.
TTGACTCGGTGCTCTCCCACACACTAAGCCAAGAGCTCTCATCACGACATGGACCTCCAATAACTCTCAATTGTTCGTTTTTGTGTTTTTTTGCTCGGGCTGCAAGAGGCCGGAGCGATGGTACAGCGGGTAGGGCGCTTGCCTTGCATGTGGCCACACTAGGTTCCATCCCTGGCATCCCAGTGGCCCCTGAGCCCACCAGGAGTAAGATCCCTAAAGCACAGAGCCAGGCGTAAGCCCTGAGCCTCGCCGGGTGTGGCCCCCAAACAAACAAAAAAAAGCCTTGCAGTCGCACGATTTGTTGAACAAATTAACTGGAGGCAGACGTTAAATCATGTCACCATCACCGTTTCGTAGAATAAATATCAAAGGTTTTTAAAGAAAACTTAGGGGCTGGAGGGGCTGGAGCAATAGCACAGTGGGTAGGGCGTTTGCCTTGCACGCGGCCGACCCGGGTTCGATTCCCAGCATCCCATATAGTCCCCTCTGAGCACTGCCAGGGGTGATTCCTGAGTGCAGAGCCAGGAGTGACCCCTGTGCATCGCCGGGTGTGACCCAGAAAGAAAAAAAAAAGAAAAAGAAAACTTAGGGGCTGGAGCACAGAGGGTAGGGCATCAATCTGCCTTGTACACGGCCGACCCGGGTTCGATTCCCAGCATCCCATATGATTCCCCCGACCCCCGAGCATCGCTAGGGGTGATTCCTGAGTGCAGAGCCAGGAGTGACCCCTGTGCATTGCCGGGTGTGACCCAAAAAAGCAAAATAAAATAAAATAAAATAAAAACCTAATCACAATTTTATAGATGAGGCATCTAAGGCACAGACAGGAAAAAGGTACTTGCCGAAGGGTCCAAAGGCGGTAAACAACAAGAGAAACAGGACGCGGCCGTGGGGCCGGCAGTTCTTTGCACTGCAGCACGCCCCCCGCCCCCAGACACCCCACTTAAGTCTCAGCTCTTTCCCGACACAACCTTGAACCGGCCAACGAAAACGCTGAGCGCGAAGCACAATGAAGCGCCCTCAGTTTCCCCCTTCCTCCCCCGTAGGAGAGTGACGCCGGGACACGCGTACGGGTCCGAGGGTCCAGAATCTCGGCCCAAGTGCCCCACCCGCCGAGCCCGGGCCCCGCGGCCCGACCCCTGCAGCGGACGCCCGAGCGCGGGCCTGAGGACGGCAGCCGCTCCCGTCACGTCTCTCCGCCCCGACCAACTTTTCCATCCCTCTCGCTTCCCCGTCGGCGCGGGCCCCGCACGCCCCAGAGGCCCTCCCCGCGCGGCCCCCACACGCTTCTCACTGCACGATTTCCTCGCTGACATCCAGGCCGAAAGTTCTCCGCAACTGTTGAGTGCACCAGCTCGCCAGCTGCTCCCGGGACGCCGCCCCGGCCGCCGCCATTTTCACACGCCGGAACCAGCTGAGGCAGCAAACGCCCGGCGCGCGCGCAGGCCCCGCCCCCCCGCTTCCGCCCGCCGCGGCCGCCTCCGCGCTGCCCCGCCTCCTGGCCCCGCGGGCGGGCTCGGGAAGCCTCGTTCGCGCCTCCTGCATCGCTCCGGTCCCCGTAGACTTGGAGGACTGGAAATTCGGCTGAAGACACAGTACAGATGAGGAAAATGTAAAACATTGCCCCGTGATCTGAGCCCCCGATTTTTTTTTTTTTTTTGCTTTTTTGGGTCACGCCCGGCGATGCACAGGGGTTCCTCCTGTCTCAGCACTTAGAAATTACTCCTGGCGGTGCTCAGGGGACCATCTGGGATGCTGGGATTCGAACCAGGGTTGACTGAGTGCAAGGCAAGCACCCTGCCGGCTGTGCTAAAGCTCTAGCCCCAGCCAGGTCTTTTCTACTAGGGTCAAGATAGCTCAGCAAACTGGGGGAGAGGTGGCGGTGGAGGGCAAGGACTGAGACCTGTGATAAAGGAGAGATGCTTGCCTGTTTTTAGCTTGTGAGCAGCTTGTGAGAAATGAATGTGGCTCCCCTTAGTGAATGGTGGAACCTGGGACCACATCCATCCACGCTCTGGGGCTAGGCCTGGCGCTGCTTGAGTGAACCCTGTCTATACCAAAGTTCACGTATTACATCATTACATACCCGACCTTGTTGTATGTGGTGCAGGCAGGCGCCCTGGTTAGCAGATCCTAGTATTGTATTTATTTATTTGTTTGTTTGTTTATTTATTTATTTTTGCTTTTTGGGTCACACCCAGCGATGCTCAGGGCTGACTCCTGGCTCTGCACTCAGGAATTACTCCTGGCAGTGCCTGGGGGACCAGATGGGGTGCCGAGGATCGAACCCGGGTCAGCTGCGTGCAAGGGAAAAGCCCTACCTGCTATGCTATCACTCCAGCCCCGACCCTCGTATTTTTAACATTGTTTTTAAGTAAGAGCTATGGAGGGCTACTGGGACCACTCCAGGCTGGGTTTGTGAGAAGAGGGAGAGATGCAGGGCCCAGATGCAGTACTGGTGGTGCTGACAGCCTGGGTATGGAACTCAGGACCTCCCACATACTAGGTATGTTCCTGACCCTGGAACTGTTTCCCTGGTCCCCACGTAGTGATGGGGGGTGGGAGTAAGCATTTTGGACCACACCAGGGCACTCTCAAGAGCTACCCCTGTCTGTGCGTGCTCAGGAGTGACCCCTGGCTCTGAAGCCAAGTGCAGCGAGTAAAGGCATCTTATTCCTATATTATCTCACCACCATCACCCATTGACCCTTTTTGTTTGTTTTTGTGCCACACCCATCCGATGCTCAGGACTCACTCCTGCCTCTGTGCTCAGTAATTGCTACTGGCAGCGCTCTGAGGACCATATGGGATGCCAGAGATCAAACCCAGGTCAGCCATCTGCAAGGCAAGAGTCCTATCCACCGTAGTCTCTCTCTCTCTCAAGCCTCCCACCAAGGATCCCTCTCTTTTTGGGGGGTATGCGGGTTTGCTCAGAGGTAGAGCAGCTGCGTGAGGGGGAGAGCTACATCCAAGCAACTCCCCGCAGTATCTGCAAATGAATTCCGGCTGTGCTGGTGATATCATTCACACCATAACTCAGTGTCAAGTGCCCCCAGCATACCACATGCTAAATATAACATCCAGGTCGCCTCGTTCTGTATTTATTTGTCCCGTGACTAAGATGTGAATTCCTTAAGATGGGGACTATAACTTAATTCTCTTGTGCAATAAGAGGTGATAGATATAGTAACGAGCTCCTCAAGAGCATTGCTCATAAGATTAGTGACCATAATCTTGAGTTTGTAAAGTACATAATATGCCATTTACTATCATTGTCACTTATTAAAATTTTTTTTTGCTTTAGGAAAGCCGCTAACCCCTTTAACACAGTCTAAAATTATTTTTTCCAATTTTTTTAACTTAGGCAGAAAAATTAATTGGTGGGTCTATGCTCAGGAGTGGGCTCTGGTGGGGCTGAGGGGTCCATATGCGGTACCTGGATTCAAACCAGCGTCACCATCACCACAGCTGCATGCAAGGGAAATGCCTCACCTCATGTGCTCTCTTTCTCTAGCCAGTAGGCAAATTTTTTTTTTCTTTTTGGGTCACACCCAGCGATGCACAGGGGTTACTCCCTGCTCTGCACTCATGAATTACTCCTGGCGGTGCTCGGAGGACCATATGAGATGCTGGGAATCGAACCCGGGTGGGCGTGTGCAAGGCAAATGCCCTACCTGCTCCAGCCCCAGTAGGCAGGAATATTTTGTTTGTTTGTTGGCCACAGCCAGCAGTGCTCAGGGCTTACTCCTGGCTCTGTGCTCAGAGCTCGTTCCTGACAGGCTTGGAGGGACATCTGAGGTTCTGAGAAAAATAAATGTAGGGGCTAGGGAGAGAGTTCAAAGGGCTAGTGTGCCTGGCCTTATATGTCAGAGGCGCTCCTTTAATCCCAAGCACCACACTTCGGGAGTGAGCACCACGCTGAGAGTATCAGCTGAGTACCACCTGCTTATAGTTTAATTGCTCCAGAACTAAAGTGATAAATAAATTTCCACTCCCCCATGGGAGACCCACTGCCATACTGTGGAAGGCTGCCTGCCCTTCCCCTTTCTTTTCTCTGTCTTTTCCCATATCTTAAAAATTTCATCTGGAAAATAAAAAGATTAATATGGGCGGACAGAGCAATAGTACAGTGGGCACTTGCTCTACAGAGTCCCGCTAGGAGTGAGGAGTGATCCCTCAATACTGAGACAGGAGTAAGCCCTGAGTACCCTCCCAGATAAAAAACAAATATGGGGCCTGGATATAGCTTAGTTCCTTTCATGTAAGGAGGCATGAGTTCAAATTCTAGTACCAAAGATCAAAAAATTCAAATTGTTATATTTCAGTTTCCCCCGGTATTCAGAGGTATTTGTGCATCAGTCACTTTCAGTGGATATTTGTGATGAGGACAAGGAGAAAAGCCAGTAGGTCTAGTATCTACAACACTCTGGGACATAAATATTTAGACCTTTGTATAAACCACTTTTTTTAGGCACCATGATTGCACTCATGTTGTTTCAGTGATAAAGCGATGCTATGCTACCCTTGGGGTACCAGGATCCTTCCTCCACTGTCTCTAGATTTCTAGATTCCCACTTCATTCCCTCCCCATGCACCACCTCACCTTAGCAAACTCAATATATATATACATAATATATAATATATATTGATATATAATATATATTGATATGTATAACAATATATATTTTATATATGTAGTTTATATGTAGTTTAATTGAGACACCATGCTTTGCAAAGTTGTTCATGATTTGCAAACTCAATTCCACATTGCAGACCCAATTAAGCATGTAGATTCTCAGGGCCTATTATAGTTATTGACGGTTTTGATTCTTTATACTCCACATATCAGATAGATCATTTAGATTTGTCCTCCCTTGGACTCACTTCACTCAGCACAATCCCCTTCAGTTCTATCCAAGTTGCAGCAACCAGCAAGATAAATTTTTTTTATTTTATTTGTATAAAGTTGTTCACAATAATTTATTACATTCAGTATTCCAACACCAATCCCACCACCATATTTCAAATTTTCCATGCAGACCCCCTGAACCGCCCCCACAGCAGAACCTAAATAATTTATTTCGTGTTGCTTGTTATGAATAATCTGCTAAAACCAAAAGAGCTTCCTTAGAGAAAAGTGTGTAAAGATTGTTGTGTCTCACTTAGGAGCCATTAAACCCTTTTGTAAGATATTACTAACATGTTGTTAAAGGTTGAGACTTGTGCACTAATATGTGTAACTAATATGTGTATATATATATATATATATATGTTTTTTTAATCAAGATTCGTTGCCTTCTACTTTACACTCCATCAAATGTGGTATGCTACTCTTAGTCCATCAATGGCATAAAGAGTCACGGCCACACACTCCAGGAATTACACAATTTTAAATAGGGTGATACAACTGGAGTTATTTATTTATTTATTTAGCCTTTTGGGTAATACCCAGTGATGCTCAGGGGTTACTCCTGGCTCTGCACTCAGGAATTACTCCTGGCGGTTTTCGGAGGACCATATGGGATGCTGGGAATCGAACCCGGGTCAGCTGCGTGCAAGGCAGAAGCCTTACTCACTGTGCTATTGCTCCAGCCCTTGGAGTTAATTTTTTGACTGGATGGTGATTTGGGGGTCCAGAGGCATTCCTGCAGCATATTACTCTCTTCTGAGATGTGTTTGTGAGTCTCTGGATCATGGCTGTTATATACATGGTGCCAGAGGCATTTCGCGGGCGTGACTGCCTGGATCCTGGAAGAACAGGGAGATGGAGGAAGGTTGCCCATTCCCAACTACATGCAAGCCTGGAAATTTCGGTCACAAATCTCCACACCTGAGTTTTTCAGCAGATCCACACATAGATGAGGCTTGTCCAAGCCTGTTGAAATTAGCCATGAGCATGGTGGCGATTGAGTTCCGGCTGTTTTCAGCTGCCGAGGCTCTGTTGGGGTGGGTGGAGAGACTTACCTGCTCCATTCTGGGTTTCCCTGGATGCGACAGCCTGGCATAGGGTTCAGTGGCATCTCTGCAGCATGTTGCCCTCTTCTGAGATTTGTGAGTAGATACATTTTAAGCTTAAGTTTTGTTTTATTTTGTTGATTTTTCAGACCGAACCCAGCAATGCTCAGAGCTTACTTATGGCTTTGTACTCAGGGATCACTCCTGGTGGGGTGCAGGGGGCCATATGTGGGGCTGGGAACTGAACTCAGGTCTGCCATGTGCAAGGCAAGTGCCTCACTGTACTACCTCTGTAGTCCCCTATGGTTAAGTTTTATTTATTTTATATTTTTAGTGGGGTCGGGGTGGGGGAACACACCCAGCAGTGTTTAGTGCTTACACTTGTTTCGACACTCAGGAATCACCCTTGGAAGGGCTCGAGGGACCTGATGGGGTGATGAGGATCAAACCCAGTCCCATCTGTCTGACCCACTGTACTGTCATTCTGACCCAAATTTTATGTTTTTTTTTTTTTGGTTGGGGGGTGGCTATAACCAGTGTTGCTCTGGCCTACCCCCTACTCAGTGTTCAGGGCACCACTTGGTGCCTGTGATGCAATCTAGGACTCCAATATATAAAGTATGTCCTCCTGCACCCCGGCTCCTCTTTCAGCTAGCTCGCCTGACCCAAGAGCTATTTTTAGCTCTATGTTTTGGGGGTTACTCCCAACAGTGCTCAGGAGCTCATGTGGTGCTGGGGATCAAATCAGAGCCCACTGGAATCAAAGCATGTGTGTTCAGCGCTTTGAGTATCCTTCAACTATTGTGACTTATCTCTGTCAACAGAAACCACTTTTTTTTTTTTTTTTTTTCTTTTTGGGTCACACCCGGCGATGCACAGGGGTCACTCCTGGCTCATGCACTCAGGAATCACCCCTGGCGGTGCTCAGGGGACCATATGGGATGCTGGGATTCGAACCCGGGTCGGCCGCGTGCAAGGCAAACGCCCTACCCGCTGTGCTATCACTCCAGCCCCAACAGAAACCACTTTTTAACTGAAAAAAAAATGTGCCTTGAAGAAACAATGTACCTTAAGGACAAAGAAAAACCCGGGGCTTGTTTTTTTCTAGTACAACTTAGTTGTAAATTTAAGAGTAGGGCTGGAGCAATAGCGCAGTGGGTAGGGCATTCGCCTTGCAGGTGGCTGACCCAGGTTTGATTCCTCCACCCCTCTCGGAGAGCCCAGTATCAGGTTTGTATTATCAAACCTGATAATACAATGGATAAGGCGGAGGATATCTCGCCTGCAAGGCAGAGTCTGGCAAGCTACCCGTGGGTATTTAATATGCCAAAAACAGTAATAACAATGGAGACATTACTGGTGCCTGATCGAGCAAATCGATGAGCAACGGGTTGACATTGACAGTGACAGTAACAGGGTATTGGGGCTGGAGTGATAGCACAGTGGGTAGGGTGGTTGCCTTGCATGTGGTGGCCAACCCAGGTTCAATTCCCAGCATCCCATATGGTCCCCTGAGCACCACCAGGAGTAATTCCTGAGTGCATGAGCCAGGAGTAACCCCTGTGCAATGCCAGGTGTGACCCAAAAAGCAAAAAAAAAAAAAAAAAAAAAGAGTATAGGGTATAAACAAAGAAAAAAAATCACAGGTAATTTCTAATGTATTTTCTAATATGCTAATCAAATTTATCTAGACTTTATAAAACATTAGTAGAAAAATGATAATACAATGAATAAGGCCCTTGCTGGGTTGGGCCCTAGCTTAACCCCACCAACAATGATCCTTGAATTCAGAACAAAGAAGTAAGCCTTGAGAACAGCCCAAACCAAACAAACAGAACAGGGCTGGAGGGGTAGTACAGTGGGTAGGGTGTTTACCTCGCATAGGGACGATCCCCAGCATCCCATATGGTCCACCATGCACTGCCAGTAGCATCCCAGGTATGATCCAAAAAGCCAAAACAAGTAAACAAACCAAAAAACACCACACCAAACTGAAACAAAATGAAGCAGTTCTCTCTCTCTCTCTCTCTCTCTCTCCCTCTCTCCCTCTCTCTCTCTCTCTCTCTCTCTCTCACACACACACACACACACACACACACACACACACCCTGAACACACACACACACAATGATTTGGGCTGTTTCTTAAAGGTACTGAGGTTTTTTTGTTTTCGATTTCTTGAGCCATACACGGCTGTGCTCAGGGATCATTCCTGACTGGAAGGCTTGAGGGACCATATGGGATGCTGGACATATAACCAGGTCAGCTGCGCGCTAGACAAGTGCCCTGCCCACTGCATCATATTGCTGTCCCATCTCCCACCCTCTAATTATATTTTGTGCGTGACTTTCTTTTTTTTTTTTTTTTGCTTTTTGGGTCACACCCAGCGACGCACAGGGGTTACTCCTGGCTCCGCACTCAGGAATTACTCCTGGCGGTGCTAGGGGACCATATGGGATGCTGGGAATCAAACCCAGGTCAACCGCGTGCAAGACAAATGCCCTACCCACTGTGCTATCACTCCACCCCCTGCGCGTGGCTTTCTAAGTGAAAAATCTCTCCCTGATATATGGAGAAATTAGAAAATAGATGGATGAAACTTCTGGTCTAGAGTTATGGTTGCCATATGTCAGGGTAATACCACAATATATTTAGCAGATTTAAATTGCATTCATTTTGTAATTTTCACGGTCCCAGGAATGGGTCTCTACAGATCTCAGGATGCTGTTTTATGAGCTTGCTTTTCTTGGGGGCCTGTATATATCTGTGTTTTTTTTTATCTCTTTTAATCATTTTCTTTCTTTAACACTATCCTAAAATGGAAAAGTACTGCTGATTACTTGTATTGGCTTCCTTATGTAATGACATAAGAAATTGCAAATTGGGCTGGAGCAATAGCACAGCGGGTAGGGCGTTTGCCTTATATGCGGCCGACCCGGGTTTGATTTCCAGCATCCCATATGGTCCCCTGAGCACCGCCAGGAGTAATTCCTGAGATGCAGAGCCAGGAGTAACCCCTGTGCATCGCCAGGTGTGACCCAAAAAGCAAAAAAAAAAAAAAAAAAAAAGACAAAGAAATTGCAAATAAACTATGTAATGAGAATTATGAAACTGTAATGAGAACTGAGACACTGAAGCCAAACCCAAGGTCAGCCAGAGAAGGGAGGAAGAGGTTTTTGTTCTGTATGACCCTAGGGCCCGCCAGATGAATGGTAGACACAAGCAAGTCCCAGACTTAGGGGAATGCATGGGAGATGACACATGAAGGTCACACCAAATGGGCACGAGATACTGACACAGACATTTCTTGTTTGTTGTTTTGGGGGGAAGCCTGAAGGCTGGGAAAGATGCTTCATTCTATTTTTGTTTTTGTAGATTGTAGCTCTTAAAGAATAAAATCAGAGATCCCCTCAACAGAATGGGCTCCAAGTCCCTTTCTTACTCCACTGTGGGTCCTGAGTGCTGAACTTCTAATAAAGCCACTCTCTTATCGTGAACTGTCTCTTTAATGCATTAATAAGGGTCCTGCAGAGTTCATGCCCAAGGCATTCATAGGGAGTCTGTTCAGTTTCGGCCTAGGTTTTATTTGCAGATTTCACTGCAGGGGTCTGGCCAGGGTCTAACAGCCAGGAATCTTCAGAAGGACCTTGGGAACCCGCAGTTGGTCCTGGGTTTCTATTTCAACTCTGGCGGGTTCTTATTTCCGTGTAGGCATGCAGCCTCCCGCTGTTGCGGGGCTCCCCGGTGGTGCCCCTGCCCCGCCCACCATGGGCTGGGGACGAATCACAAGCGCCTGTGGGTTGATGGGCAGCTCGGGTGGCTCCACGGCCCCCTCCCCACGGACTCTGGCAATTGGCTGCGTGCTGCGCAGAAGTGGCCCGGGAGCGCGGGAAACCGCCCCATATAAGCGGTGGCGGGAGCAAGGCCGTTGTCTGGGCCTTGTTTGCGAACTGTCCACCGGTGGCCGCCTGTCCGATCTCCCGGCCTTGGACCATGGTGCGCACTAAAGCCGACGGCGTCCCCGGCTCCTACAGGAAAGGTGAGTGGGGTCCCCGCGGGAGAGCCGGCCGGGGTCCCCCATGCCCGGGCCCTGCGCAGGAGGAAGGAGCAGTGCATCTGGGTGGGGGCCTCCCGCCTCGATGGCCAGGATGCCCACGGCCCTCCGCAACCACCTCCGCGCCTCTCTTTGCAGTGGTGGCATCGCGGGCTCCCAGGAAAGTGCTCGGTTCGACCTCGGCGGCCACCAACTCCACATCCTCATCTTCGTCAAGGAAAGGTAAAGGAGCCCCACAAAGGGTTGCGGTGGCCACGACAGTCCGCGGTTGGCCAGCCCCGCGCGCCACGCGCCTGCCCCCGCGAGATGCGCGGTGCCTGTTTCTTCCTTGTTCTCTGAATCTTCACCGAATGTGTCAAGGCAGCCGGGGCCGTGGTGAGGCTGGGGTGGAGGGTGAGATGCTAGAACAGGCCCCCAGACCTCTGCGTAAGGACCACAGGGCCCACGGGCGTGGGGGGCACTCTGTACACTCCAAGTTTTAAAGATTCATTAATGTTTTTTTTTTTTTTCCTTGTTAGAAGTGGTGCTCCTTTCCAAGACGAAGAATTGCACCAGCCTAGAGGCTTAGATCAGTGGTAGAATACAGGCTGTGCAGAACTGAGGTTCTAGGTTTCAGCCCTGATATGGAAGAAACAAAAGAATTGGAGCTAGGCCAGGAGGTGCCTCAGTGTATACCACTTACCCTGCTTGTAAGAAGCCCTGGGCCCAAGTCTCGGCACTACCAAAAATAACAAAAAATGAGGACAGTTATTGACAGGCTTACTCACTTTTCCTCTTAGAGTAAAACACTTTTTGTTTTCGCTTCTGTGTCTGCCTGCCTGCCTGCCTCTCTCCCGCCTCTCCCTCCCCTCCCTCTTTCCCTCCTTCCCTCAATTCTTCCTTTCCTCCTTTCCTTCCTGGCTTTCCTTTCTCTCAATTCTCTCATGGGTGTGTATGTGTGTGTTTCTAACTTTGCTGTTCCTGGTACTGCACTGGGACAACAGGAGCTAAAACTGGACAAGGGTAATAGTCCAACTGCCCTTTCCCTGCTGGGAGAGGTTGAGAAGAGACCAGACCATCTGATGTCCCTTCCTTCCAGCAGGAAGTTAGCAGGCAGCAAGATTGACTGGCCGGAGTCTCCTGTGTAGGGGATCGATGTGAAGGACCTCATGGTTTGGTTTGGTTTGAACACCAGGCAGTGCCCACTGGCTACTCCCAGCTCAGCGTTCCAGGGTTGCTTTTGGTGCTGCTCTGGGGACTGTGTGGTGCATAGGATCACACCCAGGCTTCCCACATGCAAAACATGTGCTCCAGCTCTTTGACCCATCTCCCCTGTCAATTCATGATTTTTTTAAAAAATTTTTATTTTTCATGAGTCAAGGTGAGGTATAGTTACAGACTTACAAACTTTTGTGATTACGTTTCAGTCATACATGATCTTTTTTCTTTTTCTTTTCCTTCTTGTTTTTCTGTAGTGGGGCACACCTAGTTGTAGTCAGGGGTTACTCCTGTTGGTGCTTGGGGGACCATATGAGATGTTTGGGATCAAACCCAGGTTGGCCATATGCAAGGAAAGCACCCTATCAGCTGTACTAGCTCTCCAGCACCTGATTTTTTAAGTTAACTAAAAATTTTTACTAAATTTTATTAGAAAATATTTACTATTACAAGCTTTTTACTTTCCATTTTTTGGTGTTTGTCACTCTGGGTGGTGTTTAGTTACTCCTGGCTGGCTCTGTGCTCAGGATCACTCCTAGAGGGGATTAGGAGACCATATGTGGTGCTGGGAATTTAACCTGGGTCCACCATGTGCAAGGCAAGTGCCCTATGTGCTGTACTATCTCTCCAGCTCTGAAAAATATTTTTAGTAGTAAAAATTTTCTTAGGCCTGCATTTGTAACTTAATAGTAGTAAAATACTTCCCTTGCATGTTTGAGGCTCTGAGTTTAAACTCTGATATTGCAAAAAAAAAAAAAAATCAAAGTTCTATCTCTGCTACTTTTCCAGATTAAAGGATAATTATAACAAAGCACTATTTTGGCAGGAGAGATTGGACAGCAAGGAAGTATGCAGTCTGCCAGGTTTGACTCCCAGCACCACATGTGGTCCCTCAAGTCGTGCCAAGAGTGATTGCTGAACGCAGAGCCAGTAGTAAATCCTGAACACAGCCGTTTGTGACTCAAAAATCAAAAAACCACAAGAGAAATCCAAAGTATTATTTGATATTACAACAGTATCTGATATATTATTGGCTGATTAATTTATTGTTTTTTTGGGGGGGTCACACCTGGCGATGCACAGGGGTGACTCCTGGCTCATGCACTCAGGAATTAGTCCTGGCGGTGCTCAGGGGACCATATGGGATGCTGGGAATCAAACCTGGGTCAGCTGCGTGCAAGGCAAACCCCTACCCGATGTGCTATCACTCCAGCCCCTGATTAATTTATTGTGGTACTGTCACTGTCACTGTCACTGTCATCCCGTTGCTCATCGATTTACTCAAGCAGGCACCAGTAACATCTCCATTGTGAGACTTCTTGTTACTGTTTTTGGCATATCGAATACGCCATGGGTAGCTTGCCAGGTGCTGCGTGTGCGCGAGATACTCTCAGTAGTAGTTTGCCAGGCTCTCCAAGAGGGGTGAAGGAATTGAACCCGGGTGGGCCGCGTGCAAGACGAACGCCCTACCTGCTGCGCTATCGCTCACATTTCTGATTATTTGGAGGCATTGAATCATACCTGGTGGTGCTCAGGAGTTATTCCTGGCTCTTGGTTGAGGCATGACCCTTGGCCAGCTGAAAGATTATTTACTGTGCCAGGGATTCAAACCAGCGTCAGACACATGCAAGGCAAGGAAGAACCTTCCCTCCTGTACACTCTGTCCAAACCCTTGGGGCTGGAGTGATAGCACAGTGGGTAGGGCATTTGCCTTGCACGCGGCCGACCCAGGTTCGATTCCCAGCATCCCATAGGGTCCCCTGAGCACCGCCAGGGGTAATTCCTGAGTGCAGAGCCAGGAGTAACCCCTGTGCATTGCCGGGTGTGACCCAAAAAAAAAAAAAAAAAACCTTCTCATCTTTGAAGGTGGACGTATTACTTAAAATCCTTTCTTTTTTTTTTGGGGGGGGGAGGGTTGGGGCCGTGCTCATTAGCTCTCAGGGGTCACCCATGGCTCGGTGCTATGGACCCGTCCTACTGAGCCCAAGGGGTGTACCCGGGGCCCTGAGTGCTGTTGAGCCTCTCCCCAGCCCCTAAATACCCTTTAGATTTGATGTTAAAGCAGGAAAATCCTCCTGAAGGAATGGACTCGTATTTGTCTTACTTCATTCCACCTGTTCGTATCTTGTAGCTGAAAATAAGTATGCAGGAGGAAACCCCGTTTGTGTGCGCCCAACTCCAAAGTGGCAAAAAGGAATCGGAGAATTCTTCAGACAGTCCCCTAAAGATTTGGAAAAAGAAAACTGGGTTCCTGAAGAGCCAGGAAGCAGTGGCTTAGGAAAAACAAAGAGAAAGTAAGTCATTAAATCTAAGGAAAATATTCATATTCTTGGTGAATAAGATCAAGGACCTTGAGTAACTAATGTTCCTTTCATTGCATTTGGCGGGGGGGGGGCGGTGAGGGATGCATGAGGGATGCATTCGATGGTACTTGGAGGCTATTCCTGGCTCTGCATGGGAGAGCATGTTATGCTTGGGAGTGAACCCGGGCCTCTCGTATGCAAAGCATACCTAGCCATTCAGCTCTTCCTAACTGTGTGGCTAAAATTTCTCATTGAGCAAATAAGAAAATAGAAGTTTTTTTTTCTAATTCTTTTAAGTCAATCTCAATTTTCAAACAAGAATGTATTATTTGTATAAAATGTATTATTTTGGGCTCGACTGAGCTGTGCTTAGGGCTTACTTGCAGCTCTGTGCTCAGGGATCACTCCTGGAGGGGCTCGGGAGGGCCTGGGGATCAAATCCTGGTTGGCCACGTGTGAGGTAAGCACTTACCACTGTACTATCTTTCCAGCCTGTAGCATCATTTTAATTTCTGGTTTTTTTTTTCTGCCATGCTTTGTGCTCAGAGGTTGCTCGAGGCATGCAATGAATAGGGAACTATTCAGTGCCCCAGATCAACCAGACTGAGAACCTGGGCCTCCTGATGAAAAGCATGTGCTCTGGTCCACTTTCCAGCTCTCTTGCCAGTCTGAAGGGTATCAGTTTTTTTTTTTTCCTTTTTTTGGCCACACCCACTTGTGCTTGGGGCTTACTCCTAGTGGGGTGGAGGGTCCTACAGGGTGCTGAGGATTGAATCCGAGTTGTCCAACGTGTGAGGCAAGTGCTTTACCCATTGTACTATCTCTCTAGAATCACAAAGTTCCTTCACCATCCCAACAACAAGGCTCAGCAATGCCATGCAGCCAGAGCCATCTCCTCTTGGTTTGACTTGCCCTTCTGTGGTGCCTACTTATTTTATATCTTTACTGTTTTGTGTGCATGTGATACGGAGGGCTTACCCACGTGAGGCATCTTCTCTACCACTGAGCCAAATCTCTGACTATACCTTTATTTTAATTGTTTTTGTTTTGGGGTCACACCCAGTGCAGGGCTCACTCCAGATGATGCTGGGGAACCAGAAGCATTGCTGGGACTCAAAGGGAGGTTACAGTTGCCATAACCACATGCTGGCAAACCTTTTTTGCCCTCTCTCTGGCTCTATCTTTATTTCAAAGAGTCACACTGTGCCAGAGATATAGTGTGATGGACTGAGTACTTCTTTGCATGTAGGAGGCACATCCTCTAGCAGTATTTATGGGAGTAACCTCTGAGCACAAAGTTGGGAGTAACCCCTAAGCAACACAGTGTGGTGCAGTGTGTCCCCCCAAAGTAATCAGACCAAATCCACTAATTCATGTAAATTCAGGATGCAAAGAAAAAAAATTAGGTCTTTATAAGGTAAACCAACTTCATTTACTAATACAATGTTGACAGTCCCCAAATTATACTTGTTTAAAGAGCATGCAAAGTATTTGGCTAGATAACACATGCCAATGTTAAATCTGCTAGATTTTCCTATACAAGACGGAAGATTGAAAGCTAATGGTATGATTAAATGTAGTTTAGGAAATTTGCTTAAAACTCCACCGAGAGGGGCCGGGGAGGTTGTACAGTGCCTTCCCCAACTCTCATTTAACCCCCGCTACCTGATAAGGTCCCCTGAGTACTGCCAGGAGTGATCCCGATCCCTGAGCACAAAGCCTGGAGTACAGACTGCCAGCGCTGGCCAAAAACAACACTAAAAGACAAAACCTTCTTATTTCAAATAGTACAGCAATAGTACAGTGGGTAGGGTGCTTTCCTTGCAAGTGGCGAACCTGGGCTCCAATATTGGCACACCATATGATCCCCCAAGTCCCAGCAGGAGTGATTCCTGAGCACAGAGCCAGGAGTTAGCTCTGATCATTGTCAGGTTTGAAAAAAAATTTAAATTAAAAAAAAACATTATCTATGTTAATATACCTATTCAGAATGTTTTAGCTTTATCTTCCTTCTTTTACCACTTTGTTTACTAGTTTGCTACATAGTTCTCTGAGTTTTCAGTCTAGTCATATAGTGTGAGTTCAAGATGTGGATGCATGACATGTGCCGAGAACCACCTCCCTAGGCCTCCCCAGCAGAGGAACGAAGAGACATGGAACCACAGACTGATGGTCAAGAAAGGCCATTTCATGCAGAACTGTTAACCTGTTAGCATATTTATAGAACATCTGAGGGGCTTTGAGGTATAGGAGTGCACGTATGTGTGTGTAATCAATAATTTACAGAAATAAAGCATTTTGACGGACGCAGTTCTCTTTGGGGGATTAACTCAAGGAGACACTTTGTCTCCCAGGAATATCTATATTGCTTTTCTCTCTCCCTAGCTTCTAGTAAAACATTAAACGATTGTTTACTTCTTATTAATACTTGCAGTTATTTAGATAAATGCAATAAGATTACAAAACTAAATTCTCTGGCTTCTGAGGCATTCACCCTAATTCCAGTGTAAGTCCTCAGGTGAATTCATCTTGTCCTTACTCATGGGGGTCCTGTCTCTGAGGTCCTAACAACTTGCATCAAGAACATACTTTTATGCTTTCTAGACTGTCCCATTTTAGTGCTGGAGTAGTTTTACCACTCGTCCTGGGTACACAGTGGGACCTCCCTTTTGGGGTGTTAGGAACTACAGCAAATGAAGCCAGAGTATAAAGTAATTATGACGGATGCCCAGGAGTAGATGTATTTCAGAGTCAATCAACTCCCAGATATTAGGAGCGCAGCATTAATGGTCTTTCCGTATTTAAGCAAAGAACATGGCTCTATAGAAAACTATGAAAAGGCTATAGGGGAAATAGAAAAGCAAGTGATTTACTTCAAATATGAAGTCCAGAATCACCAGAAGTTTTGACTTATAAGTAACCAAAGACTGACTTGGGGGAAGTTGTGGCAATGAGAGGTAAAACACAAAGGAAAGGTTAAAGATAAGCTTGGGGGATTAGGGGTGCTCATAAGAGCACTGTAAGTTTCTATGTGGGGAGAAAGGGGTAATTCATGGATGAAGCCTAAAGCACTTAGGGTTAATATTCAACAGTATATCATTAGAAAACTGGAATTTTTAAAACTAGATTTTACAAATCCTCATCAGCTCTAAAAACCATTTTTGTTTGTGATTTTTAATTTTTTTTTTGCCACATTTGGCATTGCTCAGTGGATCATGAGGTGCCAGTGATTAAACCCAGGGCTCCCATGTGTAAAGATTGTTCTCTAGGGGCTGGAGCACAGCGGGTAGGGCGTTTGCCTTGCACGCGGCCGACCCGGGTTCTAATCCCAGCATCCCATATGGTCCGCTGAGCACCGCCAGGGGTAATTCCTGAGTGAAGAGCCAGGAGTAACCCCTGTGCATCGCCAGGTGTGACCCAAAAACCAATTAAAAAAAATAAAAAAATAAAGATTGTTCTCTAGTTCTTTGAGGCATCTCCTACTCCTATACTTTAGTTTATTCTTATCTATTTATTTTTTGGTGACCATGTTCTCATGCTTTCTTTATTGCTGCTTTTTTGTGCTTAATTAATTAATTAATTTATTTATTCATTTATTGTTTTGCTTTTTGGGTCACACCCGGCGATGCACAGGGGTTACTCCTGGCTCTGCACTCAGGAATTACTCTGGCAGTGCTCAGGGGACCATATGGGATGCTGGGAATTGAACCTGGCTTGGCCGCGTGCAAGGCAAACGCCCTACTCGCTGTGCTATCACTCCAGCCCCAATTGCTTTATTAATTTAAAAAAATGTTAATGAATCACTGTGAGATACAGTTACAGACTCATAAACTTTCATGAGTAGGTTTTATTCAGTCATACAATGATCGAATACCCATCCTTCCACCAGTACCCATTCTCCCCCCCCAATGTTCCCAGTATCCCTCCCACCACCCCTACCCCATCCCCCTATATTTTAGTTTAAAGTAGCTCATTAGGGTCAGAGAGATAATATAGAAGTTAAGACACATGCCTGGCATATGACCATGGCCAGGACACTAGTTTGAATTCTGACACCACATGTGGTCCCCTGAGCACAAAACCAAGTGTGATCTCTGAACATCATTGGATGCAGCCACACACCCTCAAATAATGAAGCTCATTAATATTTGTTCACTTATAATTTATTGGGGGTGGATTGTGCAGCAGCCCTCAGGGGCTTTTCCTGTCTCTGTACTTGGGAGTAATCCCAGATGTTACTTAGGGGATCAGATGTGGTGTTGAGGATAGAAAAAGTGTTAGCAGAAGTAGCTGCTTGCAAGGCAAGTGCCTTCTCTTCTAGATCATCTCTCTAACCCTAATGTTTATTTTTTATTTAACCCCCCCTCCAACCTGCCTCCGACATTCCACCTTCCCTTCTTTGCTATGAGTTTGCAAGTCTTTTTTTTTCCGGGGGATGTGCATAGCCAGTAGTGCTCAGGGGCTACTCCTGGCTCTGCACTGGAGTCACCCCTGGTGATGCTTGGGGACCATATGGTATGCAGGGTTTGAACTTGGTGGACTGTGAGCAAGGAAAATGCCTTCTCCACTCCACTATCACTCATGCCCCCTGAGGTTTACATATCTTATTGCAGAGCTGACACTCTGGGGCAGTGCTCCTGGCAGGGTAACACTCCTTTCACAGCCATGCTCCCAGATCCCATTTGTAGTGCTCACGAGGGTTGCTGTGTGCACACTTGCATATTCTTAAAGAGTGGCACAACTAGCCATGGACCTTGCACATTTTCAGTTGTACTCAAAGAAGTTGAGAAACATTTTTGGGGAGACTCTGGATTCCAAACAGCAGATCTGTTTAAAGCACCCTGCTTAGCTAATGTGACCCCAGGGATGAAACTTGGAGCCTTCAGTTTGTAAGGCAAACTGGTGCTTTTACTTATTTATTTTTTGGGTTCTTTTTGGGCCTCAACTTGCAGTGTTCAGGATTTGCTCCCGACTCTGTGCTCAGGGATCACCCATGGTGGGTCCCCAGGACTCTTTGTGGTGTTGGGGACTGATCCCAGGTCAGCTGCATGCTGGGCTGGAGCGATAGTACAGCGGGTAGGGCGTTTGCCTTGCATGCGGCCGACCCAGGTTTGATTCCCAGCATCCCATATGATCCCCCATCACCGCCAAGAGGAATTTCTGAGTGCAGAGCCAGGAGTAACCCCTGTGCATCGCCAGGTGTGACCCAAAAAGCAAAAAAAAAGAAAAGAAAGACACTACAGGTCAGCTGCGTGCAAGGCAAGTGCATTACCTGCTATAATATCGCTCCAGCCCAGGCTGGTGCTTCTAGCCATTGAACCATCTTCTAGACCCCTTACATATATTTTTTTCCAACTAAATTTTTATCTATAAAAGGTGTAATGATAGGCTGGAGCATTAGTATTTTGGGTTAGGGGATTGCCTGGCATATGGCCTAAGATCCCCTGAGCACTGCCAGGAGTGATCCTTGAGTACAGAACGAGGAGTGCAGAACCTGAGTGTCACTGGGTATGGTCTAAAAAACAAAAGAACGCTCCCCCCCAAAAAAAACCCTTTGTTGTTGGGGGTTGGATAGATAGTACAGTGGATTATATACTCTTGCCTTGTATGCAGCCAACTAGGGTTTAACCCCCAGCACCATATACGAGCCCCACCAGGAGTGATACCTGAGAGTAGAGTCAGTTATGAGCCCTGAAGTCTGCAGGCTGTGACCCAACAATAAAACAAAACAAAAGAAATTCGTTGCTGTATTGTTTGAAATTTGTAGGTGTCTTGTTAGGAATGCTGCTTTAAGTTTCTCTCCTAGTCTGGGTACTTGACTAGACCTACGGTACTGTTAATGTTCCTACTAATAAGCTTGTAAATGCTTTTTTGTTTTTTAATTGAAATTTGGGTGACTGCTGAAGTTCTCTCTCTTTTTTTCCCCACAGAGCAAGTCCTTTGCAACCTGATCATACAGATGATGGAAAAGAATAGAACTTGTCATCCTTGTCTAGTGTCTTCTGTTTGTTCTGGTGTTCTAGGATGTAAATTTGCTTAAGTGCATTTTTCCCAACTTTGCTGAATAGGCATTTAAATTTTTTAAAATCGGGATTTTAGATTTAGTTTTTCAAAAGCCTATAGTTATATTAGTTTTTAAGGTTAATTATGGTTAGCATATTAGTTTACATCATGCAGCTATCTGGCTTCTTTCACTTGTGTTCTTGCTAAAAACAAGTCATAACATGGTGTTCTAATTACAAATTTGCTAAATTTGAGATTGGCTTTGATCTTTGTACTGCTGCCATTTGATTATTGGAATATTGCAATGTTTTCATTTGTTATATTTGCATTTAAAAGTAGAGTTAAAGTTTTGCACATAAAAATATTCAGTATTAATTTGAACCTATACTCTTTAAGAAAGGGGGCCAAAGATGCAAAAAAATTCAGTGCTGATCTTTACATTAGCAAAATTTAAGGGCAATTTGATCCTGAGAGTTTAAATAGTTGATAAAACAACAAAAATGACAAAATAGCATAAAATTGGCAGGAAAGGTCTAACAGACTACATTTAAAGAAGAAGTTTTCTAGAACATGCTTTTGATTCAGTACTATAAAATATTCCTGTTCGGTCTATACTTTCAAAGTTAGAAATCAATAAACCATAAAAGACAAAGACTGTGATAAATGCAGAGCTCTGTCTAAAATGTTATAGTTATGATATTTTCAAGATAACCCAAGGGTGTAATTGAAAAACTAGGTTTAATATTTCTATAACTGATACTCTTTCTTCTTTCATTTTTTTGCTCACTGACATTGTTATAAATATTAAGCATATTTTAATAGGCATGTTTTTCTAAAATTTGTTTTTAATAAACTTATTTTCATAATACATCTATATTTTCTAAAATTATATCTTACTGGGTTTATTGTATTCCTTTCAAATATTATTAAAAATCAAATACTAGTTACCTATTTTATTTTCTGCTTTGTCATTTTTAGATATAACTTAATCAGTGTATTACTGAATTGTGCTTCTTTTTGGGGGGGCAACATACCCAACTATGCTCGGGCTATTCCCTATGGTGCTTGGGAGCCCAGGAGATTCCCAGGATGGAATCTGCAGCTTCTTCACGCAAAGCCTGCATTCCAACCCTTTCAGCCATTTCCCTGACCATCTTGCTGATTGTGAGCAGAGATTTTTTTCTTAACTTTTGGTGTTTGGGGCCACACCTGGTGATGTTCAGTGGTTACTCCTGGCTCTGTGCTCAGGAATTACTCCTGGTGGTGCTTAGAGAGTCATATGGAGTGCCAAGGATCCAACCAGGGTTGGCCTCATGCAAGGCAAGCACCCTCCTCACTGTACCATTTCTCTAGCCTGGCAGGCAGTGCGCAGGGCTTACTGCTGGCTCCGTGGGATCACTCCTGGCAGTATGCTCAGGGACCATATGTGGTGCCAGGGATAAAACCATGATCAGGTTCAAAGTGATAGTACAGCAGGGAGAGCATTTGCCTTGCATGTGGCCGACCTGGGTTCAGTCCTCAGCATCCCATATGGTCCCCCAAGCACCGCCAGGAGTAATTCCTAAGTGCAGAGCCAGGAGTAACCCCTGAGCATTGCTGGGTATGACCCAAAAAGCAAAATGAAAAAGTCCAAAACAAAACTGTGATCAGACATATGGAAGTCAAGTACCTTCACCCTGTTTTATCTCTCTGGCCTCAAGCCAAATCATTTTTGAAGACAAAGGTTTTGTTGTTGTTGTTGTTGTTTTGTTTTTTGTTTGGGCCACAACTAGTGGTGCTCAGGGCTTACTCCTGACTCTGTGCCTAGGGATCACTCCTGGTGGTGCTTCAGGGAACCATATGGGATGCTGGGGACCCAACCCAGTTTGGGCATGCCCAAGGCAAACATCTCTCTGTATTACCTCTATTACCACTCTGGTCCTAAATTTCTTCTTTTTATTCCTTATTGTCTTCATTTATACCATTTATGATAATGTTTCACTTATACTTTTCCTTTCCTTTTCGAAAAGGTCACATATGGAAGTGTTCAGAGGCCACTTCTGGCAGTTCTGGGGGACCATATAGGGTGTTCGGTATAAAACTGGGAGTGCCTTGGGCTGGAGCAATAGCACAGCGGGTAGGGCGTTTGCCTTGCATGCGGCCGACCCGGGTTCGATTCCTAGCATCCCATATGGTCCCCTGAGCACCGCCAGGAGTGATTCCTGAGTGCAGAGCCAGGAGCAACCCTGTGCATCGCCAGGTGTGACCCAAAAAGCAAAAAAAAAAAAACAAAAAACAAAAAAAACTGGGAGTGCCTTAATCCCTGTATTATATCTCCTGCCTACAATGTCTCACTTTCTGTAGGAAGAGGTCCTAATGTAATTTGTTTCCTTGTGAAAGTTTTTTTTTTTTAAATGTAGCTTGTAAAGTTAACCTCTTGTCAACCAATGAAACAATTTTTTTTTTTTTTTTTTGCTTTTTGGGTCACACCTGGCAATGCACGGCTCTGCACTCAGGAATTACCCCTGGCCGTGCTCAGGGGACCATATGGGATGCTGGGATTTGAACCCGGGTTGGCCGCGTGCAAGGCAAACGCCCTACCCGCTGTGCTATCTCTCCAGCCCCCCAATGAAACAATTTAAAAATAAAATTTTATATTAAGAATTAAACTGGGGGGTGGGCTGGAGCAATAGCAGAGCGGGTAAGGCATTTGCTTTGCACGCAGCTGATTCAGGTTCGATTCCTAGCATCCCATATGGTCCCCTGAGCACCGTCAGGGGTAACTCCTGAGTGCAGAGCCAGGAGTTACCCCTGTGCATCGCCAGGTGTGATCCAAAAAGCAAAAAAAAAAAAGAAAGAAAAGAATTAAACTAGGGGGGCTGGAGTGATTGCACAGCAGATAAGGCATTTGCCTTGCATGCGGCCTACCTGGGTTCGATTCCCAGCATCCCATATGGTCCCCCGAGCACTGCCAGGGGTAATTCCTGAGTGCAGTCAGGAGTAACCCCTGTACATCACCAAGTATGACCCAAAAGGGAAAAAAAAGAGAATTAAACTAGCGACCAGAGCGATAGTGCAGTGGGTAGGGCAAACAAAAAGAAAGAACAAAAAGAATTAAACTAAACTAGTATTTTGTACTCTTCACAAAATTTGGTGTGGGTTTCCTTTCAGAATGAATTATTCAAATTATTAATGCATTTTGAGTTCTTACAAAACGCTGATTAAATTACCCTTCTGTAGCTTTCTGGATCCATATGAGGTTCCAGGGATCAAATCCAGGTTGACTGTGTGCAAGGCAAGTGCTCAACCAGCTAGGTATACTATTGCTTCGCCCTGTCCTGAGAATTCCTTAGAGTAAATTATTTCTGGAATGTTATATGTTTGTACTGTCTTTCTGGCCATCAGGAATTACTTTTAACTTTGTAGTTTTTAAGCAGATCTAAAAGAAACTATTTTCTACCTCTGAGAAAGTATTTTCAGCGGATCAGGGGGAAAGGTGGTATGTTCCATATTGAGCAATAGGATGAAGGTAACATACTATGTAGCTATTTGGAATCAAATCTAGATCTGATGCCTACAGACCCAGTGTCAGTTTGAGTCTTATCCAGGGCATCTCAGAGGGGTCAGGTGAGCCCATCACCTGCCCAAACAGAGCCATGTGTGTATTCAAAAAATGAATGAGCGACTCAGGTTCTCTCCTGCCACGTGCTTTCAGTGGCCACGAGCTGCTTCCCCACCCTGACCTGCATCCCGGCTAAGATATGTATGAGGGAGGGAACAGGGCAGCCAGGCTTGTTAGTGATCAGTCGAAGTTTATTCCAATCTTGTCTTCCTCTGCCTCCTTCCAGTCTCACCCACTCCCATATTCCTCCTGGCCCCCATGCTGCTCTCTGCACGATCCATCTCACAGCCTTAGTCTAGAGCCCAACCTCCAAGCATTGGGGGTAATAACTACACCTAGGTCAGAGCACACTTAACGTATGTAAGCCCTTTCTTCCAGGGAAGTTCTTCTAAGACAAAGATCTCCTGGGAGATCTTCTCAAGGGCAGAATTTTATCTAAGGACATACTTCTCTTTTCCTTAGTCCATAAACAATCAACTTACATTTACTTCTTTTTTTTCTCTGTTTTTTGGGGTCACACCCAGCGATGGACAGGGATCACTCCTGGCTCTGCTCTCAGGAATTACCCCTGGCAGTGCTTAGGGAGCCATATAGGATGTTGGGAATCGAACTCGGGTCAGCCTCATGCAAGGCAAATGCCCTACCTGCTGTGCTATCACTCCAGCCCCTACATTTACTTTTTAATAATCTTTCTAGTCATTTTGTATGGACACAGTAAGAGATATATTAATCTTATGGATGGCTCTCCTGGGAACATCTCACTATAGGTCCCAGACTACAGTCCTCAGGCCAGATTAGTCCTTCGTAACCCCAGCAGGGTCCTTATCCGGTTACTTCTCTTTGGGGCATGACAGAATTTGTTCATAACCATGCTCTTCTAAGTTTTATGGCACTTGGCCTGTCCCATTTGATGCCAGCATAGCTTACCACTTGCCCTGTGTCCATCCAGTCCATTCGTTGGGACCCTCCTTTGGGGTGCTAGGAACTAAAGGCAACTGAGTCTTAAGTCGAGTAAATATAACATGCCCAGGAGTAAATATTATTCAGAGTCAATTAACTCCCAAGTTACAAAAGCATAGCATTAACTATCTTCCTGTGTCTATACAAAAAGGACATTGTTCTAACATAAACTATGCAAAAGACATAAGCTAAGGAAAAAAGCAATATTTCATTACAAATACAGAATTCGGAGTTCTTAGAGGAATCTGACCTTAGGAGTTATAGTGTCTAATTTGGGAATAAAGATGATTAACTGGGTGAGGAAGCAGAGCACAAAGAAGAGATTAAGGATAAACACAGAGGAATGGGAGTGCCTCAGGAGCACTGTGATGGGTATAATCCAATAAGCCTAAACTCCTTGTGGCTAGAGAGAAAGGACAAACCAATATTATCCTACACCACAGCAGCCGAAAACCTCCATAACCTATTTGCTGCCATGTTCATGGCCAGATTTCACAGCTTGGGACGAGCATCATCCAGGAATGAATCTGTTGAAAAACTACGTGTTATAGATAGTACTGCAGATAGGGTGCTTGCCTTGCACAGATCCCACCCAGGTTTCCCAATATCCCATATGGTTTCCCTGCCCCCACCAGAAGTGATCCCTGAGAGCAGAACCTGGAGTAAGTCCAGAGTACTGCGGGGTGTGGACCAAACCACATCCCACAAATGGAAATTCCCATTCTTCTGTCCCATAGCCTGAAGAAATGTGACATTTATTTACATGATTATTTTCCTACCGGAAATTTCTTTTGGCTTTTATGAAATTATTTTTGTATAGATATATGGATAACTAAATGGTCAGATTATTTCTATAATTCCATCATTTCAACATGCTCATTGCTTGGAGGTTTCTACAATAGTACAGTTTTTATATAGAACTAACAATGCAATGGGACTGAAGCGGGTAGGGCGTTTGCCTTGCACATGGCCAACTAGGGTTCCATTCCTGGAATCCTGTGTGGTCCCCCAAACCTACCAGGAGTGATCCCTAAGCGCAGAGCCAGGAAGAAGCCCTGAGTACCACCAGGTGTGTGCTTCTCCCAAAAAACCAAAGCCTTGTTCTTCAAGCCCATGTTCTCCCTTCAGTATGTATCTCACTTGCTTGTCTTTCTCTTTGCTTATTTCCACATTAGAGAAGCCTGTGTTCTGTCTCAAACATGTACTTCTCTCCCCTCACATCTCTCTCAAACACATTCTCTGCCCTTACATCTTTCTAAATATATTTCAACACAAAATTCGCCACACCAAAATAAAATGAACAATTTAAGTTGAGCCAGACCTTAAGGTTTCTATAAGCAGAACTAAAGGAATCATAGTTTTTGGGTTTTGGGTCTTCATCCAGTTGTGCTCAGGGGTCACTCCAATGGATGCTCAAGGGACCATGTGTGGTGCAGAAAAGGTGAAACTGGAGTCAGTCACATGCAAAACAAGTACCCGAATACCCTCTGCTATCTGGCATAGAATCCATATTCTTTTTTTTAAAATTTACTGATGAAAACCAGATTTAATGGAGACTTGTCCAAGATTACAATTGAGAAGATGCTAGAGTCAGAATTTAAACTCAGCCCTTTTTATTTCCTCTATCACAAAACTTCTAAACCAAAGAGAGACATCTCCCTCCCTCTTTGAAGATTCTGGGTTATTTAGAATTCATATTCTCTTTTTTTTCTCTTTTTGGGTCACACCAGGCAATGCACAGGGGTTACTCCTGGCTCTGCACTCAGAAATTACCCCTGGCGGTGCTCAGGGGACAATATGGGATGCTGGGACTCGAACCCGGGTCGGCCTCGTGCAAGGCAAATGCCCTACCCTCTGTGCTATCACTTCAGCCCCTCTTTTAGTTTATAAAGTTGTTCGCAATTGTTGGATGTCAACCCTAAGTGTTAGGGTTGTGCTTCACGGGTGAATTGCCCCTTTCCTCTTCCCAGAGAAGCTTACTATGCTCTTGCTAACATCCCTAACTTGGTTAAAGGCTATCTTCAACCTTTCCTTTGTGTTGGATATTGACCCTAAGTGCTTTAGGCTTTATCAGTGAAGTGCCCCCTTTCTTCCTTGCAGAGAAGTTTAACATGCTCTTGTTAGCATCCCTAACTTAGTTAAAGTTTATCTTTAACCTTTCCCTTGTATTTTACCTCTTTGTCACAGTTCCCCAAGTCAGTCTTGACTACTTGTAAGCCAAAACTTTCTGGTAATTCTGAACTTGTATTTGTACTGCTTTTTATTTGAAGTGCTGTATATTTGTACCTGCCTTTCTATTTCCCCTATATTTTTATATGTTATAGCCTTTTTATATTTTACTATAGAGCAATGTTCTTTGGTTAAACACAGAAAGACCATTAACACTATGCTTAATATTTGGGAGTTGATTGACTCTGAAATACATCTGTTCCTGGGCATAATTACTTGGTCATAATTACTTGACTCAGGCTTTTGTTGCCGTAGTTT
The DNA here is from genome assembly GCF_027595985.1 of Sorex araneus. Lineage (NCBI taxonomy): Eukaryota > Metazoa > Chordata > Mammalia > Eulipotyphla > Soricidae > Sorex > Sorex araneus. Next base: position 34,408,822 of record NC_073303.1, on the reverse strand, counting down.
CTAACACCTTAAGAGGTGGGTCCCACCGTGGGACTGGGATGGACCTGGGGTGAGTGGCAATGCTACCTGGCATTGAAATGGGACATTCTATTTTTTTTTTTTTTTGCTTTTTTTGGTCACACCCAGCGATGCTCAGGGGTTACTCCTGTCTTTGCACTCAGGAATTACTCCTGGCAGTGCTTGGGGGACCATATGGGATGCAGGGGATTGAACCCGGGTCGGCCTCGTGCAAGGCAAACACCCTACCCGCTGTGCTATCGCTCCGGCCCTGAAATGGGACATTCTAGGAAGCATAAATGCATGGTCTTATTGCAAGCTGTTACAATTTAACAGACAGGACTGCAATGGGGAAGGACTAGCTGAACTGGCCTGAGTACTTAGTCTGGGATTTACGGTAAAAGACTTGTTGGCTCTCAGAGCCCAGAGAACTAAGTGTTAAAAGCCTTGCTTGCTCTCAGCCCAGAGAACTAAGTGTTGGGATCTATGTCTCTTACTGTGTTTATCCAAACAACTGCAAGTATTGATAAATTATACAACTAGAGGAAAGATAAAAGCAATGTAGATGTCCCTGAGAGACAGAGTGTCTTCTTGAGTTGATCTCCCCAAGAGAATTTCCTCTGCCAAATGTTTATCTATGTAAATGACTAATCACACCTATGTCTTTACCTCATATAAGTATGCTACCTCATATAAGTATGCTAGCAACTCTGCATTAGATGGGGCATTTTCACCATCAGTCTGTGGTCCCTGTTTCTTTGCTGGAGAACGAAGACATCATTGCACCTTTGCAGCACCCGCACTACTTTGTGAATTTACACACAATGATTTATTACACTCAATATTCCAACACCAATCCCACCATTATTTCCAATTTCCTCCACTACCACCGGTCTGCCCCAGCAGCAGGCCCTAAACAATTTATTTTGTGCTGCTTGTTACAAACTTTTTTAGCAAACCTACACAAGATAACTTGAAAAAGTCACACAGGAGTTTTACTTTTTTTTTTTCTGGGTGTGGGGCATGGGCCAAACCCTGTGGTGCTCAGAAGTGGACCCCTAAGGTGTCTGGGGACCAGCTGAGGTGTGGATTCCCTCCAGGGTGTGCAGAATGCCATGCAAGCGCCTTAACCCTGGCATATGCCAGTTTTCAATACTGATATAAAGATTTTTCTAGAGTTAATAATGCAACCAATTTCCCTGATATTTTCAAGGCTTACTCACCCTAACACAAGAAAAAATTTTCTTTTTGACATTTTCCTTGTTCACTTTGTAGGTATGAACACTTATTCAGAGTAAAGGATTTGATGTCTTCCTCCTTTCCAGGCTTGATTTCAGATTTCCTTTGGTCTTTTCTCAGTGCCTTTTTTTTTTTTTTTTTTTTTTTTTTAAGGATTAAAAGCCCTACTCGTTTCCCCCTTTTGTTTGCCTCTTCGATTTAGCAAGGCCAGTCCAGATCTTGGATATATATGCAATTCTTTCGCAGTCTCCCCGTTTGGTTTCAGAGGCTACCAGGAGAACCAAGTGCATGAAAAATCTCTCATAACATGAAACAGGTTTTAAAACCCTAGATGAAACACAGCTGAAAGTCTACGAGAGGGAGATGCTTGCTAAACGGCTACACAGCAAAGCTCCCAAGAAAGACTGGGAGAGCAGGAGACCTGCGGACCCGACCCGCCTGGAGGCGGAGCCGGTACACGGAAAGGCTGGAGGTTCCAGGGAGTGGCTCCGTTTAAGTGTAAAGCCGGACAGACTTCCGAGCCTCTGGCGGCGAAGCTTTTGTTCGGTCTCCAAGGAGCAGAAGGTGTGACTGTAGGACGGTGCCGAACACAAGTTAGCGGCTACCTATAGGAAGTCCCGGAAGGAACGGGGTGGGGGTTTGTCTTTGAAGGTACTTCCGCTTAGCAACTCCACGCGGTTGCCAAGGAGGGGGACAGCCGCCGCAATGACCCGGAAGTAGTGGTATCTCGTTCTCCAAGTCGGCTCAAAGTGTGTCCTATGGGGAGGGCCGGGCGTTCTGCAGCCGGGCCGGGGGCGGGGCCAGCACTAGTGGTTCCGGTTCGGCTCCTGCCGCCCATCGGCTCCCTGCATCCCCCTCCCCTCCCGCACCTCTCCTTCCTCCGGCTCCTGGGAAAGAGAGAAGCCACCGCTGCGGGTGGGTGGGGTAGCGCGGGGCGCCTTTGGCAGGGGATCGCATCCGTCGGCACCAAGTCCCGGAGCACGGCCAGACCAGGTACCGGCTCCGGTTTGGCGAGGCTGGGGAGTGTGTGTGTGTGTGTCTGTCTGTGTGTGTCTGTGTGTGTGTTTGTGTGTGTGTGTGTGTGTGTGTGTGTGTGTGTGTGTGCGCGCGCGTGTGTGTGTGTGCGCGTGCGTTTCTGCGCAGGGGGACCCCGCTCGCTCAGGAGTTTGGGGTGGCCAGCTTTGGCGAGTCTGGGGAGTGCGAGAGATGTATGTCTTGCTGAGAGTTTGGGGTGCCCGGTGGAGGCTGCGGGGGCGGCGCTCCCCGGAGACCAGACTCGGGCTGGGGTGGTATGGCCCGTCCGCACCCGGGGAGCGCAGGGGTCTCGGGGCAGCCCGGGCTCGCCGTCCCTGCCCGCCGCGCGGGGCCGGAGCCCGGGCTCGGGGCGTCGGCGGGGCCCCTCGGGGAGCCGCCCTTGGAGCCAGGGCTGCGGGAACTCGTTCCTCCCCGCCGCTTCCGCGCACTGCTCCCCCTCCCGTGAAGGAGGAACTTCACTGCTCTCCCCTTCCCCCTTTCATGTGGGCAGGTATCCCCTCGAAAAAGAAAAGGAGGTGGGCTGGATGTGTGCTGCCCCCTTACGCGATGCTTTCCAGTCCTCGCAGAGTGCCAGCTCTATATTAAATCTGATAGCAGTTATCAGAAAAGTGCATTTCTGTCTGTAAAGCGCCCGGCTCCAGGCTCATCTGGCATAGCCCCGTGTGGTCGATAAAAGGGTTTGTGAAATGCAGAGTGGGGGAGCAACCCAAGTTTAAGCGAGACATGTCGAGGCAAGCCCCTTTCTTAGCCTGCTCCCGCGTCTGCCCCAGTTTACGTGGAGCAGAAAGCTCTCTGGGTTTCTACCCGAGTTAGCGCCTCGGACAGGTTATCCCGGGATGGAGCCGTGCGCGTGCTGGGAGCAGGTCCCCGGGGTCACAGCCCGGGGCCCCATCTTTTAATAAAAGATGATCGGATCAGCTGTGCAAGTCTTAACTTTGAGGCCAGTAAGCCTGGAGCGTGAATCCAGGGTCGGCCACCTTGGGCGAGGCTTGCAATTGACAAGAGATTCCCTTTCTCCACTGGGAATGTTACAGGTTTATCAGTATTGTAGAGGTGACAAAGCATTTAAGCACAGTGTTCCTAAAGGAAGCACTTTTCTAATTAAAATAGGAGTTAGGGTCGTTCATCTTACCCCGTCAGAAGCAACCCGTTTTTGTGGAACTAGGTTGAAGTAGGACGGGAACTGGATATTTCAAAACATGTGCATGAAGGGACTTTCTAGTGGCTGCTAGACATTAACCATAAGTACTGTGAAACTCAGTTACTGGTTTCCGAAAACTCAAAAATAACAGAATGTGTGCGTTTATCAAAATGATCAAGATAGGTTTCAAAGAGCAGTCTCAGATTTGTGGTGGGTTTAGATGGATTGCTAAGAAAACGTTTAAAAGTAATGTATATAAAATTTTATTAACATCATGTGTCTTTGAAGAGAATTTAAATTGTGACATAAAATAGGAGTTAGTTGTAACTTTAAGAATAAAATCAACTACTGAGCACTGCTAGGTGTGACCCTCACAACATCACGCCATGACTCAACAGATTTAAAAACCCAAACCTAGATTTATGTAATGTTTTATAAAGTAAATGATTTTCCTTAGATTTATGATAATGTAATAACAAAAAAAGGAAGTCTATGTTTTGTTTTTAAAATGGTAGTTACATGCGATGTTGATGTCAGATTTTAGTTTTATTTTTATTTTTAATATTTGATTTGAATATGTGATTTATTTTGGTTTTTGGGCCACGCTGGCAATGCTCAGGGCTTACTCCTGGCTCTGCACTGAGGGATCACTTCTGATAGGATGATCTTATGTGGTGCTGGGGACCATGTGCAAGACAAATGCCCTGTTCACTGTACTATTGCCTCTGCTCCTTTAGACTTTTTTTTTGGGAGGGGGGAAGTAGTGGGGGGCTATACCCAGTGATGCTCAGAGATTACTCCTCGTTCTTCATTCAGGAATCTTTTCTGGCAGTGCTCAGGGGGACCATATGGGATGGGATGCTGATAATTGAACTTGAGTCTGCTGTGTGCCAGGCAAGTGCCCTCCCCACTGTGCTGTTGCACTGGCTCTACCCTTTAGTCTGTTTTTATATGCCACTTGTAGTGAGTAGTTCAAAAGTTTTAAATCTTTAGACCTAGAGAGAAAGTATAGTGGGTAGAGCATTTGCCTTACATAGGATGGACCCGGGTTTCTATCCTCGACATCCCACGCAGTGCCCCAAATACTGCCAGGAGTAATTTCTAAGTTCAGAGCCAGGAGTAACCCATTAGCACCTGGTGTGGTTCACCCCCCATTAAAGAAAAATTCTTATTTTCACCCCCCATTTAAAAAAAATTCTTATTTTTTTAAAAGTTATTTTGTGGGTGGGGTGGGTGGCTTGACCACAATCCTGGCTGTGCTGTGGTGAGGGCTTATTCTTGGCAATCCTGAGGGATTGTAGTGCCAGGAATTGAACCAGGGTAGACTCATGCCAGGAAGGCATCTCAACTCAGTGTAACCTCTCTAGCCCCAAATATACTTTTATAATGAGTTAAAAAATAATAATTTTTTGGGGGGAGGGGAAGCAAGACAAGCATAAAACCTTGAACACTGTCCAAGGTAGTCCCCAAACCAAACCAAAACAAAACAAAAACAGTTTACTATCTTAAAGAGCTTATTTTTTGTTTTTTTAAAAAATTTTTTGCTTTTTGGGTCACACCCGAGATGCTCAGGGGTTACTCCTGGCTCTGCACTCAGCAGTAACTCCTGGCAGTGCTCAGGGGACCATATGGGATGCTGGGAATGAACTGGGAATCTGGGAATCTGGGAATGCTGGGAATCTGCTGCGTGCCGTGCAAGGCAGGTGCCTGAGTGCTAAGTACTATCTGTTCAGCCCTCATACATGAGCAGATAATATTGTAAGTTTTTGTCTTTTTGTTGTTGGGGCAGGGAGGGGTGTGGGGGGAAAAGGGGGTCTTTACCCAGTGATGGTGCCTGGGGCTATTTTGGGGAACTTGCTGCTTGTGTGGGTTGCTCTCCCCATTGCTCTGGTATCATGCGGTGCCAGGGATTGAACCCAGGCTTCCTGCATGCAGAGCATTTGTTCCAACCCCAACCCATGAGTCATCTCACCAGCTACTTTAAATCATTAGTAAGGCATATAGTTTTGATTTTAATTTATCATTTCAAGACTTTCTTTGGCTTTTGGACCATACCAGGTGATGCTCAGAGTTGATGCTCAGAACTCCTAGCTCTGCACTCAGGAAATGCTCCTGGCAGCACTCCGGGAACCATCTAGGATGCTGGGGATCAAACTAGGCTTGGCTGTATACAAGGAAAGCACCTTACCTGTTGTACTATCTCCTTGGCCCTTTAATTTGAATTAAAATTTTTTCTTTTATTTTGTTTTTTGGGTCACACCCGGCGATATCGACACAGAGGTTACTCCTGGCTCTGCACTCAGAAATTACTCCTGGCGGTGCTCAAGGGACCGAACCCGGGTCAGACACGTGCAAGGCAAATGCCCTACCTGCTGTGCTATCACTCCAGCCCCAGTGCGCTGAGAATTTTTTCATGTGCCTTTTGGCCATTTGTGTTTCTTCTCGGAGGAACTCTGGTTCTGGGAGACCAGGCAGTTTCTGGGACGTTACCCCATACCTGCCTAAGCAATGCACTCACTCATTGAGCAGTATCTCTGGCCTCTATTTTTTTTTTTTGCTTTTTGGGTCACACTTGGCTTTGCACTCAGGAATTACTCCTGGCAGTGCTTGGGGGATCATATGAGATGCTGGGAATCAAACCTGGGTCGGCCGATGCAAGGCAAATGCCCTACCCGCTGTACTATTGTTCCAGCCCCTGACCCCTAATATTTTGTTTATTTGTTTGTTTTAAAGATCCGAAGTTGTTAACCTTTTCTACAGGTATAGACCTGTTTCAAGGTTATTAAAATAGATTCTAAATGGCTTTTCTGGCAGTAATTTTTTGGACTACTCTCATTTTCTTTCAAATCTTAAAGCTTTGGCTCTGTCAGTTTGGTTAGGTAGAACCATCAGAAGTTCCCGTTACCCCCCCTTCAATCATCTCTTGAAATAATATATCATTTATTTCAGTATTATATAGGATGCTAGCATTTAGAATAAAAGTTTTGCTTAAATGAAAACTACAATAAACAGTTTAGAGATAATCCTTTTCCTCAGTGCCCTTTTCACTCAAAATATGTAACAATACCAAAGATCTTGCAGTTGTTACATATGAAATTTGCTTGTCAGGAATCCCAAAATAACTAAATCTTACTTTAGTCAGAACTATGTTTTGGATGATTTCAGAAAATTTTAGGAAAGATTGGAAAGACTAGAGCAATTTACAGTTAATTTTATTGGTGCTGCTAAAGGGTTAGAGGAGTTATTGTGGAAATGTTTTTAAAATGCCAGGATTTTCTCTCTACTCAGTCAAATGATTATTCTTGACCTGGTTTCTGTTTTAAAGCACATTTCTCTTATGGAAATATAATTTATTCTGTAATAAGGATAAAAAATAATTTTATCCAGAAAATTTTGATATCATAGACATGTTCTAATATTAACAGTATTGTTAGAAATCCCTTCAGTAACTTCAGATTAATGAGATTTTCAAGAAAATACACTAGAATATGTAGGATGGTAGTTTTTCTCTCTTACTACACACACACACACACACACACACACATAACTTGTTCTACTCATTTTTGCCAAAGTTTAAGAAGCTTGAAGAAGAAAATAGAGTAAAGAATTACCATTTTAGGTTTTAGGTTGTTATTTGGAGAACCAAATTGAATTTGACATTACTGAGATGGCATTCATGATGGACTCAGGAGAAAAAAATAGAGACGCCATCTGTTTCAAATTCCTTCCTTTACCTGCCCAACTTCATGTTTTGTGGCTTTTAATTCATCACGTTATTTAAAAAATTTAAATCCTCAATAGATTTAAGTTAATAATTTTGGCTATATCATTAAAGATGTAAGTAATTAAAAGTAACTAAAAGAACATGTATTTATATTGGATATCGCAATGATTATGGACATTGTCAAAAGAAATTAAGTTAGTTCAAATAATTTGAACCTTAGGTAACTTTCTGCTTCTTTTTCATGAATCTCTTAAAAATAATTTTTGTGGGGCTAGAGGTATGACACAGGTATGACCCAAAAAGAAAAAATTAATTTTTTTTTTTTTTTGCTTTTTGGGTCACACCCAATGATGCACAGGACTTACTCCTGGCTCTACACTCAGGAATTACTCCTGGCCATGCTGGGGGACCATATGGGATGCTGGGAATCGAACCCGGGTCCGCTGCGTGCAAGGCAAACGCCCTACCCACTGTGCTATCACTCTAACCCCCCCGAATATTTTTTTTTTTTTGGGTCACACCCAGCGATGCTCAGGGGTTACTCCTGGCTTTGCACTCAGGAATTACTCCTGGCGGTGCTTGGGGGACCATATGGGATGCCGGGGATCAAACCCGGGTCGGCCACATGCAAGGCAAATGCCCTACCCGCTGTGCTATCTCTCCGGCCCCCCGAATATATATATATTTTTAATAGTACCGATTTCACCTGTTGGTTGAAGCAGCTATAATTTTTTTTCTTTTTGCTTTTTGGGTCACACCCAGCAATGCACAGGGGTCACTCCTGTTTCTGCACTCAGGAATTACCCCTGGCGGCGCTCAGGGGACCATATGAGATGCTGGGAATCGAACCTGGGTCAGCCGAGTGCAAGGCAAACACCCTACCCGCTGTGCTATCACACCAGCTCTGAAGCAGCTGTAATTTTTATCATGGATAAAAAGAGTATGTCTTGGGCTGGAGTGATAGTACAAAGGGCACTTGCCTCACAGCCAACCCAATTTCGAACCCTGGCACCCCATACTCCTTGAGCCCGCCACGAGTGATCCCTGAGTGCAGAGGCAGGAATAAGCCCTGAGCACTGCCAGACCGTGGTCCCCACAAAAAGTCATTTTTTCTTCCTTTGATAGTTGAAGACACTTCCAGGAGAGCACTTAAGGATCGAGGTCAGTGTGGAGCTAATGTGTAATATGTGTGGGGTGCTCTGGGTTCAATCACCGCATGACACACAGATCACACAGACTCCCAAAGCAAAATAACCCCATATAACCTGAGAAGAATCTGCTGTTTAGACATCTTCTTAAGTTTAATTTAATTTTTATAAAGTTCACAATAATTGATTACATTCAATATTCTAGCACCAATCCCACCACCATTACCCCTTCCCTTCTCCATTTTGCAAATTATTCCACTCCAGTCCCCAAAGCCTGCCCCCAAAGCAGGACCTAAATAATTTTGTTTGTATTGCTTGTTATGAATAATCCGCTAAAGATGATCAAAAAAAGTTTTCTTAGAAGAAAGTGTGTGAAGATTGTTGTATCACCCTGGAGCAAATGCGGTCATCTGCTACAGAAATTCTAAGATTTTAAATAGGGTGATACAGCTAGAATTAAATTTTTAACTGTATGGTGATTTTGGGGTTGGAGGTATCTCTGTGGCATGTTGCCGTTTTCCTCTTCCAAGGTTTATTTGTGAGTCTCTGGATCATGGACATTAATTAGCTTATATGTTGCCAGAGTTAGTTTGTTGGTGTGATTGCTAGGCTACCTGAAGCACAGGGAGATGGGGGAGGTCACCCATTCCTGACTTGTGCGAGCCTTGTGTCCAGCATTCCTGGGGTGTTTAGACATTTTTTCTTTCTTTTGCTTTTTGGGTCACACCTGGCGATGCACAGGAGTTACTCCTGGCTCATGCATTCAGGAATTACTCCTGGCAGTGCTCAGAGGACCTTAGGGGATGCTGGCATTCGAACCCGGGTTGGCCGTGTGCAAGGCAAATACCCTACCCGCTGTGCTATTGCTCCAGCTCTGTGTTTACACATTCTTTTTTTTTTTTTTTTGCTTTTGGGTCACACCTGGTGATGCACAGGGGTCACTCCTGGCTCTCTACTCAGAAATTACCCCTGGTGGTGCTCAGGGGACCATATGGAATGCTGGGAATCGAACCCGGGTCGGCTGCATGCAAGGCAAACGCCCTACCCGCTGTGTTATCGCTCCAGCCCCGTGTTTGGACATTCTTAAACTTTTTGTTTGTTTTTTGAGCCACACCTGCCTGTGCTCAGGCCTTATTCCTTGCTCTGTGCTCAGAGGTCACTTCTGACATTGCTGGGGGACCACATATATGCCAGCAATCAAGCCCAGGTTGGCTGGGTACAAGGCAAGTATCTTATCTGCTGTACTGTTGATCCAGTCTCTCAAACTTACTCTTTCAGTAGTGATACAACAATCCTCACAACCTTCCTCTAAGAAAAAACATTTTTGTTCCAGTTTTCTCTTTTCTTTTTTCTTTTTTTGTCATTCTCAGCAATGCTCAGGTGATGAGCCCAACAAAACACGTGTTCTAGCCCTTTGAACCCTTTCCCTGACTCCATACCGTAGTTTGTATCTAAGTGATACCAGTTTATAGGGCCCTTGTCACTTAGGCAGTTTGATCAGTTCTTCTGTGGAGGTGGGGCAGTGCTGTGTTTGAACCCCTTGAAATTGCTTCATATATATGAAACATGTACTCTACCCCCAGGCTACATACATCTGTTGCCCCATCACTTAGGATCTTTTGGGCAGGGGGGCACAGCCTGTGGTGCTCAGGAGCTGGGCTTGGTTTTGTGTTCAGGAATGACTGGCATGGTTCGGAAACTGTCAGTGGTGCTGGGGATTCGAACTGCCGTTGTAGCCACCCCCCAACCCCTCCCCTTACCTTCCTCCTTGTCTCTCTGGCCCCGCGCTTTGGATCTTAATAAATCTGAGGACAGAAATCTGTGTTTACTGAGCTGGGAAAGGCCACAATTTGTTTGAGTTGCTGTAATTGGCAGTTAGCCTGGTCTGAAGGACCCGGGGACCTTTGAAAACTGTGCTGCCGCAGGAGAGGCCTGGAGAGCGCCTTCCAGGTAGAGGCCCGCCGTCGCGGTCTGCAGCAGGAGTGTTCCTCTGGTGGGGGAGACGGGTGGACTCTTACACCACTCTACTCTGTTTCTCGCCCAGGGGTTCCAGGTGGGCGGTGTAGTTATGGGAGGGCCGGGGATGTCAGTGATGGGAATTGTTCTTCAATAATTGCTGATCCATCACAATGGAGGCGCAGATGTACTGAGGAAAGGAATATTCTCCTAGATTTTGCTTTGGCCAGAGAAACTGAGTGAACAGGTGGCCATTGCCTTTGCCATCAGAGACACCTTGGTGCAGCACTGCTCGATGCTGGGTAAGCCTTTTAAAATACCGCATCCAATTTTCTGTTAGAATGCCACAACATTTTCAATGGAGCCACATTGTTTCTGTAGTTATACATGTGTTGGATGTATGCCAGGGAATCACTTCCATAGGTTCATACTTGGGCAGCACGCCCTCTTCCACATCATCCCAGGTGTTCACACTCTTTTTTTTTTTTCTTTTTGGGTCACACCAGGCTTTGCACAGGGGTTACTCCTGGCTCTGCACTCAGGAATCACCCCTGGCGGTGCCCAGGGGATCATATGGGATGCTGGGAATCGAATCTGGGTCGGCTGCGTGCAAGGCAAACACCCTACCTGCTGTGCTATTGCTCCAACCCCTCACACTAACTTTTTTTTTCTTTTTGGGTCACACCCAGCGATGCTCAGGGGTTACTCCTGTGCTCTGGGGGCCATATGAGATGCTGGGAATCAAATCCGGGTCGGCCACGTGCAAGGCAAATGCCCCCCTACCTGCTGTGCTATCGATCCAGCCCCCCCTCACACTAACTCTTTAACCTAGAAAATGGGACACTTTGGGGCTACTGAATAAAAGTGCCATTCTTTTACATCCCTCTTGATAGATTAATAATTACACTTGTCCAGGGGACCGTGCAGTGCCGGGGATCAAACCCAGGCCTCCTGCACGCAAGGGATGTGCTCCAACGGGTTGAGCGCTCTCCCTGGCCCTAGATCATATTTTTGGGTTTGTTTTTGGGGCACACTGACTGTGCTCAGGGCTTACTCCTGACTTGCGGTGGTCCTCAAGGCACCATGTGGGATGCTGAGGATTGAACCAGGTTGGCCGTGTGTAAGGCAAGCATCTTACCTGAAGTGCTATTTCTCTTGCCCCCCCTAGATTATGTTTTTAATCTTATGAGGCATTACTGCACTATTTGCTATAGGCGCTGGGCCAATTTTCATTTTCTACTTATAGAAGGATTTTTTTTTTTTTCTGATGGTACTCACAGATCTCTCCTCGTAGTGTCTGGGGCTGTGTGGTGCTAGGGTTAGAGCTCAGGCTTCTGCAGCATTCCAGCCCTATGGGGTATCTCACTGCTATTCTTCCACCACCATTTCTATTAATTTGCATGTGGCTCTCCAGTGCCCTTTATTTATTTTTGGTTTTGGACCACACCTGGTGGTGCTCAGGGCTTTTTTCTGGCTCTGTGTTCAAGAATCACTCCTGACAGAGCTTGGGGGAACCTATGGGGTGCTGGGGATCAAACACAGTCAGCCATGTACAAGGCAGGCCCCCTGCCCACTGTACTCTCTGTCCCATCCAGTGTCACTTATTAAAGAGACTTTTCTCCATTAATGTTTTTGGCCTCTTGTTTTAAGTTAGCAACCATAAATGTTTCCTCCGCCCCTTTCGGAGAGCCCAGCAAGCTACCGAACGTATCCCGCCCGCACGGCAGGATACCCGTGGTGTATTCAGTATGCCAAAAACAGTAACAGCCCGTCTCAGAATGGAGATGTTACTGGTGCCTGCTCGAGCAAATCGATGAACAATGGGACGACAGTGCTACCAATTTGTAAAATGGTTTGAGTTTGGGGCCACACCAGCAATGCTCAGGAGTCACTTTTTGCTCTGAGCTCAGGTATTACTTCCTGCGGTGCTCGGGGGACCTTATGGGCTTCCAAGGATCGAGCCTAGGTTGGCTGCATGCAAAGCAAATGCTGTGCCTTCTGTACAATTGCTGGCCCTACAATATACACTTTTGTCTGTTTGCCTTGATAGATAATGTGAAAACATTTTTGTTTGTTTTGTGGTTGAGTGTCTTGATAACCACCAGGTGCCTTGGGTAAATTGTTTTTGCTTTGGGGGTTACACATGACTGTGCTTAGGGCTTATTTCTGGCATTGCTGGGGGTCCATATGTGGTCCCGGGGATTGAACCTGTGTAAGCTATGTGCAAGGCAAATACCTGTACCCACTATTAGGGCCCATCAGGCTAAATTGTTAGCCAAAGCTAGTTGGGGTTTTCTATATTCTAGATGTTACTGTCTAATGTAACTAATAGTGAACTGAGATAGGACTGATGCCAGGAAAAAGCAAGAGGATTAAAGTTTGTTTCTTGATTTAAGTTTTTTCTTTGTTTTGGGGTCAGACCTGGCAGCACTCCTGACTTCTTGGTGTGTGCTATTCAGGTTTCACTCATGGAGGGGCTCTGTGGCGTGATGCTGGGGATTGAACTTTGGCTGATTGCATGCAAGGCAAGCATCCTCCCTACTGTACTTGCTCTCTGGTCACTTTAATTTTGAACAGTTTTGAATTTACACAACAATTGAGCTGAGAGTTCTATTTTTAATATATATATATCTCAATTGAATCACAGTAAGATACAGTTACAAAGTTGTTCATGATTGGGTTTCAGTCATATAATTTTCTCACATCCATCCCTTTACCAGTGTACATTTTCTACCACCCGTGTCCCCAGTTTCCCTCCCCGCCTATTGCCTGCCTCTATGGCAAGCACTTTCTCTCTCTCTCTCTCTCTCTCTCTCTCTCTCTCTCTCTCCCCTTTTGGGTCTTATGGTTTGCAATACAGTTACTGAAAGGTTATCAGGTATATCCCTTTTTCTAGAACTGAGAGTTTTATATCTTGATATCTTCATATTCACATAACCCCTCCACCTATTTGCTTGGTGGGGTGAGACTACTACCAGCTTAGTATTCATTGGGTCACCCCAGTGGGAATCAAGTCGTTCTTGCTTTTTGGATCACCCCTGGCAGTGCTCAGAGGACCATATGGGATGCTGGGAATCAAACCCGGGTCGGCCGCGTGCAAGGCAAATGCCCTGCCCGTTGTACTATTGCTTCAGCCCCTACAAAGTTGTTCTAAATACAGTTGTTTCAGACTTTCAGTGGTCCAGCACCAATCCCACTGCCACTGTGACTTTCCCTTTACCAGTGTCCCCAGTTTCCCACCACCTCTCCCAAGTCTACCCCCTTAGCAGGCACAAAGTAATTTACTTCATATTGCTTGCTACAAAAAATGGCAAATGGAAATAAAAAAAAATACTTCCGTAAAAGAAACTATGTAAAAATTGTTATATCAGTGGTGTTAAGGAAGTCATTGTCTGAAGATTTACTGGGCTGTTTGGTGCTAGCTGATTCTTCCTGTTTCTGTTCTCACCTGTTGAGCTTAGTGCTCTTCTATGCAACTTTCCCATCTAACTTTCTGTGCTTTTGTTTCTTTTTTCTTTTTGAAATTACAGTTTTTATTTGGAGGTTGTTGTTGCTGTTGTTGTTGTTGTTATTTTTGCTTTTCGGGTCACCCGGCAATACACAGGGGTTACTCCTGGCTCTGATCTCAGGAATTACTCCTGGCGGTGTTCAGGGAACCATATGGGATGCTGGGAATCAAACCGGGTTCAGCCGTGTGCAAGACAACTACCCTACCCGCTGTGCTATAACTCCAGTCCCTGTTGTTGAAGTTTTTTTTTTTTTAATTTTTTTTTTTGCTTTTTGGGTCACACCCAGCGATGCTCAGGGTTACTCCTGGCTTTGCACTCAGGAATTACTCCTGGCGGTGCTTGGGGGACCATATGGGATGCCGGGGATCGAACCCGGGTCGGCCGAGTGCAAGGCAAACGCCTTACCCGCAGTGCTATTGCTCCGGCTCCTGTTGTTGAAGTTTTGAACTACCTGTAAAGTTAGGGTCTTGGGGCTGGAGCAACAGCACAGCAGGTAGGGCATTTGCCATGTACGTGGCTGACCTGAGTTCAATTCCCAGCATCCTATAGGGTCCACTGAGCACTGCCAGGTGTAATTCCTGAATGCAGACCCAGGAGTCACCCCTGTGTATTGCTGGGTGTGACTCAAAAATTTAAAAATAAATGAAGTTAAGGCCTTTTCACAACTGCATTATTTATTATTATTATTATTATTATTATTATTATTATCATTATTATTTTGTCTTTTTGGGTCACACCCAGCAATGCTTAGTGGTGACTCCTGGCTCACTCTGGAATTACTTCTGGTAGTGCTCGGGGGATCATATAGGATGTCGGAGGTTGGCCACATGCAAGGAAAACACTCTCCCCACTGTAGTATTGTTGTGACCTCGCACCTGCACTTGAATGTGTGTTATTTTAGTTGGTTCATTTGTTTTGGGGCTATGTCTGGTGGTACTTAGGGCTCACTTCTGGCAGGCTTGGGGGACTCTATGCAGTGTTGGGGTCTAACCTGGATTGCCTGCAAACAAGGGAAGAACCCTACCTGCTCTATCTCTCTGGCCCCTACCCTTAGATCTTCAGGAAAAATAAACTCTTTTTCCATATTCTAGATAAAAATTTGCTTTTTTCTTTGATTTTACTGCTTGAAGACTACTCCTTTGACTGTACTTGGGGGCCTCTGCGCCAGGAAGTGCTTATATGACACTGTCAGGAAATGAACCAGGGTTAGCTGTATGCAAGGCAAGCACTTGAACCTCTGTTCTATCTCTCTGGCACCGAGATTGGCAAAAGTAATGAAGATACCTTATATTTAAGTGAGCATACGGTTGATTGCATTAACATCTTTCCCCCTCTGCACAGTGGTGATCATCTTAATAGTTAATAACAGAACATCAATGGATTTGCTTAATGTAGTCGTGTATATATAAAACCACAGGGTTTTATAAAAGCCAAAAATGTGGATTAGTTTAGTATGCATCTGGTGAATTCAGGCTTTGAAGGATGATTTGTTGAGAAAACAAATCATACAACTATTCAGAACCTCCTCATTTTAAAATATGTGTGCTTTGATTCTATTTAAATGTTTTGAAACAGTCTATAATGGATTTACAAAAACGCTGCTGAAAGGAAGCAACTATGAAGCCCTTATAATCATTTATTATTCCTCACAGTATTTTTATACGTTAGTATTTTTCTTTCCAATATATTAATCTCCAATGTAATAACTTTAAATTAACTTAAAATGAAGTTAAATCACTCACTATAACAAAATGAGTTTGTTGCAAACTGTTTTTCTTTTGCTGTGCCAATGAACCTCTGTGTAGGACAAGTGCTGTTGCTGAGGTATATCCGTGGTCTTTTTTTGTTTTGGGACCATTCCCGGTGATGCTCAGAACTTACTTCTTTTTTTTTTTTTTTTGATTTTTTAAAAATTTATTTATTTTTTAATTAGTGAATCACCGTGTGGGTACAGTTACAGATTTATACATTTTTGTACTCATGTTTCCCTCATACAAACTTCAAGAACCCACCCCTTCACCAGTGCTTATTCTTCACCACAAATAAACCCAGCATCCCTCCCACCCCCCAATCCCATCTCCCCCCACCCCACCCTGCCACTGTGGCAGGGTATTCGCTTTTTTTTTTTTTTTTTTTTTTTTTTGCTTTTTGGGTCACACCCGGCATTGCACAGGAGTTACTCCTGGATCTGCACTCACGAATTACTCCTGTTGGGACCATATGGGATGCTGGGAATCAAACCCAGGTCTGCTGCCTGCAAGGCAAATGCCCTGCCCACTGTGCTGTCACTCCAGCCCCCATATTCGCTTTTGTTCTCTCTCTAATTAGGTGCTGTGGTTTGCAATAAAGGTGTTGAGTGGCCATTGTGTTCAGTCTCTAGTCTTCATTCAGCATGCATCACCCTTCCCCCATGTGGCCTCCAACCACATTTTACTTGGTGTTCCCTTCTCTATATGAGTTGCCCTCTCCCCAGAATGTGAGGCCAGCTTCCAAGCCGTGGAGTCAACCTCCTGGTACTTATTTCTACTATTCTTGAGTGTTATCAGAATTTACTTCTTACTCTTTGTTCAGGGATTATTCCTGGTTGGACCCAGGGAATCATATGTGGTGCTGGGGATCAAACCCAGGTCAACTGCATGCAAGGCAAGCTCCCTACACTCTGTACTGTCTCACCAGGCCCTACTTAATTAATTTATTTATTATAAAATTATTATTATTATTATTATTATTTGCCTTTTGGGTCACACCCGGCAATGCACACCTGGCTCTGCACTCAGGAATTACTCCTGACGGTGCTCAGGAGGCCATATGGGATGCTGAAAATTGAACCCAGGTCGGCGCGTGTAAGGCAAACGCCTTACCTGCTGTGCCATCATTCCAGCCCTTAAATTTTTTATTTTACTTTTTTTTTTTTTTTTGCTTTTGGGGTCACACCCGGCGATGCACAGGGGTTACTCCTGGCTTTGCACTCAGGTGTTACTCCTGGCGGTGCTCAGGGGACCATATGGGATGCTGGGGATCGAACCCGGGTTGGCTGCATGCAAGGCAAACGCCCTACCCGCTGTGCTATCGCTCCAGCCCTATTTTACATTTTATTTTTATAAAGTTGTTCACAGTAATTTATTACATTCAATATTCCACACCAATCCCACCACCATTATTTAGAATTTTCCCATTGTTACCCATGCTGCCCCCAAAGTGGGTCCTAAATAATTTATTTTGTATTGCTTGTTATGAATAGTCCTCTAAAAATGATCCAAAAAAAGTTTCCATAGAGAGGGGCCGGAGAGATAGCACAGCGGGTAGGGCGTTCGCCTTGCACGCGGCCGACCCGGGTTCGATCCCCGCCATCCCATATGGTCCCCCAAGCACTGCCAGGAGTAATTCCTGAGTGCAAAGCCAGGAGTAACCCCTGAGCATCGCTGGGTGTGACCCAAAAAGCAAAAAAAAAAAAAAAAAAAAAAGTTTCCATAGAGAAAAGTGTGTGAAAATAGTTGTATCTCACTCTGGAGCCATTAAGCCCTTGAATAATAGATTACAAACATGGTGCTTTAGGTTGAGCCTTGTGTGTTTATATATATATAAACACTATATATTGGCTTTTTGGGTCACACCCCACTGATGATGCTCAGGGGTTACTCCTGGCTCTGCACTCAGGAGTCACTTTGGTGATGCTCGGGGGACCATATGGAAGCAAGGGATTGAACACCCTACCCACTGTCCTGTCACTCTGGCCCCCTATTTTTTTTTTTTTTTTTGCTTTTTGGGGTCATACCCAGTGATGCACAGGGGTTACTCCTGGCTTTGTATTTAGGATTTACTCCTGGAAGTGCTCGGGGGAATGCTGGGAATCGAACCTGGGTCAGCCGTTTGCAAGGTAAATGCCTTACCTGCTGTGCTATCTCTCCAGCCCCTCCAGCCCACTAGTTTTCACATTTTTTTTTTCTTTTTTGGGTCACACCCGGCAATGCACAGGGGTCATTCCTGGCTCATGCACTCAGGAATTACCCCTGGCGGTGCTCAGGGGACCATATGGGATGCTGGGATTCGAACCCGGGTCGGCCGCGTGCAAGGCAAACGCCCTACCAGCTGTGCTATCACTCCAACCCCCTAGTTTTCACATTTTAAAATTAAATTAGCACTGTTAGCACTATAGTCCCGCTGTTCATCGATTTGCTCAGGCGGGCACCAGTAATGTCTCCATTGTGAGACTTGTTACTTTTTTTGCATATCGAATACGCCACGGGTAGCTTGCCAGGCTCTGCCATGTGGGTGGGATACTCTCGGTAGCTTGCTAGGCTCTCTGAGAGGGACGGAGGAAACCCGGGTCTACCACATGCAAGGGAAATGTCCTATCCGCTGTGTTATTGCTCCAGTCCTTTAAATTGAATAAAAAAAATATTTTTTGGATGCTGGTGATTGAATACATGGCCTCATACATGTGAAGCATGGCACTGCCACTGAGTTACATCCCTGGCCCATTCTGTGCTATTCTTCAGCTATTCCGCATATAGAGATATACCGCTGATGAGTAGAGATGAGTTTACTCTTTCATTTCCAATTTGGTTGCCTTTAAAGCTCTTCCTCTATTCTTTCCTTCCCTGTCATCTTTTCTCCTTTCCTTCCTTCTTTCCCCTCTCCTTTCCTAATTGCTATGGCTAGAATTTCAGTTGGGTAGTAAATAAAAATGCCAATTACAAAGATCCTTACTTTATCCCTACTCTCAAGAGGAAAGCTTTCAGGTTTTTTCCATTGAAGTATAATGCAGTTCTTGTTTGTGGTCCCACAGATTGAACCTGCATTCTGAGATGTTCTATCACTGTTTTACAAAACCTCTGGAGCCTTGAGTATGTCAGTGGCAGGATTTCTGTAAGGTTCTTTATACTGTTGAAGTTTCTGTCTAGTGTTCTTTCATTTTAGCCTACAGAGCTTTTGCAATTTTCTTGGAGAGCACACTTATTAGTGATGAATAGTATCAGTTTTTATTTAGTAATAATAAAAAATTTTCATTTATTTTTGTATTGGTTTTTGGGTCACACCAGTGGTACTCAGGGACTATTCCTAACTTGGTGCTCAGGGGACTGGACATGGTGCCAGGGATTGAATCAGGAGCAGTTGGTCCTGTGCAGGGCAAGTGCTCCAAGTCCTTGTTCTATATTTCAGGCTCCTGAGATACGAAAAATGTTTTACTGCATTTAGCTAATGTTCTGTATTAGGTTTTTCAAAATCTCTAATCATAAATTAAAAGTTTGCTTTTGAATAACATCTTTTTCTGGGCAGGGGTGGGGGATATACACTCAGCAGTGTTCAGGGCTTACCCTGGCTCTGTATTCAGAAGTCACTTCCCGGCAGGTCTTTTGGGGGGTCTAGATGGGCTCAAACCCTGTTCCACCATGGAAAGCAAGCGCCTACCTGCTCTCCTATATCTCCAACCCCTTATTTCATATTTAGTTAATTAATTTATTTTTGCTTTTTTTGCTCCACACCCAGCTGTGCTTGGCTTACTCCTAATTCTGTGCT
This sequence comes from Sorex araneus, assembly GCF_027595985.1. Taxonomy (NCBI): domain Eukaryota; kingdom Metazoa; phylum Chordata; class Mammalia; order Eulipotyphla; family Soricidae; genus Sorex; species Sorex araneus. The sequence goes on along the minus strand of NC_073303.1, from coordinate 34,389,553 downwards.
CAGGGATCACTCCTAGCAAGTCTTGGGGGACCAGAGGATGCCAGGGATCAAACCTGGGTCAGCTGTATGCAAGGCAAAAGCCCTACCTGCTATACTATAACTCTGCCCCTATTTCATAATTTTTTTTCCAGCCTTCATTATTTTACTAAGCACACATGGTGAGATTACCAATTTGAAATGTGTAGTTCAGTTCCACTGCCCCCCCCCCCCCTTTTTTCCTTGAATCACCATGAGATACAAGACTTTCATGATTGAGTTTCAGTCATAAAATGATCAAACACCCGTCCTTCCACCAGTGTACATTTTCTACCACCGGTGTCCCCAGTATCCCTCCCACCCAACCCCACCCTTATTTCATTTTTTTTGTTTGTTTGTTTCGTATTTTAATGTCACATTTTCCTGATGCATTTTTTCAGTATCAGATACTGTCCTTTTTCTTTTTTGCTTTTTGGGTCGCACCCCTCAATGCTCAGGGGTTACTCCTGGCTCTGCACTCAGGAATTACCCCTGGTGGTGCTCAGGGGACCCTATGGGGTGCTGGGAATAGAATGCAGGTTGGCCGTGTGCAAGGCAAACGCTCTACCTGCTGTGCTCTTGCTCCAGCCCTCAGGTACTGTACTTTAGTCTTTTTTTTCTATTTTCTTTATTTTTGCCGGGGGTGGGGGTAAACCTGGCAGCGCTCAGGGTTGCTCCTGGCTCTGTACTCAGGGATAACTCCTGGCTGACTTGGGATACCAGAGATTGAAACCAGGCTGGCTTCATGCATGGCAAACACCCTGCCCACTGTATTACTGTTCTGGTCCCTCCTCTTTAATCTTGAAAAATAAAATTTAAATGATTTGTGATTGTTACCAAATGGCATAAAGGCAAACATGGCAAGGGAAACCCAAGCATTTTCTTGTTCTGTAAAGCATTGTTTTAAACATGGATCCTTATGCAGCCAAATGCACAAAATTTTGTGTTTTCCTACACTCTCTTGCTAATTGAATTTGGCCCAGGCTCATGGGAATCCTGTGGGCGTGTGTATGTTTGACTTCTGAGCAAGCTACTACAGGAGGATTGGTTTTAATTAATACTTCACAAAACCATGGTAATGTACAAATTTTGGGTTATTTTTATTTTTTTCTTTGTGGTACCAGGAATATTAATAAGGGCCACACACATTAGCAAGTGGTCTATCACTGAGCTACATGCCTGGCCCTTGGGTGATTTTTGTTTGCTTCTTTTTTTTTCTTTTTCTTTTTTGGCTTACCCAGCAACGCACAGAAGTTACTCCTGGCTCATGCACTCAGGAATTACTCCTGGCGGTGCTCGGGGGTCCATATGGGATGCTGGGAATCGAACCCAGGTCGACTGCATGCAAGGCAAACGCCTTACCCGCTGTGCTATCACTCCAGCCTCCTTGTTTGCTTCTTTATTGTGGGCTTATTAATGGTTCTTTTCCTCACTGGGCCTTTCCTGACATTAAAGAAACACTTGAAGAAACACCTGTCCTTCTTAATACTGTTTGTTTTCTTTTGTTTCAGAGCCACACCTGGAGGTATTCTGGGGATGGAATGTAGTGCTAGAGGTTGAACCCGATTTGGCATACTCAGGGCAAGCACTTTACCCACTGAACTATCTCTTGGCCGGAGAACTTACTCTTTTTTTGGGGGGGTTGGAGGGCTGGTTGAATCAACCCTGGTAGTGCTCAGGGCTTACTGCTGACTCTGCACTGAAGTTATCACTCCTGGTGGGGCTAAGGGGCCCACACATGTGGTGCCAGGGATTGAACCTGGGTCATCTGTATAAGGCTAGCGCCCTACCTGTTATACTATCACACTAGCCTCCCATATTTCAACATGTTTTGATTGCTTTTCTTGGTTATTTTTAGTTAAGGGCATATTTCTCTGCTTATTGACCTGGAAGAATGAGTAGATTCTCATGAATTCAATGCAGAGTCTCAGCTGGAGAAGTGTCTCAACAGACTGAATGTGTGTTTTGCAAGAAGGAGTTTCCGGCTTGATCCCCACCATTGCATTACTCTTGACTGTGCGTATGAATCACTTCTGGTGTGGCTCCAGCAACTTTATGGCATACTGGGGATTGAGCCTGCATTGGCTGCATGCAAGCCAAGCACTCTGCCTGCCGTACAATTGCTCCAACCCCCAGAATTCAGGCTAGTAACAGTGGTTAAAGTGCCTAACTTGCTGCTAACCCTCCCCAGGACCCCCTGATCCAAACACTCTGGCCACGCTGACAGATAAAAATAAATAAAATAATAAATAAGATAAAAATAAAGGCTTTTCATATTCTGTTTGATGTGTAGTCATAAGAACAAGTAAAACCCAAACTTTTGTGTATTCAGGAAGTTCTCCTGCAAATTATGGCTGGCTTTTGTCTACTCTCTTTTTTTGACCTGCTCACCTCCTCCTTTTACTTTATTTATTTATTTTTTGTTTTTTTTGGGGTCACACCCGGCGATGCTCAGGGGTTATTCCTGGCTCCTCATGCACTCAGGAATTACTCCTGGCGGTGTTCAGGGGACCATATGGGATGCTGGGAATCAAACCTGGATTGGCCACATGCAGGGCAAATGCCCTACCCACTGCGCTATCACTCCAGCCCCTACTTTTGTTTTTAGTTTTTGGTTTTTGGGTCACACCCAGCTGTACTTAGGGATCACTCCTGGCTGTGCTAAAGGGAGCCATATGTGGTGCCCAGGATTGAATCTAGGTAGACCTGTACCAGGCATGTGCCCTACGTTTTGTCCTTTGTTAGCCTCTCCTTTTGACTTGTAACTGTAGAGGAAGACAGGGATGGAAGAAAAGAGTTCTGGCAAGCATGAAAGTTTGTAAGTCTGTAACTTTATCTCACAGTGATTCACTGATAAAAAATTAAAAAAAAAAAGAGTTCTGTGCATGGCCTCAAATCTCTGATGAGAGTCCCCCTCCCCCCTTGTCGTGATTCTTTCTTTCTTATTTTGACAATAAAAAGAACTGAGTTAGGTTTTACTGTTTTCCTCAATTTGTTCATGACCTTTCCACTTGAACCCATTGGTGAGTCTGTTTTCCCTGATCTTGAGCTTGTGAAATTATCTTGATGTACTTTCTTGCAGAGGAGGTGTTTTGAAGAAATAGTCATTTATAGTTCAGTGGCTTCAGTTTGATTTTCTCTTTGTCACGTTGTGATGTTGGTTTTGTGTTCATTTTGTTCACAAAATATGCTTCTGGCTGATTTCTGACAGCCACAGAGAATGGTATAGCTTTCTGTAGTTTATAAAGAAAAAACATGATGGCTATTTGTTGATTGCTCATAGAAATTTCTAACGTTCTGAAACAGTTAAACAAGAGACTAGCTGATAGACTTGATAATATAGGATGAATAGGTAAGTGCATAGTTGTATGAATAGTTTTCAGCTCAGGGAGAAAAAGGTAACTTAGCCAGTTTGAATTGATGGTGGTATTCATTTAATTGCATAAGTAAGGAGCCAAGGAGATCGCTTGATGGGCTAGAGCATAAGCTTTGCGTGTGGGAGGCCCAGTTTCAATCCCAGACACCCTGTGCTCCTCTGCGCATCTTCCGCACCCCAAGCACCAAGCCAGGACTAGACCCTGATCACTTCTGGAGGCAACCCAAAGAGCACCAACAAAAGCCCATATATAATAGAAACAGAATGAAAAGGAAATGAGTATTTCACCATCTTAGTACACATACGTCATTGTTGTTTATTTAGGAGTGGCCCTTGACAGTGCTCAGAGGTCCGTCTGTGGTGCTGGGGATTGAATAAATCTCTCTATACCTGCATACAAGAAAAATGCCTTAACCCCTGTACCATCTCTTTGAGCCCCTCTTGTTTTGAGGTGGGGCTACACAAGTTGTGCTTAGGGTTTATTCCTGCCTCTGTGCTCGGGTACTACTGCTAACAGTGCTCAGGGAACCATATGCAGTATAGGGGTTGAACTGGGGACAGCTGTGTGCAAGGCAGGTTCCTTACCTGTACTGTCGCTCCTTACTGTACTGTCTCTCCGGCTCTTAGAATGCTTGTTCTGCATGTTGAGGTGCTAGGTTCGATCCCTAGCACTGAAAAAATAATTTCTGTGTGTGTGGGGGGAAGATACTCCTAGCATTGCTCAGGGGTTACTCTGATTCTGCACTCAGGAATTACTCCTGGAAGTGCTCAGGGGACCATATGGGATGCTGGGGATTGAATTCGGGTCAGCTGTGTGCAAGGCAAGTGCCCTACCTGCTGTTCTATCGCTCCAGCGCTGAAAAATGATTTTAAATGGGCCAGCCAGCCAGGGAGCTGACTCAGAGGGCTGAAACACATGCTGTGCAGGTGGGAGCTCTGGTTTGGACTCTGTCACTGCATGGGGATCTCCTTTTGAACAGGGCTGGGAGGCAGCATGAGCACCACGTCAGGCACTGCCTGGCTCCCATCCCCAGCACTACTGACGTGCTCCAAAAATAAACAAAAAGAAAATAATCTGTTTTTTTAATCATAGCTAGAAATGACCCCTCCCCCCAACAAATTAAGATAAGAAACTCAAAGAGAATTTAAGTTCATGGGTTTATAAGCATCTGCCACCCTAAGGGCATTGCTATTTTCTTTCACTTTCCTTTTTAAAATTTTTTTTGAAAACCTTTTTGTGGTTTAGGGGCCACTTCCAGTGATGCTCAGGGATTATTCCTGACTCATTTCTCAGGGATCACTCCTGGTGGTGCTCAAGGGACCATATGGGATGCCAGGGATCGAACTTGGGTTGGCTGTGTGCGTGGTAAGCGCCTCACCCACTGTACTGTTGCTCTGGTACCACATTGCTGTTCTCTGATGACTTGTATTTTTTGAGAAGGCAGGGGAGATTTGGGCACCTGACTCTGTGTTCAGGTTCACTGCCCACGGTTCTAGGAGATCCCGTGCGGTGCTGGGGATCAAACCGAGTTAGGCACAAGCAAGGCAAACATCTTAAACCCGGTACCTACTCTCCACTCTTCACTTTTACTTTTAAATATGTATTAGATTGAAAAGACAAAGCACAGAAGCCCTGCAGTATATAGGGAATCAGGTCAGTGATCTACTGCCTTAAAATCAGAACATCTCCAAACCAAAACACACACACACACACACACACACACACACACACACACACACACACACACACACACACACACACACACACACACACACACACACAGAGAGACTACCCTCCCTCCCCCCACCTACCTACATACCTACATGTGTTTTGAGTAAAAGGACGTAGCAAAACCATTTATTTATTTTGGCAAAGAGAGACAGATGGAAAACTTCCTCGCAGCTCTGGCTGACTAAAGTAAAGTGAGTAAAGGGAGAAAGAAAATTTCCTTGAATGCTTATCATTTGAAATAGGCCCTCCCAGCTCTGTCTCTGTTTCTGTCTGTTTCTCTGTTGGGGGAGTGTGGGACTGTCCAAGCTTTGTTTGAGTGATTATGGCTTGTTGTTATACCCATGCAAAGACCAGTGGGTTCAGACCTTTCTGGAGGAACATTCTCTCCAGAAAGATGCTCGGGCGACTGGGCCTGTTCTCTCACTTGGTTCATATCCTTGACCTCAGATACATTTTTGCAGAGTTGGGACCATATCCATTTCGCAGAGTTGGGGCTTACTCCTTGGCTCTGCACTCAGGGATCATTCTTGGTGGGGCCCAGGGAACCCTGTGGGGTGCTGGGAACTGAACCTGGGTCGTCTGTGAGTATGTCAAGTGTACTGTCTACTATATAATCTCTCTGATCCCACAACTATGGTTTTCAGAGACAAAATAGTTTTGGAGAGAAGTAAATAAAGAATGGAAAATTTCACACCTTGCAAAACAATAACCAAAAGGGGTGGGAGAGAAACTGGGGACACTGGTGCTGGGAAATTATACTGGCGGAGGGATAGGTGTTGGAACATTGTATGACTGAAAAACAATCATGAACAATTTTGTAATGCTTTATCTCACAGTGATTCAATTAAAAAATTGGTATATTCATACTAATAGAATAAAATGCACTTTTAGGGCATTGGGCAATGCCAGAAAACAGTAACTGATTCAGATGAGGATTGATTTTTGCAATCCTAAGTAGAGATTAATGAGCAGCTTCATTAATAGCAACTTACATGAAGGGACACTTATTTTTCTTCTTCATTAAAGAGTCTAGAGGTTGACATGTGAGGACTGATTTTGGAAGTTATCTTTCATCAGTCAGGATTTCAGATACTACTGAGCTGGGGATTGGACCCAGGTCCACACTGTGCATGGGAAGCAGGTGCTGTGTTGCTGAATTCAGTGCTTGGCCTTCATGGTCCTAATGAGAGTTTTCAGTATCACCGTCTTTAGCATTTGGCTAACATCATGGACCAAGCTGGATGTTCGGAACACCAACTCACACAGATTGCTTGTAGGAGGAAAGATGGGGGTTGGAGCTGAACACATGGAAGCTATTAGGGCAAATCTTAAGGTGATTCATGAAAGTCCCCCTAGCAACCTCACTGGCTCTTTGCTGTAAGATAGTTATAAAATGTATTTTAGAGGAGCATATTGCTGGCCAAAATAAAACTGTGCTTTCCTTTACTTTCTCTTTTATTTTCTGGTTTTTCTTTTTTTTTTTTTTTGGGTCACACCCGGCAATGCACAGGGGTTACTCCTGGCTCTACACTCAGGAATCACTCCTGGCGATGCTCAGGGGACCATATGGGATGCTGGGATTCGAACCCGGGTCAGCCACGTGCAAGGCAAACGTGCTACCTCTGTGCTATTGCTCCAGCCCCCTATTTTCTGCTTTTTGAGCCACGTATGGTGCTCTGTGGCTACTCCTGGCTTAATTCTTGGGGGTCATTTGGCAGTGCTGCGAGGTGGGCAGGTGTTGCCAAGGACCCAGCTAAGGCCTCAGACATGCATAGTTCGTGCTCCAGCCCATTGAGCTATCTTTGGGATCAAGAACATTCCCTACTAAGCAAAGGAGAGACTCAATATTGGGGGCAGTCACCAGTAGACTCTGCCACATTATTAATAATAATAGGTTTAATTTTTTTTTCTTTTTGGGTCACACCTAATAATGCTCAGGGGTTACTCCTGGCTTTGCACTCAGGAATTACTCCTTGAGGTGCTCAGGGAACCATATGGAATGCTGGGAATCGAACCCGGGTCAGCCGCATGCAAGGCAAATGCTCTACCCACTATGCTATCGCTCCAGCCCCTAATAATAGGTTTAAACCAGGTAATCCAGTAAATAAGAGAATTCTGATATTTTGTTTGTTTATTTTTTGCCATACCCAGCTATGCTCAGGGGTTACTTCTGGCTCTGGTCAGGGATCGAACTTGGGTTGGCTGCATGCAAGGCCAAGCACCCTACTGCTATACTATCTCACTGGCCCCAGAATTCTAAAATCATCTGTTGGAGTTTCCGGAAAGTGCACAGATGGAAACAATATTATTGAGATCGAATTAGAGTAGTAAGGAAGATTGGCAGAGAACCTTTTCAAATGTTAGTCATTCAAGGAGATTTCGTTCCTGACATCTTGGGGAAGTGATCTTATCAGATGCTATACATTTTATTTTACTTTATTTATTTATTTTTGGCTTTTTGAGTAACACCCGGCAATGCTCAGGGGTTACTCCTACCTCTGCACTCAGGAATCACTCCTAGTGGTGCTGAGGGGACCCAATGGGATGCCAGGGATCGAACCCTGGTCGGCTGTGTGCAAGGCAATGCCCTCCCACTGTACTGTTGCTCTGGCCCAGATGTTACACATTTTAATTTCAGTAATTCAGTTATATTTTTGCTGTGCTTTCTTTAGATGTATCTCGTGGTCATAAGAATCTCTTCCTATGCAAAGGTTTGCTAATGTCTTCTGAAAAGGCGCAGCAGCAACTGTGCTTTTTCTCTAGAAAAAGGTACTTTATTGGCATAAAAACTAGTTAAGTTGTGAAGCCTTCTTACCAGCACAGGCTTGAGAGCAGGCTTTGAAGAGAGGAGTGGAAATCTGGTTTTATGCCCAGCAGAAAACAAGGGTGACATGGGAGTTGATACATAGTCTAGTATGATGTCGTATCCTGGGGGTGGGGGTGATTTTTTAGTATGAGGGTTGAGGGGACTCCACCACACAGTCTCTACTGAAAAGTACCCTCTGGTTAGGTAATCGGGGTCCTGATTGGTGCAGAGGTATTAGAGGTGTTCTGAAAGTTCTGTCTTAGCCTACTATGATTAAAAAAACTCAGTAAGGTAGCTGGCTTCTCCCAGGGAGAGGTTATCACAAATCCTCCAAACTACAGGCCTCACCAATCTCTTTTAGCTTTTTCTAACCCTGCAAAGTGCTTCTAAGTTTTTAAGTGGAGAAGAAGAGGGAGTGAGTTGAGGAAGATTATACTCACTGATTACATTAGTCATACAAGATAGGTCCTTTTTAGAAATTGAACGAAGAGAGCTAGTCTGGAGATGCCTTTACTTATGTGAATTCTCCAGGTTGCCTGATGGGTTACTCAAAGTTTTTTTCTCTGCAGCACACTGTGGATTGATTGCTCTACCAATATATGCTCATTTTTGATAGGATCAGTTAGAATAATATTAAGACCGTACCTCCTTTTATCAAGCTGTAGACCAAAATAAATGGGGGCCAGGTGCTTTGGGTGTCCTGTAATTATCTCAGAGTCTGGGAATTTATGGATACTTTTGAGAATGTACCTGGAATTTACAGGACTAGCAGTAGTGCTTTTGGCCAGGTATTACAAATTTGCATTTCTTAGGGAATTTGGAGGGCTTTGCAAATCTTTGTTTAATGCTAATTGTTTTTTAGTAATAATGGTGGTATGTTTGACTAAATCAGAGTATTGGTGATAGTAAACTCAGTGAAAATCTAGTGAAACTGGCCAAGTGGCACAAACTTGTGAGTACCTGACTGTTAAAATTGTTTCTGGAATGTTGTGGTTTCCTTATAGTGGAAATAAAAGTAAACTATGTTTAGTTTGTCATATGTATGTTCAAATAGTCAGCATATATATGAGGGGGGTCCCTGTTACTTTAGGGAACACTTTTTTTTTTTAATTTTTAAAAAAGAATATCCGTGAGATAGACCACTACAAAGCTGTTTGTAATTGGGTTTCAGTCATACAACGATCCAGCATCGCTCCCCAAGTGCGCATTTCCCACCGCCAATGTTCCCTGTTTCCCTACCACCATCTCCCAACACCCCATCCCCTCAGCCCCAGCCTCCCTCTGTGAGAGGCACTCTACTCTTGCTCGCTCTCTCCTTTTCCTTTTGTGCATTATGGTTTGCAGTACAGGTGCTAAGAGGTCATGGTGTTTGTTCAGGGCACTCGGTATTTTTATTGGGACAGTAAAGTTGAGGTAGCTTTTCAGTTGGGTGTGATGTGACTGTTTTAGGATGTGATGTGACTTCTGAGGCTTCCAGAAGTACAGGGAGGTGGTGGGAGGTAACCCAACCCCACCTCAAAGAAAACCTGGAGATTTCCGTCACAAAACCTGCATACCTGAATTTTCAGCAGATTATATCTTGGCAAGGTGCATCTGGAGACAGTGGAGTCAGGCAAGGCGTATGGTGGCCATTTTGGATTGTGGAAGCTAGTGGCTACCGGGGGCTCTCTTGGGTGGGTACCAGACTAACCCGCCCACCTCTGATTTACCCCGGTCTGTTTAGCCATATGCAGGTCTGAGATTAACTTCAGCTTTTTAAATTTTTATTTTATTTTATTCTTTTGCTTTTTGGGTCACACCTGGCAATGCACAGGGGTTACTCCTGGCTTTGCACTCAGGAATTCCTGGCGGTGCTCAGGGGACCATATGGGATGCTGGGAATCAAACCCGGGTTGGCCGTGTGCAAGGCAAACGCCCTACCCGCTGTGCTATTGCTCCAGCCCCTCAGCTTTTGATCTCTTTCGAGATTTTTTTTATGGGTCTTTGAAGCAAGGCTGGTAGTAGAGCTTATATGGTGGCACTGGAGTTGGTTCGTGGGGTGACTGCCAGTGCTTCCAGGAGTATTGGGAAGTGGCGGGAGATTGCCATCCCTACTCTGAGAAAGCGTGGAAATTCCAGTCACAAAACCTGCACACCCGAATTTTCAGCAGACTGTATCTTGGTGAGGTCTGTCCTGAGACGGTGGAGTCAGGCCGGTGGGATGGTGGCTATTTTGGATTGTGGAAGCAAGTGGCTGCCGGGGGCTCTGCTTGGGTGGGCACCAGACTAACCCATCCCCCTCCGATTTATCCCAGTCTATTCAGCTATGAGTGCATCTGAGATTAACTTCGGGTTTTTGTTTTTTTTTTAATATCTCTTTCAAGATTTATTTATGGTTCTCTGAAATAAGGCCAATAAATGAGCTTATATAGCTGAGCTGGAGGTGGATTGTGGGCATGGCTCCCACATACTAACTTTCAGCTGTTTATTTTCTTGATAAACTTGTCCCCAAGTTGTTGAGGTCCAGCCAAAGGCACAGTGGCAATTTGGGGGTATCAGGCTGTCTGAAGGCACCATTGGGCTGCTAATGTAATCGCCCTGCAGGTATAGGTTGACCTGTAGGCAGCATACCACTGGGAGCACTTAATTAGGCCCACTATTTAACTGATTTTAGGGAAAGTTAGTTCTGAGGTTTGTTTGGATCCTTTGAAGATTACTTTTTCATTTTTCTGTTTAAGCACATTTTATCAGTATGCTTGTATCACAGAGGTAGATTTCCTTTTTTTATTTGCTTTTTTGGTCACACCCAGTGATGCACAGGGGTTACTCCTGGCTTTGTACTCAGTAATTACCCCTGGCGATGCCCAGGGGACCATATGGGATGCTGGGAATTGAACTCGTAGGATTCCTTTTTTTTAAAAAATCGAGGGGCCCTGAGCTGGTACAGCTGGTAGGGCTTGCACTCTGCCAACCCAACTTCAATCTCAGGAATTCTGTATGGTCCCCAAATCCCACCAGGAGTGATCCCTGAGTACAGAGCCAGGAGTAACTCCAGACCACCACTGGGTATGACCGAAAGACAAACAAACAAACAAACAAAAAAGCCAGTAAACCTTTTTTAAAAATTCAAGCTCTCATGATTTCACAGTAGTTCTAATGTTAATATACTACACGCAAAACCAAAGGCCAGTATATTCTTCTATCACTATCCCTGGGTGCCCTCCCCCACTCCTCCTTTCTTCTTTCTTATTCTTTTCTTTTTTCTTTTTGGGTCACACCTGGTGATGCACAGGGGTTACTCCTGGCTCTGCACTCAGGAATTACTCCTGGTGGTGCTCGGGGGACCATATGGGATGCTGGGAATAGAACCTGGGTTAGCCATGTGCAAGGCAAACGACCTACCCGCTGTGCTATCACTCCAGCCCCTTCTTTCCTTATTCTTCCTTTTTTTTTGCTTTTTGGGTCACACCCAGGAATATTCAGGGGTTACTCCTTGCTTTGCACTTAGGAATTACTCCTGCTGGTGCCCGGGGGGAACATATGAGATGCTGGGAATCAAACCTGGGTTAGCCACATGTGAGGCAAACACTCTACTCACTGCCCGCCCCCCCCCTTCTTGTCCTCCCAAAGAAGGCATGACTTCAAAAAGAAGCTTCTGGTAAGTATGAGGAGGAAGAAGGCAGGTAGAGCGAGGTTCCAGGGAAAGAGGAGGCTTTGCAGAAGGAAGGATAGAGATGGCACCAGAGCACATGGGGCTAGAGATGAAGGACAAGAGTTGAAGGAGGGAGAGGGAGGGGGCTGGGGAAGCCATTTGGCTTTGTTTTAATCTAATCATAGAATTTTATTTTGTTAAGGGTTTTAAACTCCAGATAAAATTTGGAGAGGCCAAAAATACAATCAAAGAAGCCATTCCATTTAGTTTGGCAGTTTCTGAGTCAGAATTCAGTTTGATTTTAAGGGAAATAAGTTTAAATTATTCTCCGTAATTGGTAGATTACTTTTGGTTAGCTCAATTCATTTAATTAGGAATGCACCTGAGGGGCTGGAAAGAGGACAGTTGATAGGGTACTTGCCTTGCATTTGGCCAACCAGGTTCAATCCCCAAACGCTTCTTGAGCACAGAACCAGGAGTAAGTTCTGAACTTCACTGGGTTTGATCCCCAAAAACAAACATGCAAAACAAACAGAATAAATGCTACTGAGGTTGGGTTTTGAGACACGAATTTTGTAGAGTTAAAACATCTTCAAAACAGTAAGATAACTGAGTTTCCTATTTTTAGAGCAAAGAAATTCCAGCAGCACAGATCCAATTGGGATAGTCTGTTTCTAGAAAGAAATTGGGCGGAAGGCCAAACTGAGTGCTCACAGAAGCTTCACAGCTCCAGGGAATAGTATCTGTCCTCTAGACATAACAGTACTCATAAAGACAGCACAGTCACAGTGGAAGAAATCAGATTAAGAAGAATCCACACCATAAAAAGACATCGTGGTGAATGGGAGAAAATATTTGCACACAGCACATGAGATAAAAGATAATATCCAAAATATATAAAGCACTCACAAAACTCAGTAAACAAAAAAAACCACCAAACAGGCTAGAGAGAGAGCACAGGAGGTAAGATGCTTACTTGCCTTGCATGTGGGTATTGCCAATTCAAGTCCCAGCACCACATATGGTGAACCATGAAGGGTCACCCCTGAATAGCCACTGAGTACCATGTGGCCCAAAACAAACCAACATAAATTCTATCAAAACATTAGAGGAGGAGCCAAACTGTAGTCCAGTGGGTAGGGCACTTGTCTTGCCCATAGCAGACCCAGGATTAATCCCTGGCTGGCACCGTATGTGATCCCTGAGGCCAGCTGGGAGTGATCCCTGCGGCCAACTAGGAATGATCCCTGAGTGCAGAGCCAGGAGTAAACTTCGAGTACCTCTAGGTGTAATCTCTTCCCCTAAATAAGCAAGTGTAGAGAGATGAGATGAACAGATGAAGAAAACAAGCATGGCTAACAAGATGAAAAAATGTTCATCATTGTGGGATTGGTGTTGGGATATTGAATGCGTGGAACATGTATCTTGAATAACTTGGTAAACTACAGTGTATTTAAACTTTTTGGGGAGAAATGATTAAAACGAAAAATTCTTCATTATTACTAATTATCAGGGAAAGGCAAATCAAAATAGCAATGAGACATCATCATCTGACATTAGTTACAATGGCATATAGCAAAAAGATTTGCTTCAGATTGACTGTTCTCGTGCTTGATCAGTGGGTGAGGGTTGGGGGAGGGCAATCAGTGGGGGAGGCAGGGAGTAAACCTTTCTGATAGGATTATTGCAATGTTTTTTTTTACTATTTAAAAAAATTTTTTTTTTTGCTTTTTGGGTCACACCCGGCAATACTCAGGGGTTACTCCTGGCTTTGCACTCAGGAATTACTCCTGGCAGTGCTTGGGGGACCATATGAGATGCCGAGGATCGAACCCGGGTCGGCCGCGTGCAAGGCAAACGCCCTACCCGCTGTGCTATTGCTCCGGCCCGATTATTGCAATGTTTTTAAAAAGAGAACATTTAATTAAATTGTCCTCCTTTAAAAAAATTATCTTAATCTTGCCATCATCTTTGTTAATGTAACAACAACAACAACAACAACAAAGTTAACAAATAGATCTCTCTTGGGTCTTATGGACACTACTAGAAAAAAGCATATTTTGTGTTCCCTTTTCATACCTGATCTCCAGCCTATTGGATTACTGTTTCAAAAGGTTAAATTGTTGGGCTGTTATTGTTACTATTTTGTTTTGGGGGCTGCACTTGGCTTGCTTAGGGCTGAGCTCTCCTGGCAGGGCACTTCTGGCTGGTTCCCGGGACCATCTGGGGTGCTGCGAATCTAATCCAGGTCAGCTGTCTCGTTACTCTGTTTGTTTGGTTCCTTTTCTTTTTGGGTGGTGTATGGGCCGCACCTGGTATACTGTCTTTCTGGCCCCCGGGTTAAACTCTTGGAAGATATAAAACCAAGTCCCATATCATGGAGCCATCACTTTGCTTGTTTTTGGATAGGATCTATTCTTACTAGTACTAACTCTCAATTTATTTAATAATTTTAACTTTTAACTGTATGTTTTCTTGACTTTTACCTAGGTTACAAACTATCCTCCTATGCATGAAATCTACAAACTCCAAGAACTAATCAATGGTTTTTCATCTCCTGGAGATATATTAGAACGTAAATATGGTACCCAAAGAAGAACTTATCTTTCTCTGACTACATTTTATTTGACTATACTTTTATATTGAAGAGAAGTATACACACTGAGACTGCTTGTACTGACTGTCGAGTAAGATCATGGACCATCCTAGTAGGGAAAAGGATGAACGGCAACGGACAGCTAAGCCCCTGGCACAGAGGAGTGCACATTGTTCTCGACCACCGGGCTCATCGTCCTCTGGGGTTCTAATGGTGGGACCCAACTTCAGGGTTGGCAAGAAGATAGGGTGTGGGAACTTCGGAGAACTCAGATTAGGTAAGAACGTGATTATATCGGTGACTTCAAATAACAGCAACTGTTCTCTAACCAGCTTTGATGTATTTCAAGACAGATTTGTACTTTGGATAAACTTCCACTTTGAGAGGGTGGGCGGGTGCATGGTTTGGGTAGCACCTGGTTTGTGTACTTCAGGGGCTATCCCTGAGCATGCAGAGCTCTGCTCAGGAATGACCCCTGGTGACTTTTTTTTTTTTTTTTTTTTTGGTTTTTGGGTCACATCTGGTGATGCACAGGGGTTACTCCTGACTCTGCACTCAGGAATTACCCTTGGCGGTGCTCAGGGGATGATATGGGATGCTGGGAATCGAACCCGGGTCGGCCGCGTGCAAGACAAACACCCTACCTGCTGTGCTGTTGCTCCAGCCCCTAAATTTTTGAGTGAGAAGACAAATCAGACAGTTTGAACATGTGAAATTGGCAAGATAGTACATAAAGTGCCTTGGCTATTGATATACTTTGTTTTCTGGGCAATACCCCATGATGCTCGGGATACTTCTGGCACTGTGCTCAGGAATTACTCCTGGCAGTGCTCGGGGGACAATATGGGATGCCAGAGATTGAACCTGGATTGGCCACCTGCAAAGCAAATGCCTTACCCACTCTACTCTCTCTTCAACCACTATTTATATACTTACTTTCTTTTTTAATTGAATCACCACGAGATACAGAGCTACATAACTGTTCATGGTCGGGTTTCAGTTATACAGTGTTCCAACACCCAACCCTCCACCAGTGTTCATTCCCCACTACCAATGTCCCCAGGTTCCCTCCTGCCATTCTACCCAGCTTGTCTCTATGGCAGGCACTTTTCTTCTGTCTCTGTCTCTTCCTCTCCCTCTCTCTCTCTCTCCCTCCCCCCTTCTCTCTCTCATTCTCTCTCATTTTCTCTCTCTGTCTCTCCCTCCCTCTCTCCCTCCCCTTCATCTCTTTTAGGCATTATGGCTTGTAATACAGACACTGAGAGGTTATCATGTTTGTTCCTTTACCTATTTCCAGCATGCACTTCTTATCCAGAGTGATCATTTCCAACTATCTTTGTCATAGTGGTCCCTTCTCTATCCCAACTGCTTTCTTTCTCAGCACTCAGGCAGATTTCTAACTGTGGATCAATCCTCCTAGCTCTTATTTCTACTGTCCTTGGGTATTAATCTCATGCTCTGTGGGTTTTTTTTTTTTTTGTATCCACAAATGAGTTAAATCATTCTATGTCTGTCCCTCTCCTTTTGATTCATTTCACTCAGCATGATACTCTCCATGTTATCTATTTACAAGTGAATTTCATAACTTCATTATTCTTTTTTAAATTTAATTTTATTTTTAAAGTTGTTCACAATGACTCACCACGTTAAACACCACAATGAGGTGTTTAATATTCAAACACCAACCCCACCAACATGCATCTTCCCACCACCATGAGCAAAGTGTGTGAAGACTGTTGTGTTTCATCCTGGAGCCATTTAAGCCCTTGTATAAGAGATTACAAGTATGTATGTTAACCCCAAACAAATATGTGCTACTTCTGGTATACCAGTGGGAGAGAGTATGAAAGGTCATGCAGTCGCATTTGTGGCTCCAGGAATTCTGAAATTTACAATATGGTTAGAGAGCAGATTTACTTATATGGGTAAGGCATATGTCGCTCTCTTCCGGGAGCTTTATTTGAGAGTCTCTGGATTGTGGCCGTTGATGAGATTATCTGGTGCTGGGGGCAGTTTGTGGGTATGACTGCCAAACTACTGGAAAACTAGGGAGTTGAGGGTAGGAGGCATAATTTCATTTTCCTTACAGCTGCATAGTATATTCCATTGTGTAGAATACTATGTAGAATACAGTTCATAATTTTTTCACCAGTCATTTGATCTTGGGCACTCAGGTAGTTTCCAGATTCTGACTGTTGTGAATAGTGCTGCAGTGAACATAGAAGTGCAGATAGCATTTCTGCTGTTTTTGGGCCCCCAGGGTATATTCCCCGAAGTGGTATTGCTGGGTCATATGGAAGCTCAATTTGTAGCTTTTTGATGAATACCCATATTGTTTTCCAAAAAGGACTGGACCAGTCAGCATTCCCTTCAACAATGAAGAAGAATCCCTTTCTCCCCGCATCCACGCTAGCATTTGTTTGTTCTTTTTCTTTTTGATGTGTGTCAGTCTTTGGTGTGAGATGATATCTCATTGTTTTGATTTGCATCTCCCTGATGATGAGCGATGTAGAGCATTTTTTCATGTGTCTTTTGGCCATTATTGTTTCTTTGAGGAAGTTTCTGTTCATTTCTTCTCCCCAGTTTTTGATGGGGTTGGATGTTTTTTCCTTGTAAAGTTCTACCAGTGCTTTATATGTCTTGGATATTAACCTGTTATCAGATAGTTGGTTTTTTTTTTTTTTTTGGGTCACACTCGGCAATGCACGGGGGTTACTCCTGGCTCGTGCACTCAGGAATTACTCCTGGTACTCAGGGTACAATATGGGATGCTGGGAATCGAACCCGGGTCGGCCGTGTGCAAGGCAAACGTCCTACTTGCTCCAGCCCCCAGATAGGTATTTTAATGGCTATCTCTCGGTGACTAGAGAAAAGCTTATAATTTGTATGGAATTGGGAGCCAGAGTACAGTGTGTAGAGATCTTGCTTTTACATGGGTTTGATCCCCGGCAACCCACATGGTCCCCAAGCCCACCATGAGTGATTCTGAGTACAAAGCCAGGAGTGATTCCTGAGCATCACCCAATGTGTCCCCAAAGCAAACCAAAATTGTATGAAATTGGACTTTAACTTGCAGGACATAGATAACTTTTGTTTTAGGCTAAAGTATTTTTTAATTAAAAAATTAAAAAAATTTTTATTTATTCATTTTTTTTGCTTTTTGGTAACACCCGGCGATGCACAGGGGTTACTCTTGGCTCTGCACTCAGGAATTACTCCCGGCGGTACTCAGGGGACCATACGGGATGCTGGGAATCAACCTGGGTCTCCCACATGCAAGGCAAATGCCGTACCTGCTGTGCTATCACTCCAGCCCCTGTTTTATTTTTTTTTATTTTGGGAATACACTAGTTATGCCCAGGGGTTATTTCTGGCTCTGTATTCAGGAAACACTCCTGGAGGTGCTCGAGGGACCATATGTGATGCTGGGGATCACACCTGAGTCTCATACAAGGCAAACACCCTACCCACTGTACTCTCTCCGCCTGCAAATTTTTTTTGTTGTTGTTAGTGTTAATCCCTCAATTTTTATACTGTTCTTTATGTAGTTTTGTACTTTTATGGTTTTCTTAGTGCAGATACTCGATCAGCATAACCGATCTCCACTACCCAACTGCTGCCACACTCCAGGCCACTTTCCACACGCTCGGGCCGAGCCTCATGCGTTAGTGAACATATGGACTGCACAGCCGCAAAGTGTCCATGCAACACATCATCATAAAGGGAAAATATATGTATGGTTTTTGGAGAGCCCAGCAAGCTATGGAGAGTATCTCGCCCACACGGAAGAGCCTGGAAAGCTCCCCGTGGTGTATTCCATATGCCAAACACAGTAACAATAACAAGTCTCATTCCCCTGACCCTGAAAGAGCCTCCAATCATTGGGAAAGATGATTAAAGAGAGGCTGCTAAAATCTCAGGGCTGGGACGAATGGAGACGTTACTGGCGCCCGCTCGAGTAACTCGATGAACAATGGGATGACAGTAATACAGTAATACAGTGATGGTTTTCTTGCAAGATCCTGGGGTAATTCCTGGCTCTGCACTCAGGAATTATTCCTGGCGAGGCTTTGAGAATCATCTGTGATGCCACAAATTGAACCCAGGTTCACCGCATACAAGACATGAACCTTACCTGCTGTAATATCACTCAAGCCAGTTTTTTCTTTTTCTTAGTAGCCATTAAGACTGTGGCTTTTTATTAAGGGCCCATTTATTTTCAGAGAAGTTGGTTGGCTCTTGGGTGAATGAAAGTGAGAACATAAGATGATTATTGCCTATACTACTTTGCCAAAGCAGTGAAAAAATTTTACTTCTGAGATCCCCATAGAGAACATCAGGAAAACATCATTACACAACAAAAGAAGTCAGTTATAAATCATAAAATGAATGCAGGTTTCCACAGGATTCCACCATGATTCCTGCCTATAAAGCCAGGCTTGCTTCTCTAGAATTAACTCTTTCGCCAGCCTTATTTCTCTGTCATCCTTCAAATTGCCAAGAGCATTTCTGCTTCAGAATTGTTGCACATAAAGAAGTGCTTTCCATCTGCAGAATTCCCCCACCCTCCGATCTTGCTTAGATGGTTGCTTCTTATCCTCCAAACCTTAAGTTGTATTCACCTTCTCAGAGAAACTCTTTTAGTGATTTAGAAAATCACTTTTTAGTAATTTATTTTCCCTCTCTTGAGTATTTGCTGTCTCTCAGAAATTTAAGAATGCAGAGAACAACAACACGTAATTTCCATCCTTAAGATTCTCATAGTCTAGTTGTAGAAAGAGAAAAATTTCAGTACAAAGTGCTAAATATTATAATGTCTTCTTTTAAAAAACATACTGGCAGAGAAGGCTAATGATAGTTTTTGGGAGAGGCTTGATTGAAAACAGGTTAGAACTTCTGGTGGGCACAGACATACTCCTGGCAGTAGAGTGGATGGACATTAGAAGTTGTGAAAGTATTTTCATTTATAACTGGGTTTGGAGCATGAAATGAAAGAAACATAATAAATAATGCTTTTATGTAGGTCAGGCCAGACTGAAGTGCTCACATGGTATGAAGTTTGTACTTTATGTAATAAAATCTGTGTTGTGGAATCAATGGTTTTATAACAGAGGAATGACATGATCTGGTTTGTATTCTGGAAGAATAATTCAGATAGTTGGAGGATTAGATTAGATAGGAAAAAGATTGACGTCTCTTGTGGGGTTTGCTTTAATTTTGAATGTTCCTGTCACAGTATGTTATCATTCTTCATCTCTCTTTGATTTCTTTCCTTGATGGTAGTAACTTTGCTTTACTAATCCTCAGAGTCTCTATTTTAACTCTCTATCACGTATAATGGATACTCGTCTACATGGTTTCTTAGTTCTAGTCAGAAATACTTAGGGTCCACCTTAGATCTGAAAATGGAAAGAGTCAGGATGAAATTTCAGAAATAGACTGTGGGTGGTTTTGGCCACTAGATATTTGAGGAGGTAGGCAGAGGCAATTGGATTTGTTAGTTCAGGGTGACCGAGTGAAAGAGAAAAGTTGTATTAGAGATCAAAATTGAAGACCAGGTCCACGTGGGAAGGCAGGTTGGTTAATAGAATTTATGAATTTGTTAAGGAGTGTGCACCATTTATGCAGAAATGTGAATTTAGATTTAGAGACTTTAGACTTGAGAGGGCGAATAAAAATCCTTACCATGTACATGTTAATGACCAGCGATGGCGGATGAGATGAGCCTCAGGAGCCTCCTTGAGTGGGAGAAAGAGGATACGTCTAAGGGATGCTGGCAGGGGACAGGCAGAGACTGAGCGCTCAGAAGAGGGCAGAAAGGCAGCTCACTGGGTGGAGTGGATACTGCATCCTAGAGATCAAGGTTTGGTCTCTGGTTCCACATGGTCCCTGGAACACTGCCCGAAGCACTCCCTGAGCCAGGAGTATCCTAGAAAGAAAAGTAAAAAGCAAAATCAAAAGAGAAACATTTTTTGCATCCACCCATAGACCATGCACAGTTTGCTGTTCGTCTTTTGGTTTGCACTAGGATGCAAAGAGAAGAAACTCCCAGTGCTTTTTGTCTGTCTCTGGCAACCAGATTAAATAAGGAAGAATATCTGAAAAGAGAGAGAGAAAAAAAGAAAAGCATGTTGTGGGGCACAAAGCCTTGTGCTGTAAGGTTTCACTGTATCACTGTGTCACTGTCATCCAGTTGCTCATCGATTTGTTCGAGTGGGCGCCAGTAACGTCTCCATTCGTCCCTGCTGCGTTCAGGGTCAGGGGAATGAGGCCCATTATTGTTACTGGGTTTTTTTTTTTGTTGTTTCCAATTTAAAATTTTTTTTAATTTTCTTTTCTTGTGGTAGTCCTAAATACTGGCTGGAGCGATAGCACAGCGGTAGGGTGTTTGCCTTACACGAGGCCGACCCGGGTTTGATTCCTCTGCCCCTCTCAGAGAGCCTGGCAAGCTACCGAGAGTATCTCCCCCACATGTCAGAGCCTGGCAAGCTACCCATGGTGTATTCGATATGCCAAAAACAGTAACAAGAAGTCTCAAAATGGAGATGTTACTGGTGCCTGCTTGAGAAAATGGATAAACAACGGGATGACAGTGACTGTGATAATGACAGTTCTAAATAATATCACTACTATTTTTTTTAAATTTTTAAATTTTTATGTTTTTTAAAATTTATTGAATCACCGTGAGATAGTTACAAGCTTTTGTGTTTGGGTTACAATCACACAATGATCAAACACCATCCCTCCCCCAGTGCACATTCCCCACCACTGGTATCCTCAGTATACCCCCCCTTTCCCACCCCCCCATGCCCCATGGCAGACAATATTCTCCATACTCTCTCAACTTTAGGGCATTGTGGCTTGCGATACAGACACTGAGAGGTCATCATGTTTGGTCCATTATCTACTTTCGGCATGCATCTCCCATTCTGACTGATTCCTCCAGCCATCATTTTCTTAGTGATCCCTTCTCTATTCCATCTGCCTTCTCCCCTCCGCTCATGAAGCAGGCTTCCCGCTATGGGGCAATCCTCCTGGGCCTTGTATCTACTGTCCTTGGGTGTCAGCCTCACGTGATGTTATTCTATACTCCACAAATGAGTGCAGTCCTTCTATGTCTGTCCCTCTCTTTCTGACTCATTTCACTTAGCATGATACTCTCCATGTCTATCTGTTTATAAGCAAATTTCATGACTTCATCTCTCCTAACAGCTGCATATTATTCCATTGTGTAGATGTACCAAATATTGTTAGTTTTTGGCACATTGAATACGCCATGGGTAGCTTGCCAGGCTCTGCCGTGTGAGTTTCTGCTTTGCTCTCTTCCCAGAGTTTTTTTTTATAATCTCTGGATTTTGGCTGTTGATGAGATTACATGGCCCAGGGGGCAGTTTGTGGGTGTGACTGCCAAGCTACTGGAAAAATGTGGATCTGGGTGGAGGAGGCCCACCCAGACTCCCTTATAGGGCCATAAGGTTTAGCAGGTGTGATACACCGTGCATGCGGGATACACTGGGTAGCTTGCCGGGCTCTCCGAGAGGGATGGAGGAATCGAACCCTGGTTGGCCACGTGCAAGGCAAATGCCCTACCCACTGTGCTATCGCTCCAGTCCCCATCTTTCGTACCTGGTGAAATGTGCAGAGACACACTAGCACAGAAGAGTGTTTCTTACAAAGGTAAAATCAGCTAAGGGTAAGTGTGTCCGCCACACCTCTCTAGCGTCTGTGTGTGTGTGGCTACATCAGGTTGTGCAGAAAGGTCTCTGTGTTTTGCTCCCTTTACTTAATCACTCAGTGCTCCCTCGTGAACTTTATTTTCTTTAGTTTTCTTTCTTTATTTTTTATATAGGCGTATTGCTTATTCAGCCACTAAGCTGATTGAAGCAGGCATGCACTCCGCATTACTTTTTTTTTAATTTAAATTTTTAAATTTTATTTTCATAAAGTTGTTTACAGTAATTGTTTTAAAAATATCTCAAGGGGCCAAAGAGATAGTATAACAGGGGGCTGAAGTGATAGTGCAGTGGGTAAGGCGTTTGCCTTGTGCTCGGCTGACCTGGGTTCGATTCCCAGCGTCCCATATGGTCCCCTGAGCACCGCCAGGAGTAATTCCTGAGCGCAGAGCCAGAAGTAACCCCTGTGCATCGCCGGGTGTGACCCAAAAGGGGGTAGGGGGAAGAGAGAGAGTGTAACAGGGTAGGTACTTGCTTTGTACAAGGCTGACCTAGTTATATCCCCAGCACCGCATACAGTTTCTGGAACATTGCCAGGAATATTCTGAGTGCAGATCCAGGAGTAAGCCCTGAACACTTTTAGGTATGGCTCTGAAAAACCAAAAAAGACCAAAAAACCCTCAAGAAATACCAAATTTTACAGTGGGCTGGGATCCCCCAACACTGCAGAAAAAATCAGAAATGTTTTACAGTATTCATGTGAAAGTATAAAATACAAGGAACAAGATAAAATGTAAGATTCATAAGTGATTTTCTTCTAGTTCAAAGTAAAAGCTTTATAATCAAATGTTACTTTTTAAAATCATAGTTTTTTATCTTGTTTTTTTTTTTTTTTTTACAAACTCTTAATAACTGTATTTATTTTGGGGCCAAACAGCAATATTTGTTCCATTAGGAAAAGTACCTTGGGGGTCAGAGTATTAGAACAGTGGGTAGGGCACTTGCCTTGCATGTGGTCAACCCAAATTCAGTCCCCAGCAATCCCAGGAGCGATCCCTAGAGTAAGCCCTGAGTACCACTGGTGTGGCAAAAAACAAAACCAAAAACAAGGTACCTTACTTGTGTGATAGCAGTGTGTGATATTGGTTAGCATACCTCCTTATTCAAAAGGGTCCTTTGATACTTCATGGCTAGAAAGCAGGAACAAATGATAGACACGGTTGGTCATTGGGTAAATTAAAGTGAGGAAGGAAGTGAAACAGCAAGTCCCTGACTCCCCTCTTCACTCCAGTAAACCTGATTTGCTGGCCCACAGCTCTCACTATATGTCTCTTTCAGGTACAGAGGTGATTTTTCTATTTCATGGTGTCAGGACTCAGGGTGTGGCATCAGACCCTCCCTGTTCAAGGTATAAAGTTTGATCTCCTGCATTCCTGGGCTGGCAGCTCATGAGGTTCTGAGATAAAACAGTCACTAGTCCAGAACAGATGAAAACTCAGTGTCTTAGAAATGATACTGTTTCTTCCCATTTCATTTTACATATACCCTGCTGTCATTTTAAAAATTAATTTCCCATGTTGATCCACTTATATGCAAATTTCATGATTTCATCTTTTCTAACAGCTGCATAGTATTCCATTGTATAGATGTACCAGAGTTTCTTTAATCAGTCATCTGTTTTTGGTCACTCTGGTTTTTTCCAGATTTTGGCTATTGTAAGCAGTGCTGCAATGAACCTACAAATGCAGATGTCATTTCAACTATACCTTTTGCCTGTCCGAGATATGTTCCCAGGAGTGATATTGCTGGGTCAAATGGGAGCTCAATTTCTAATTTTTTGAGAATCGTCCATATTGTTTTCCAAAAGGGCTGAACCAGTCGGCATATCATGTTGAGTGAAATGAGTCAGAAAGAAAGAGACAGACATAGAAAGATCGCACTCATATTTGGAATATAAAATAGCAGAATGGGACACTAACACCCAAGAGTAGTAGAGATAAGAACCAGGAGGTCTGCCTCACAGCTTGGAAACTGGCCTCACATGCTGGGGGAAAAGGCAGCAGAGATAGAGAAGGGAACACCTAGTAGAGAATGTTGGGAGGACCCACTCTGGTTGAAAGCTGCGTACCCAAGGTAGACTATAGACCGAACATGATGGCCACTCAGTACCTCTATTGCAAACTACAACACCCAACAGGAGAGAGAACAAAAGGGAATGCCCTGCCTCAGAAGCAGGGTGGGGTGGTGGGGGTTTGGGTGGGGGTGGTGGGAGGGATACTGGGAACATTGGTGGAGGAGAATGGGCACTGGTGGAGGGATGTAAACCAAATGCAATCATGAAAGTTCATAAGTTTGTAACTGTACCTCACGGTGATTCACTAATCAAAATAAAAAAAATTAATTTTTCCTTTATTCCCTCAAGACTCCAGCTCTGTTAGAGTGTCTGCAACACCAGTGCTCTACCAGCTCCTCTCTGGTCCCCCCACACTCACTTTCCTCTCCATTCTTATCCAGACCACTCTCTGCTGTGCCCACCAGTTTAGAGCTGGGATTACGTCTTGCCTGTCTCTTGTGGGGAAGTCTGCTGGAACGCTTGCTAAGCTGACATCAGTGCAGAGTCCATGCCCATGTGTGGTCCACTTGCGGGTGAACTAGTATGGGGAGCCGCCTGCCAAATTTTCAAGGCCTTCTCATTACCGCGTGGTAGGCAGACCAAAGGTTCTCCAGTGAGACCATCGTTAATGGGCTCCTTTCAGGGTAGACTCCCAAGCTTCATGGGATTAATCAGCCTTCCTGTGATTCTTCATATTTGGTAGAGTCTGGGATGCTGAAGTCAAAGGGTTCTTTCTCTTCTTGGCTATAAGTTTTATTTTTTAAAAAATTTTTATTTATTTATTTATTTATTTATTTTTTGCTTTTTGGGTCACACCTGGCTCTGCACAGGGGTTACTCCTGGCTCTGCACTCAGGAATTATCCCTGGCGGTGCTCAGGGGACCATATGGGATGCTGGGAATTGAACCCGGTTCGGTCGCATGCTATCGCTCCAGCCCCAAGTTTTATTTTTTTACATTAAAAACGTTAATATTAGGTAACTGTGATTTGCATTGTTATTCACAGTTGAGTTTCAGGTGTACAGTGTTCCAATACCAGTCCCATAACCACTTCCTTCAATCACTGTTCCCAGGCTTCCTCTGACTCACCCAGCCTCCTCCTTTGGCAGGCCCATTTGAAACTTGCATGTTGTCGTTTGGATTTCATGCTTACGGCATTCTTGCCTCCGAGGTTTAGATCTATGCATATACCACACTTCTACCCCACCAGTGGGCCTGTGACCCCTCCTTCCTTCCCCATTACCGCCTATCCATCTCTTCTTCTCCCCTTCATCTTCCCTCCTCCCTCTCCCTACCCGCCACTCCCATCCCCAGCATTTCTTTCCTTTCCTGTCCGCATTTCTGTAATCGAGAATCAAGGGTAATCTGGGTATCCTACTTTTGGTACTTTGTATTCTTTCCACTTGCTTTTTTTTTCTATATACCATACATAAGTGAGATCATCTAGTATTTGTCCTTCTTCTAACGCACTTAACATGATATCCTTTAATTCCATCCAAGATGCAGCAAGTTTCATGATCTCATCATTCCTTGCAGATTCAATGTATTCCATTGTGTATGCATACCATACTTTCATTATTCATCTGTTGGTTACTGGGCACCTAGGTTGATTCCGTAACCTAGCCTCTGTGCTGAGTGCTGCAGTGAATAATGGTGTGTATCTGTCCTTTTGAATGAGTGCTTTTGTGCCTTGTGAGTAGATACCAAGAGTTAGAATTGCTGGGTTATATGGCAGCTCAATTCTTACTTTCCTGAGAAACCTCCATACTGTTTTCATAGGGGTTGAACCAGGCAATATTACTACCAGCTGTGGATAAGGGTTTTTTTTTTTTTTTTTACCACACCCTGCAGTGCTCAGGGATTACTCCTGGCTCAGCATTTAGAAATTATTCCTGGCAGGAATTACTCAGGTAACCATATGGGTGCCAGGGATTAAATCTGGGTTGGCTTTGTGGTAGGCAAATACCTTCCTTGCTGTATTATTATTCAGATAATGTATGTAATCACCAAAATAGTGCCTGTTAATGTGTATCACCTTCTTAGTCTGTATACATGATTAAGTTTCAATTTCCCCCAACTTTTGTGAAGTACATTAAAAAAAAAAAAGAATTGAATGTGATGGGAGTAGGGGGTTTGGGTCACACCCAGCAGTGCTAAGGGGCTGTTCTTGCCTCTGTGCTCAAAATCATATCCAGTGCCAGGAATTGAACCAGGGTCACAGCTACGTGCAAGGAAGTGCCATACCTCCTGTACTATCTCTCTGGGCCTATGCAGTTGGTTATGTTTTGTCTCTTTTGCTTTATCTTTTTGAAAAGAGGTCTGTGTGTACATATATGTGTATTTGTTTATGTAGGTGTTTTTGAACCTTTCAAAAATAAACTACAGGCCTGAGAAAAGATTCTTCCCCCTCCTATTTATGTTTTTGTTTCACAGATGTAACATTGCAGCTTTTTGTTTTGAATCATAGTATTCTTGAATAAATTAAATTTAAAATTAAGATCCCAGAAATAATGCATTTAAATCCTGTTGGGAAAAGTAACAAAACATAACATTCTTGTTACTGTAGTATTACAGTAAAACTTTCAGAATTTTGCCCAGTTCCAATTCAAGCACAATTTTTTGAGGTTCAGTAGCTTTATAAGATATTGAAGAATTCTTTGTTAGTTTCACATTTCCTCCCAAATTAGCAGGAGTAAACCACTTAAACCGTGTTTGTGGATAGAGTGCATGGCTCTTTATTTTATTCCAGGAAGTTCAGTTATGAATTGAATGGGGCCCTTTGAAGAACTATTGTTAAATCCTCATATAACATGACTTATATTTGGTAGCGCAGCTAATACATTGCTGGCTAATAGAGTTAAGATTCAACATTACTTAAGTAAGCAATGAGCTAATTGAAAGAAAGACTTGAACATGATTAACCAGGAGAATTTAATGGTAAAATTTTTAGTCTTGCAAAACAGCAGAAGTATATATTTAGGATGATTATGAACCATATAAATTCATCAAAAGAACAATTATGAGTAGAGTTTGTACTCCGTATTTAAATGATTTAGCTACATATCCTAAGGAGAAAATTGTCTGAACTTATAGTCATGCTTTTACAGAAGAAAGCAATATTCTTTTTTTTTTTTTCCTTTTTGGGTCACACCCAGCAATGCACAGGGATTACTCCTGGCTTTACACTCAGGAATTACTCCTGGCAGTGCTCAGGGGACCATATCGGATGCTGGGAATCGAACCCGGGTTGGCTGCATGCAAGGCTAATGCCCTACCCATTGTACTATCACTCCAGCCCCCAGAAAGCAATATTCTTACTAAAATGGAGCTTGCTGCCAGCCATAGCAAAAAGTGAGCATGCTATAGACACAGCTTTTATAATTTCATATATTAAAAGTAACCATGTGGGGCTGGAGCGATAGCACAGCGGGTAAGGCGTTTGCCTTGCACGCACCCGGGTTCGATTCCCAGCATCCAGCATCCCATATGGTCCCCCAGCACCGCCAAGAGTGATTCCTGAGTGCAGAGCCAGGAGTAACCCCTGTACACAGCTGGGTGTGGCCCAAAAAGCAAAAAAAAAAAAAAAAAAGTAACCATGTGACATAGATTTTGTAATTTTTAATCTTTATTCTTGGGCCTTGTCTGACCTTCTACAAGGACTATACCTGGCTCTGTGCTCGGGGACCTTGTGGTATTGGGGGCTGAACCTGGGCCTCCTTCCTGCACACATGCACTCAGCCCATTGAGTTGTTTATCCATCTCTGTGAGAGATTTTGGGGGGAGTATTAGGTCACATCTGCCAGTGCTTGGAAACTATTCCTGGCTCTGTACTGGGGGTTTCTCCATGTACTGCAAGAGAGGGAATCCTTCTGGGGTTGCTATGTTAAGGCAAGCACCTTAACACTTATATTTAACTCCCTGGCTCCATACAAATTTTAGTCTTTTTTGGGAGGAACTTAAGGCACACACCCAATAATGCTCAGGGTTACTCCTGGCTCTGCACTCAGGAATTACTTGGGAAGTACTTGGGGGATCATATGAGATGTTGGGGATCGAACCTGGGTCCGACAACATGCAAGACAGATGCCCTGCCCATGGTACTATGTTGAATAACATTGGGTTGTCCTTGCTCCTCTGCAGGGAGCTTTATTGAGTTACTCCCACAACAGGACCCCTGGGGCACACCCAATTCCATCAAGTATTAATAATCCCCACGGCAGAGCCTAGCAAGCTCCCTTTGGCGTATTTGATATGACAAATACATTAACAATAACGGGTCTTATTCCTCTGATCCTGAAAGAGCCTCCAATATAGCGCCGTTTGGAAGGACGAGTAAGGAGAGGC
Source organism: Sorex araneus (assembly GCF_027595985.1). NCBI lineage: Eukaryota > Metazoa > Chordata > Mammalia > Eulipotyphla > Soricidae > Sorex > Sorex araneus. The sequence continues at coordinate 34,361,268 of NC_073303.1, read as the reverse complement.
TGCTAAAATCTCAGGACTGGGATGAATGGCACCCACTTAAGCAAATCAGTGAACAATGTGATGACAGTGATAGTGATACTAATAATTCTGTGTTGCTTTTTTCTTTCCTTTATGTCATTTGCATGATTTACCAATGTCCAGTAGCTTACTGAGCTCTCCGAGAGGGGCAGAGGAATCGAACCCGGGTTGGCCGTGTGCAAGGCACATGCCCTAGCCACTTTTGTAACATGGGAGTTAATTGACTCTAAATAATATTTACTCCTGTGCATCCATATTTACTTGACAAGTCTCAGTTGTCCTTAGTTCCTAGCACTCCAAAAGCAGGGTCCCGATGAAGGGACTGGATGGAACTTATAAGCTTATAGCTTATAAGCTACCCTGGCATCGAAAGGGAACAAGCTAAGCACCATAAGTATAATAAGTTAAGAATATGATCATGGGACAAACTCTGTCATGACCTAAAAAGAAGTAACTGAACAAGGACCCTGCTGGGGTTAAGAAAGACTAACCCGGCCTGAGGACTGTAGTCTGGGATGTATAGCGAGATGTTCCCAGGAAGAGCCAACCTTTAAGCTTAAGATATCTTTTACTGTGTTCATACAAAATGACTAGAAATATTATAAGAAGTAAATTCACTATGATTGGTTAAATGGATTACTAGCTGAGGAAAGGAGAAAGCAATATACCCTAGGTGGAATCCTGCCCTTGAGCAGATCTCCTAGTTATCTGGAGTGCTGAGCTCTCAGATGAGATCTGTCCTTGGGTTAATCTCCTAGGACTTCCTCTGAAGGAGGGGCTTTACATTTGCTTGTTGTTCTGATAATGTTCAAACCCACCTGGGTGTACCCCGACCCTTATGATATCTATATAACTGTACTGTAAGGTAAGAGGGGCCTGGACTATGAGAAAGAGAAGGACTAGACGAGAACTAACAGGACTTTGAGGTCTACGAGGAGACTAGGATGATCGAACTATGATGACTGGGACTACAACCAAAATATGACTACGATTGTGCTGTAAGGATTGTGCTGTAAGGGGGGAGATCGGACTACGTTGGGGAGGAGAGAGAAATAAACTGTCACCGACCAGCCCGGGGCCCTGTTTCTCCGTTCGCCATGGGCCGGCCAAAGGCACAACTCTTGACCACCGAATGCTCGAGTCCCTCATGCCCCCACGCTTTCTTTTTGAGACTCACAGTACTACTTTTTGGCCCCAAGTTTTAAAGTCTTGATCCTACATGCAAGTATTTTAAACATATCATTTTTTCCGAAGTATTATTGTTTCTTGATTCCCCCCTGCCCCCCATTATTAGGCACTTTTAAAATTTTTCCTCATATATACATACATTCATATTCTCCATCTGTTCTCCTGGTATACCCGTGTCATACTTTTTGGCTAAAAGCTTTCTCTTTTTTTTTTTTTAAATTTATTTTATTTAAGGACACTGATTTACAAACCTGTCCGAGATAGAGCTTCAGACATACAGTATTCCAACCAGTGTAGCTTCTCTCTACAGTTGCTCCCAGGTTCCCCCAGACGCCAGCCTGCCTCCTTAGCAGGCACATCGTTTTTTGTTTTTTTTTTTTTTGGCTTTTTTGGGTCACACCCAGTGATGCTCAGGGGTTACTCCTGGCTTTGCACTCAGGAATTACTCCTGGCGGTGCTTGGGGGACCATATGGGATGCCGGGGATTGAACCCGGGTCGGCCGCGTGCAAGGCAAACGCCCAACCCGCTGTGCTATCGCTCCGGCCCCTTGGCTAAAAGCTTTCTAATTTTACTATTAGGAATTTTAGGAAGCCTGAATACAGTGTGCTGAGCTGAGTGCATTACTGCTTTTTAAAATTTTTTTTTAACATCCTTGTCCTCCTTCCCTCAAGTGAAAATTGATACCTGGGGCCAGGAAGATGACTCAGAGGGCTTTGTATGTGGGAGTGCTATGTTTAGTACCCTAAGCACTGCCCAGAGCAACCCTCTAACACTAGTGAAACCCCCAAATAAAACAAATGGCTAATAGCTTTTGTACATTTCTCTTAGGTTACCAACAGAATCTTAAAATGCTTATAAATGATCATTAGGTGATCTTAGCTTTTACATTTTCTTTCAGTGATATATGTCAGCTTTCACAGATACATTGAGAGACAGTGAGATCTGTTAAGTCTAGTTACTTTTCAGCTTCCAGAATTTTAACTTCTCTAGTCTCTTGTTCATTTACCTATTTTATTTCCCCCTTTTGGCTTACCTTGTTATTTCATTGAAGTTTGGGAAAGGACTAGAGATAACTGCCTAAATTTTATTTGTCATGTTGAATCAGATGTCTCAATGAAACTTTTTTAGATCAGCTAGATTTTTATTTGATTTATTTGATAGATTTTTAAAAATATTTTAGTAATGTACAGAAACACAAAGTAGCTTAAGAACTATTTATTTATTTATTTGCTTTTAGGGTCACACCCAGCTATGCTCAGGGGTTACTCCTGGCTTTGCTCTCAGGAATTACTCCTGGCAGTGCTTGGGGGACCATATGGGATGCCGGGGATTGAACCCAGGTCGGCCGCGTGCAAGGCAAATGCCCTACCCGCTGTGCTATTGCTCCGGCCCCCTAAGATCTATTTAAGTAGATTTGTTGTTAACTACAATCACCAAAAAAAAATAGTTAATGAACCATTGTCATTTCTGATGCCAAACTGTAGCTCTCTACTCTTTAGGGTCATTCAATTCAACTATGAATTAGATGGAACCTTGAGACATACTAATTAAATCCTCACAGTTCTTGAGGTAGAGCAGCTAATAAATTGCTGGCAAATAAGAGTAAGATTTAACATTATCTTTTTTTTTTCCCTTTAATGTAATATTTATTTATTTATTTGCTTTTTGGGTCACACCCAGTGATGCACAGGGGTTACTCCTGGCTCTGCACTCAGGAATTACTCCTGGCGGTGCTCAGGGGACCATATGGGATGCTGGGATTCGAACCCAGGTTGGCCGAGTTCAAGGCAAACACCCTACCTGCTGTGCTATCACTCCAGCCCGATTTAACATTATCTTTAACAAGCAAGGAGGTGATCAAAAGGCCTGCCTGTGGGCCAGAGAGATAGTACAGCAGGTAAGGTGCTTGCCTTGCATGTGGCCAACCCACATTCTATCTCCAGCACCCCATCTGGTCCCCTGCTCAGTAATCCCTGAGCACTGTCAGGTGTGACCTAACCCTTTTCCCACCTGCACCCACCCTCTCTTCCCCTAAAGACCTCATTATGATTCAGTAATCCTCAGAAACATACGAGTTCAAGTCTGAAAACTAGATTTGCAACACATACATGAAAAAGATGACCATTAGGGCCAGAGTACAAGGGGTTAAGGTTTTTGCCTTTTATGCGGCTGGTCCTGGATTGATCTCTGATATTGCATATCACCTCCAGAGCTCACTCTTACATACAGAATGATGAGTAGTCCCTGAGTGTTAGGGATGTGACCCTAACACTTTTCACGACTCCTAAAGAAACTGATTCGCCCCCAAATTCCATAACTAAGATCTGGAAACAATCCAAGTGCTCAACTGCCTGTGAGTGGAGAAAGAGATTGTAGTATATGTACCCAGTGGATGACTAAGATGTAAGAAAAAGTGAAACTGCTATCCAGGGAGATAGCTCAAAGGACATGGTATGCTGACTTGCTCAGAAATTTGCATGCCTGGCTCTTTCCTGTCTTCAGTACCCTGCACTACACAATTCCTTGAGCATCATCAGGTGTGGACTAAAAATGAAAAGATTAAATCTTGCATTTTGCTCTACCTTGGTTAGAATGGGAGAGTATTGTGATAAGTGAAATAGACAGGAAAAGACAGATATCAGCAGACCTCTCTTAGGGAGTATAAAGAAACTAGGGTAAGAAGTACACACTGGTTAATGAAAAGAGATGCTTAGGATACCAGACACATAGTACAGGGGTTAAGGCACTTGCCTTGCATGGAGCCAATCTCTGTTTGCTTGTTTTTTTGTTTGTTTAGTTTTAATTGAATCACCATGAGACACACAGTTGCGAAGTTGTTCATGATTGGGTTTTTCAGTCATACAGTGTTCCTATCAATATCCGTCCCTTCACCAGTGTGCATTTCCCACCACCAGTGTCCTCCTGCCAACACTGCCCATCACCCCATCCCCCTCTCCCCAGCCTGCCTCTATGGCAGGTACTTTTCTTCTCCCTCCCCCACCACTTTCTTTTTCTGCATATGGTTTTCAGTACAGACACCGAGAGGTCATCAGGTATATCCCTTTACCTCCTTTCAGCTCTCCGTTCTGTCTTGAGTGATCATTTCCAGCTATCATTGTCATAGTGGTGGTGCCAGTCTTTTAGTCCCAACACCATGTAGTCCCCTGAGCACTGCTGGAGGTAACACTGGAGAGCCCAGAACTGAGGGTAGCGGCCAGCCCTTGTTGAGTGTGAAAGATAAGGAAACATTTAAGATACTGTCACAAGACCTGAGGAAATACTGGGTGTGGTGGGGGGATGTGGGAAGAGACCAAGAGAAAGCTGTGAAGTGGTATTGGCTTCCTGGGGGTGGGTGTGGGGCTGCCTTGTAAGCCTAGACCAGGAATATATATGCTGTTGTAAATCATGATACCTCAATAAAAGCCTGATTATCATGATACCTCAATAAAATCTTGATTAGAAAGGAATCAGTCTGTTTTTGCCTGATAAGATTAAGTTCTGGTAGTTGATTATAGTTTTAGTTCTACTGGAATTAGTTTTTTTTTAACCTTGAATTCTATCCATAATAACTTTTTTTTTTTTTTTTACTTTCTTAGTAAAAGAAACTTTCTTAGAGATGAATTACCAACCTGTTTTTCCAAAGCGTTGTGCCATTTTATTTATTAAGTCTGGTGGTTCTCAGAGCTTGCTCCTTGCTCTGTTCTCAGGCATCATTCCTTGGTGGTGTTTGGGCAATCATCTGAGCATATGAGGTTACCAACGGGTCACCTGCGTGCAAGACAAGCACATTAATCCCTGTAATGTCTTCTCTTTCTTTTTTTAAGGGGCCATTTAGACTTTTCTGCCTGTGTTGCTGAACTGTCTCTTTGGCATGCCTCTGAGGCTCCATTTGATCATTTCTTTTTTTTTTTTTTTTTTGCTTTTTGGGTCACACCTGGCAATGCACAGGGGTTACTCCTGGCTCTGCACTCAGGAATTACTCCTGGTGGTACTCAGGGGACCATATGGGATGCTGGGAATGGAACCCGGGTCGGCCGCATGCAAGGCAAACGCCCTACCCGCTGTGCTATATAACTCCAGCCCGTTTTTCATTTTCTATATTTCTATTTTGTTTTGGTTTTAGGGTCACACCCAGCAGTGCTCATGGCTACTTATATTATGTGGCTGAGTGGGGTAAGGGTTGCTCCTGGTGCTTAGGAAACCACAAGAAACTGGGAATTGAACTTAGCCTTCTAAGTTTCTTTTTAATTGTTATTATTTTTAGGTTTTGCCCACATCTGCTGTGCTCAAGGGCATACTCCTGGTTCTGCACTCAGGAATCACTCCTGCTTGGCTCAGTAACCATATGGGATGCCAGGGATTGAACCTGGTTCTGCCATGTGCAATGCAAGTGCTCTATCTGCTGTATATCTCTCCAGCCCCTACTACTTTTCTTTATATACCACATGAAAGATTTAAAAAAAATTTTTTTTGGGGTGGTAACACCTACACATATATAAATGATTCAAGCTAAGCTCCTGATGTTCTACACAATTGTAAATCAATGATGAGTTAAAAAAATTTTTTTTCAAAAACTCTTTTGGTATGTACATTTTAAAAATCAGTCTGGATTCCGTGCTAATCATTTAAAAATTAACATGAAATACATCCTACAAAGGAACCAGTGTGTTATATATCTTTATAAAAATCACTGTATCACTGTATCACTGTCATCCCGTTCGTTGTTCATTGATTTACTTGAGTGGGTACCAATAATGTCTCCATTCTTCCCAGCCTTGTAATTTTAGCAGTCTCTCCTTACTTGTCTTTCCCAACGATTGGAGCTCTTTTAGGGTCAAGGGAATGAGACCTGTTATTATTGTTTTTGACATATCAAATACGCCATGAGGTGCTTGACAGGCTTTACCGTGTGGGTGGGATACTCTTGGTAGCTTGCCAGGCTCTCCGAGAGTCATATATATATTTCCCTCTATGATTTTATGGAAAATGGGTAGGGAGTGTCTTATAATGTGTTGCGTGGCTGCTTCGAGGCTGCACGGTCCAGGAATATATTCACTCATATGTGAGGCTCGGTCTGAGTGTATGGAAAGCAGCCTGGAGCGTGGTGGCAGTTGGGTAGTGGAGGTTGGCTGCCGGGGCTGGGTCCTTGGGGCAGGGAGGGCTCTCACCCGCCCTTCTCTGGGGTGCCCTAAGTGGAGACAGCCTGGCACGGAGTCCGGTGGCATGGATATGGGAGCCTCATTTTTATGCTCCCTTCTGAGAGAAGCAGCTGTGAGTTCTGGAGGGTGGCCCATGAGGAGATTATTTAGTGCCAGCAGGAGGTGGCTTATGGGTGTGACCCCTGGGTCTTCGGAAATTGGGGGAAGCAGGCAGAAGATTTCTGCTCCCGGTCCCGTTGAGCCCAGAGTCCAAGATCACAAAGTTCTGCGTTACCTGGGATAAAAAAATTTTTTTTAATAAAGATATTATTATTATTATTTAAGAAGGGTTTTTGGGCTACACTTGGCTGTGTTCAGGGGTCACCCAGGAGAACCATGCGTGGTGTGAGTGATTGAACAAGGTTTGAAGCACGCAAGGCAAAAATCTTACCTGCTGCACCGACTCTCTGACTCAGGGTAGTATTTTTTGAAATGTACTGCTTTCAGTTGAGGAAAGTAAAGAGATCTAATAAAACTGGGAACCTAAGGCCCGCTGTTCCTTTGTCATGTGCCAGAGCAAGGAGACCAGCTAGTTCTTTGAAATAATGCTGTCTGAGGAAGCTTGTGGTGTAGGCGACTTAGAAACAGGAAGTGTTCCTGTGGTGGTTTTCTGGGGAGCATCATATTTTGGGCTGCCTCACACCGACAGCAGAGTTTAGGTGTAACGCCCAGGAACTGTTATGCAATGCAGAGTCTGCCATTAACCATCGCAGTAATCTGGCCAGGAAGTGAGTTTGGGAAACCTGGATTTTGTGTAACAGATACTAAAAGCTTTCGGTGCTTGGGACTGTACTATCTTATTGATTGCTTTTTTCTGCCTACTGCCAGCCCTTTTTGGAGTGATTGTCATATATTTTCCTTTTATTGCTTTAAACTTTAAAAAAAAATTTTTTTTTAAATTGTTTTACGCTTTCAGTGAACATTTTTATTTATGACAATTCCAGGCCCTCTCAGGGCTTAGCTATTGACCCTGTACTCAGGGATCACCCCTGGCTGTGCTTGGGGGACCATATGTTAGTGTCAGGGATTGAACCAGTATCAGCCACAATGTAAATAAGCTCCTCAACCTGGTTTTTTTTTTTGGGGGGGGGTGTTGGGTCACCAGCCCACCGCGATGCACAGGGGTTACTCCTGCCTCATGCACTCAGGAATCACTCCTGGCGGTGCTTGGGGGACCCTATGGGATGCTGGGAATTGAACCCAGGTGGGCCACGTGCATGCCCGTGTACAGCCCTACCTGCTATACTATTGCTCCAGCCCCTCCTCAACCTCTGTACTATCTCTCCAGACTGTAAATATTTTGAATGGATTAGATTTACTTCTCCAAGTGTTCCAGCCAGAATTTTTTTTTGTGGGGGAGCGGGTGCCATTTCTGGTGGTGTTCAAGGCTTATTAATAGCTTTGTGCTCAGGGATCACCATGGAGGCACAAAATGCAAAATAAAATGCACAAAACAAAATGTAGAAGTCTGGATAATTACTCTGCCAATATTCTCAGTGGTATGCAGTACTTAGAAATTTTGCTCTGGGGGGTCCAGACTGATAGTACAGCGGGTAGGGCTTTTGCTTTGCATGTGGCTGACCTGGGTTCGATCCTTGGCATCCCATATAGTTCCCCAAAGCACTGCCAGGAGTAATTCCTGACTGCAGAGCCAGGAGTAGTAACCCCTGGGCATCGCTGGGTGTGACCCAAAAAAGAAAAAAAATTTTGCTCTGAAGTCAGAGAGCTAGTACAAAAGTTAAGACACTTGCCTTGCAGTGACTGAACCCCGTTCACCACATGGTCTCCTGAACAGCGAGTACCTGGCAGACAAATTTATCTGATTAATGTATAGGCCAAGCAAAATTATTATTATTTTTTTTTCCTTTTTGGGTCACACCCCAGCGATGTTCAGGGGTTACTCCTGGCTCTGCACTCAGGAGTTACCCCTGGCAGTGCTCAGGGGACCATCTGGGATGCTGGGACTTGAACCCGGCTCAGCCGCATGCAAGGCAAACGCCCTGCCCGCTGTGCTATCACTCCAGCCCACCAAGCAAAATTATTCAGTCACCACGATTGCCCTTTTGGTGTAAGGTCACCGCTTTGTAAGAGTGACATGTGTTTCCAAGTATCTCTGGTGGAAGGAAACTCATACAAACAAGCAAACAAGCAGACATACTGTGATGTCAGCCATTATTTATAATGTTACATAGACTCATTCATTATACTCCTGCAATCATCTGTTTTATGCAGATAAGAAAATTGTAGCTGAGAGGCATTTAATGCTTTACCTGTTACTTTACGATTTGGTGAGAACTTAAGGTGGAATTGCCTGTTCTAGTTTTCTTTCTGTTCTCCACGAATTTAGAGCCTCATTTTTGATAGTTCTCTTTCTATTATTATTTATCCCCCTCATCATTGCATGTAATCCAGAATATGTTCTTTTCCCTCAGAATGCTCTTAATTTTATTTTTTGTTTGTTTTGGGCCACACTTGGCTGTGCCCAGGGCTCACTCCTGGCTCTGTGCTCAGGGCTCACTCCTGGTTCTGTGCTCGGGGCTCACTCCTGGCTCTGTGCTTAGGGCTCACTCTGACTCTACGCTTGGGACTTATTCCAGGTGGGGTCAGGACACCAGTTGTTGTGCCAGTGATTGAATCCTAGTTGGCAAGGCAACCCTGCTTTATGTTCCATCTCTTAGGTCCAACTGCCAAATTTTTTAATTCATATCTTTCCAGATATTATTGCTTCATACTTGAAGTAACGTAATAAGGCCAGAGATATTCAGCGGTTAGGACACATGACCTGGGTTTGATCTCTGGCCATGTGCTTTTTGAGCATCACTGGGATGTCTTTCATGGTCTCTGGTATTGCTAGATCCGGGGTCGGAGAGATAGTACAGCAGGTAGGGACCCGGGTTCAATCTCCAGCATCCCATATGGTCTCCCAAGCACCACCAGGAGTAATTCCTAAGTGCAGAGCCAGAAGTAACCCCTGAGTATCACCGGGTTTGACCTCAAAAAAGGGACAAAAAAACTTGGTATTGTTGGACCCAAGTAGCTCAATATCCTTTAGCCCTAACATTGAGCCACTGGGCAAGTATTACTGGGATTGCCCCCCTCCCCTCAACCCAGATAATAATAATATTAGTGATACAGTGATGGGCTGGAGCGATAGCACAGCGGGTAGGGCATTTGCCTTGCTTGCGGCCGACCCAGGTTTGATTCTTCTGCTCCTCTTGGAGAGCCCGGCAAGCTACCGAGAGTATCCTGCCCGCACGGCAGAGCCTGGCAAGCTCCCCGTGGTGTATTCTATATGCCAAAAACAGTAACAACAAGTCTCACAAAGAAGACGTTACTGGTGTCCGCTCAAGCAAATCGATGACAGTGACAGTGACAGTGATACAGTGATAATATCAGTTATATTAATTGAAGTGTTGAGAATTCAGTTTTTCTAGCACCTTGCAGTTTACAAAATAGTTGTCCATATTTCAGTTTTTTTAGTTCTCATTACTATACTGTGTATGATGTTTCTTTCTTTTTTTTTTTTTGGTGGGAGAGGATATTTGGGCCACACCTAGTGGTGCTCAGGACTTACTTCTTGCTCAGTGCTCAGGGGTCATTTCCTGTGGTCCTTGGGGAATCATATTCAGTACCAGAGCTTGGGTTGAGGTCACCATATGCGAAGCCATTGCTTCCCCCCACAATCTGCCTCTCTGGTCTGTGATGTTAAACTTTAAATGTTCTGTCTTAAAACTTACTAGACATCCTCTTTCTAGGTATACCCTCACCCGTTGCTATTTTATACCTTGGCGTTAAATTAATATATTTTTTTTTGAGCTTAGTAGGAATGTTTATTAGACCAAGAAAAAGAAAGTCCCATGATATTTTCTATTTTCCAGACATGCATAGAATTAGGTCAGGGGTTGGGAGAAGAATAACATTGATGACAAATTATTTAAATTTGTTATTTTAGTTTGCTTTTAAATTTCTATGCATGTATTTTATTCACTATACCTCTCCAATATAGTGATAAGGGATAGTCCCTAGTTTATAAATTAATATTTTTAAAATTCAGCTTTCACTATGAAACTTTTTCTCTTAATATTATTAGACTCTTGGTGGTTTCACAGCATGTTGAAACAGCAAAACTTTGTATTTGTAGGCTCGGAGAGGTAATATGGGAGTTAAGACATGTATTTTGCATGTGGGTGATCTGGTTCAAATCCTCTGCACCACCAGGACCACACCTGAGCACAGAGCCAGGTGTGACCCAAAAACTAAAACAGAAAACAAGACAGCCAGACATTTTTTTCCCCTGGGGTGGTGGGTGCGGGTTTGGGCCACATTCAGTGGTGCTGAGGGCTTCCCCCTGGTTTTGACTCCATGATTATTCCTGGCAGGGATTGGGGGAACGGTATCAGGTGCCAGGGATAGAACCTTGGCCAGATGTTTCCTGGGCAAGTGCCTTACTACTGCTTTCAAACCTCCAAAATTTTTAATTTTAATTTAGTATTGTTCATAATTTCTTGTTCATAGTTGTTCATAACAGTTGTTCATAATTTGTTCATAATTTCTTACATAGTCTAAAAATTTTTTAATGTAGGAAATATGTATTCTACCTTTATTCTTTTTTAAAAAAATATATTTTCATTCACATATTTGTAAGTGCTTTTGCTTATGGTTCTGTTGATCGTTTTAATGTGTACAGTTAAAGTATCTACAGACCTTCCACCCATGTCCCCCATTACTACTACTCTGCCTTTTTTTTTTTTTTTCTTTTTGGGTCACATTTGGGGATGCACAGGGGTTACTCCTGGCTCTACACTCAGGAATCTCTCCTGGCGGTGCTCTGAGGACCATATGGGATGCTGGGAATCGAACCCGGGTTGGCGTATGCAAGGCAAACACCCTACCCATTGGGCTATCGCTCCAGCCCCCAACTCTACCTTCTTAACTCCCATTCCCTGTTTCACTTCATATTTCAGTGCTGTCGGCCGGGTTGGGGGTCTGCTAATATTTGACACCATCGATTTCCCTTGTTTTGTTTCCCTTTATATATACTCCAGATGACTGAGCGCACATGGTATTTTTCCTCTCCCTCTGATTAACATGATATTCCTCCAATTCTTTTGAAGTTGCCATGAATGGCATGATTTTATCTTTTCTTAAGTTGCATAATATTCAATTGTGTATAGAAATAATTGTATATTATATATAATATATGCATTACGTATTAGTGTGATGTATATATATATAATTGTGCATTATATTATTTATGCTTTATCAGACATTGGGTTGTTTCCCTTCTCTGGCTATTGTGCTAAGTGCTGCAATGAACATAGCTAAGATAAGCATTTATCTTTCCAAAATGATACTTTGTACTTTTGGGGATAATTGCCAAGTGAAATTGCTGGGTCATAAGGAAGGTCTGTTTCACCTTTTTTTTTTTTTTTGCTTTTTGGGTCACACCTGGCAATGCACAGGGGTTACTCCTGGCTCTACACTCAGGAACCACCCCTGGCGGTGCTCAGGGGACCATATGGGATGCTGGGAATCGAACCCGGGTCAGCCGCGTGCAAGGCAAACGCCCTACCCACTGTGCTATTGCTCCAGCCCCTGTTTCACCTTTTTTGAGAAATCCCATAGGGATCAAGTGATCTTTATCTTTTTTAACATTTTTTTGTTTGTTTGTTTGGGGTCACACCAGGCTATGCACAGGGTTACTCCTGGCCCATGCACTCAGGAATTACTCCTGGTGGTGCTCGGAGGACCACATTGGATGCTGGGTTTCGAACCTGGATCGGCCGCGTGAAAGGCAAACGCCCTACTCGCTGTGCCATTGCTCCAGCCCCAATCTTTATTTTTTTAATATAAAAAAAAAAAACGACCCTTTTGAAAGAAGTGTGTATCAAGCCAGTTTGGTTCACTTTTGTGTGCTAACTACTATTACCATCTGTAAACTACTATTTTTCAGGTTTATTGCTAAGGGATGTAAGGACAAGTTGAAAATTCTTCTTGTCTGTAGGAAATTTTCGCTTAATTAAGATGAAAAAGATATATGTATATATCTTAATATATATGTGTTGGGGGTGTTTATTAGCAGTAGAACACAACTTGCATGTGTGAATGTGTGAAGTGCTGGATTCACTTCTTGATTTGTAAAAATTACACATAACTAGTTTTCCATATGGAAGTTTGTGTTGCCTGGTGCGGCCTCAGTTTTATAAAATGTATTTAGAAAAGGTACTGAGAATAAGGGACAAAAGAAACTAAAAAAGTAATAGAAGAGTGAGACAGATGGTGAGAATTGGTACAGAAATTTCCAATCTAGAATGTAGATAATTAAATTTAGCAGTCGAGGGAGAGCTAAGTGACTGATGGGTACCTGCCCAGTATATACTCTTAAGTATATATATACTGCAAGTTTATACTGAAAATATAAATCACACTAGATAGGCTTCAAAAATTTCAAAAATCAAAGACACTAGGAATGTCAGGATGTTGGGTTGCAGAAGGAACTAAAAGCAGGCCACTTGGTACAAGTCTCTGTGGGAAAGCAGTTAGTTGACAAGATCTTCCTCTTCCCCTGTCTTTACCTGGCAGTTCCCCTTTTCATCCTCCGAGGAGAGGGAGGTTCCTGGTACAGCAGAGTGACGCCAAACTGCCCAGCCCACATAAAGAAGGTGAAGAAATGGCTGTGCCCTGAGTGTGAGGCCAGTGTCATACATGTCCAAGAGTGCTTGAGTTCCTCACTGGAAACCTCTGCCGGGTTTCTGTTCTGTTTAGGTTCTGTTTTGGTTTACTATAAAAGCGTATTTCCCAAATCAGGCAGACTGGAGAGAGAGGGTTGGGGTTACCTTGTATGTGGCCAACCCCAATTTTGTCCCTGGCATTCCACATAGTCCCTCAAACACTGTGAGGAGTGTCCCTTGAACAAAAGAGCTAGGGGGCTGGAGCAATAGCACAGCGGGTAGGGTGTTTGCCTTGTATGCGGCTGACCTGGGTTCGACTCACAGCATCCCATATGGTCCCTTGAGCACCACCAGGAGTAATTCCTGAGTGTATGAGCCAGGAGTAACCCCTGTGCATCGCTGGGTGTGACCCAAAAGGCAAAAAAAAAAAACAAACAAAAAACGCTAGGAGTGATTCCTGAGCACTACTGGGCATGGCCCCCTAGTTTTGTTTATTTTTTGGGGGGGCACACCCAGATGTGCTCAGGGCTTACTAGTGTCTCTGTGCTCAGGGATCACTCCTGGCAGTGACTGGGGGACCATAGGAGATGCTGGGGATGGAATAGGGGTTGGCTGCATACAGGGCAAGCACCTGAAACCCTCTACTGTCTCTCTGGTCCCCCTCAAGTTCTAAAAATTTTTATTTTTATTTATTTATTTATTTTTTTGCTTTTTGGGTCACACCCAGCGATGCACAGGGGTTACTCCTGGCTCATACACTCAGGAATTACTCCTGGCGGTGCTCAGGGGACCATATGGGATGCTGGGAGTCGAACCCGGGTCGGCCGCGTGCAAGGCAAACACCCTACCCGCTGTGCTATTGCTCCAGCCCCAAGTTCTAAAAATTTTTAAACCAGATTATTTTAACTTTTTGTTTTTGGGGCCACACCCAGTGATTCTTAGGGGTTACTCCTTGCACTATGATCAGGGATCACTCCTGGTGGTGCTCAGGAGACTATATGGGATGCTGGGGATTGAACCCAGGTTGGCTGCTTGTAAGGCAAATGCCCTACCCACTATTCTATCTCTCTGGTCTCCGACCAAATCTTTAGAAGGAAAGCAGTATCTTACTTGTGCTTTAGCATATGACCTTTACGGACTATTGCTTTTGCATACCTCAGGGAAAGAAGCAACATTCAAGATTATTTATAATATTGAATCTGTCTTTATTTTTCATTATTTCTCCCCATATGCCAACTGCTTTATTCATACTAGACAACTCAGCTAGTATATTTCCTACAATATCTCCAGATCACGTTCCTTTTTTTTTTCCCCCCTTGATTTTTGGGAAGTGCTGGCAGTGCTCAGGGATTGCTCCTGACAGTGCACTCAGGGATCACTCCTGACAAGGCTTGGGGTGCTAAGGATTGAACCCAGGTCAGCTGCGTACAAGGCAAGAATCTTACCCTGGTATTATCTCTCCAGCCCCTCCATATCAACTTTTCAAGAGACAATGTGCAGGGACTCCTCCTGGTTCTGCGTTTAGGGGTCATTCCTGACAGTGCTTGGGATACATTTTGCAGTACTGCGGAGGGAACCAGGATAAGCATGGCAAGCACCTTGTCCCTGTACTGTCTCTCGGGTCCACACCCACCATTACTTCATTTATTTATGTGTTTATTTATTTATTGGCTTTTTGGGTCACACCCAGTGATCCTCAGGGCTTATTTCTGGTTCTGCACTCATGAATTACTCATGGAAGGGTTCATGGGATGCTGGGAATTGAACCCAGGTCAGCCGTGTGCAAGACAAAAGTTCGCCCCTCTGGGCTCCGACCCTCCACCAATCACTTTAAAGGTCAAAGTTTTAGGTGTTGGAGCTGTGCAGGATATGGTCTTAGATCCTTTAAGGGCATAGTGAGAACAAATATATAACATTCCTACCCTAAAAGATTTAGAGTTCATTAATATAGAACAAATAGGGGCCAGAAAGCATACAGGTAAATTGCTTGCATTGTATGTGACTAACCTCTGTTTGATATCTGGCACCCCTGTGTTCCTTCAAGCACTACCACCCTTAAGACCAAGAGTAACTCCTGAGCATTGCTGGGTGTGGTTTAATCCCCACTTTCGTAAAAGAAGAGAGCATAAGTATATAAGAAGCAATATGAATTCCAGATTCTAGATCAGCTGTAGTGGCATATACTAACTATACAGTAGCAGTTCAAACAAAGTTGGGAGGTAAAGCTAGTTAAAACTCAGCTCGTAATAGAGGCTAAAGGTTTTCAGCCACTTGTCTGAGAAATGCTGGGGGCCCAGAGGTGTAGAGTGGTGGGATGAGGATATAAGGATAGTGTACACAGAGCTCCTGTGTGAAGGGGCTTATGTGACGCTGCTTGGATCAGTGACTCCCAAGCCCCCGTGTCCCTCAGGGTGTGTGCCCGGGCCAGACATGCATTCCAGCCCTCTGACTTCTCTCCCCAACCATCTAAGCTTGTTTTCTTTATTCTGGTTTGCTGCATGACTTCATAGTTTGTTATATGAAAATTTGGAATGTTGGGGCTCAGCAGTGCGGCGGGATGCAGCACATACATGTCGGAGCCCCAGGTTCAGTCGCTGCATTGCATGGTCCCTGGCTTCCACCAGGAGTGACCCCTGAGCACTGCAGAATGTGACCCAAAACCCCCAAAAGAAAACCTTCTTATATGTATGAGGGAAGAAGCTTCTTTTTCCCTTTGTAAATTGTTCTTTCATGTCGAACTCTAAAATTCTCATATTTTTTGTTTGTTTGTTTGTTTGTTTGTTTGAGGAGAGGCCACACATGACTGTGCTCAGGGCTTTCTCCTGGTAGTGCTTTGTGGGACTATACGTGGTGCCAGGGTTTGAACCAGGGTTGGCCATGAGCATGGCCAGCTCCTTACCCCTTGTACTATATATCTCTGGCCACAAACTGCTTTTGTTTTCTTTGCTGGGTCTCATGGTCTTTGTTGGGGTTTCACTTATAAATATAAAGAAATGGTTCATGTATTTATGTAAAACAGCATTGGGGTTGACCCTTGAAGGTTTTTTTTTTTTCCTTTCACTTACCCTGAGCTAATGTCACTAAAACCTATATATTCTGCTTTTCCCCTAGGTAAAAATCTCTACACCAATGAATATGTAGCTATCAAACTGGTGAGTAGACTCTATATTTGTGGTAATTATGTTTTGGTGCTCTTACCTTTCACATATCTTATTACAGGAATTGCAAAAATACTTCCGTTGTGGATATTTCTTGCAGCTGATCCCAAGTAGTAATTTTCAACATCTGTAGTTTTGCATGGATGAACCACTGATACTAAGCATATTTAAGAAATAATTAATTAGGGGCTGAGTGATAGCACAGTGGGTAGGGCGTTTGCCTTGCACGCGGCCAACCCAGGTTCGATTCCCAGCATCCCATATGGTCCCCGAGCACCGCCAGGAGTAATTCCTGAGTGCATGAGCCAGGAGTGACCCCTGTGCATTGCTGGGTGTGACCCAAAAAGTAAAAAAAAAAAGAAAGAATTAGAGACTGGAGAAATTGACAGACGTAGGGTGCTTGCCTTGCACATAGTGGTACCCCATATGGTACCATATGGTACCCCATACACTGCCAGGAGTAACCCCTGAGCATCACTGGATATGGCCCAAAACCAAAAAAAAAAAAAAGAAAAAAAAGATGAATTAAAAACTGGACAACAAAAATAAGGTGGGAGAAAAAAATTGCTGGGATAGTAGTAGTTTCTATAAATGCTCTTTTGACACTTTATGTTTTGATGACATTAATAATGTCATCTAATAGAACAAATTTAATTTTTAAGAACTTTTGTTACCAGTAGCCCTCAGGGGCTACTCCCAGCTTAGTGCTTGCTTCAGTGCTGGGGGCCCGGTGGTGCCTGGGAGAGAGCCGGGGCCACTGTGTGCCGAGTAGGCAGTTCAGCTCATCGAGTAGCTCTTGGATTAAAAGTTTCCTTTTCTGGATCCATTTATTAAAAATGCAAGGTATTGTTGATACTGCTAGGGAATCAAATGTGATCATCTAAACTTTTTTTTTTTTACTTTTTTTATTGAATCACTGTGAGATAGACCGTTCGAAAGCTGTTCATGATTAGATTTCAGTTCTATAATATTTCAGCACCCATCCCTCCACCAGGGTGCAGTTCCCGGCACCAGTGTCCACAGTTACCTCCCATCACTTTCCGCGCCACCCCCTGCCTGCCTCAGGCAGGTGCTTTTCTTCTCTCTCTCTCTCTCTCTCTCTCTCTCTCTCTCTCTCTCTCTCTCTCTCTATCTATCTATCTATCTCTCTCTCTCTCTATATATATATATATATATATATATCTTCTCCCCACCCCCTTGGACATTGTGGTTTGCTATATTGATACTGAAAGATTATCAAGAATATCCCTTACCTACTTTTTAACCCTCAGATCTTGTCCAGCGTGATCGTTCCCAGCTATTATTTCAGAGTGATCTTTTCTCTATCTTACCTACCCTCAGCCCCACACATACTTGTGATTAGTTCCAACCATTGACCAACCAGTCCTCCTAACCCCTGTTTTCCCTGGCCATGGATATTACTCTTCTACTGTATAATATTTTCATATACCATGAATGAATGCAGTCATTCTATATCTGTCCTTTCCTTTTGACTCATTTCACTCAGCATGATACTCTCCACGTCCATCACAGGCAAATTTCATGACTTCATTTTTCCTAACAGCTGCATAGTATTCCATTCTGTAGTTGTGCCAATTGTTTCTTTATCCATTTGTCTGTTCTTGGGCACTCAGGTTGTGTTTAGCTTCTGGCTATGGTGAATAGTGCTACAGTGAACAAAGGAGTGCAGGTGGTGTTTCTGTTGTGTGTTTTTGGACCCCCAGGGTATATTTCAGAAGTGGTATTGCTGGGTCAAATGGGATTTCAATTTTTAGTTTTTTAAGAAACGTCCATATTGTTTTCCAAAAGGACTGGACCAGTTGGCATTCCCACCAGCAAGGAGAGTCCCTTTCTCCCCACATCCATGCCAGCACTGGTTGCTCTTGTTCTTCTGCATGTGTACCAGTCTCTGTGGTGTGAGATGATATCTCATTGTTGTTTTGATCTGCATCTCCCTGATGATTAGTGAAGAAGAGCATGTTTTCATGAGTCTTTTGGTCATTCGAGTTTCTGCTTTCAGAAAGTTTCTGTTCATTTCATTCCCCCATTTTCTGGTGGGATTGGATGTTTTTTTTCTTGTAAAGTTCAACCAGTGCCTTGTATATTTTTGATATTAACTCCTTGTCAGATGGGTATTGGGTGAGTATCCTTTCCCATTCCATAGGCTGTCTTTGTATCCTGGTCACTGTTTCTTTTGAGGTGCAGAAGCTTCTTAGTTTAAGATAGTCTCATTTGTTCATCTTTGCTTCCACTTGCTTGGCCAGTGGTGTTTCGTTTTTGAAGATACCTTTAGCTTCAATATCATGGATGGTCTTGCCGACCTTTTCTTCAGTGTACTTTATGGATTCTGATCTGATGTTGAGGTCTTTAATCATTTTGGTCTGACTTTGGTGCATAGTGTTAGATAGAAGTATAAGCCCGTCTTTTTGCATGTAGCTGTCCAGTTTTGCCAGCACCACTTGTAAAAGAGACTTTCCTTGCTCCATTCGTATATCTTGCTACCATATCAAAGATTAAATAATCATATATTTGAGGGTGTGTGTAAGGATATTCAACCCTATTCCATTGGTCGATGGATCTGTTTTTATTCCAATACCATTCTGTTTTAATTATTACCGCTTTGTAGTACAGTTTGAAGTTGAGGAATGTGATGCCTCCCATCTTTTTACCCCCCAAGAATTGTGTTAGTTCTTCATGGGGGCTTATTGTTCCATATGAATTTGAGGAGTATTTGATCAATTTCTTTGAAAATGTCATGGGTATCTTTATAGGGATCACATTGAGTCTGTATAATCCTTTGGGGAGTATTGCCATTTTGACAATGTTAATTCTGCCAATCCATGAACAGGGGATGTGTTTCTATTTCCTTGTGTCCTCTTTTATTTTTTGAGGTAGCACTTTGTAGTTTTCTATGTACAGGTCCTTTATCTCCTTAGTTAAGCTGATTCCGAGGTACTTGATTTTCTGAGGCAGGATTGTGAATGGGATTCTAAACATTATTTTTAAAGGCTACCAAGCATGAATATGTAGAATGTAGTCAGTTTGAAGCAAAGAGTTCCATTGGTCATGTCAGTACTAATCTTCTGACTAGTGGAGTTAATGCTTGAAATAACTTTCTATCACAGAATTCTATTGAGATTTGATAATTTTAGAAGAAACAAAACCTTATATATTTAAGAGTAGTACAAGGGAATATTTTTACAAGAGAATTTTTAAGCATTGAAATGTTTCATAATGCATGCAGGCTTCTCTGAAATGGTGAAGTGTTGGTTCTTAGTGTTTGTATATCTTAGTAAAAACATTTCTTTCCATTTGCAGGTAGTTTGGATTTGATTAGTTGGAAGAGAGGAATTGGTGGTTGTTGAATGAAGTGTCTTGAGATAGTTGCAGTTTTCTAATGACTTGCATTTAGCCATGATTGCTCTGTGGATAGTGTTTTTCTCTCATTCAATGTTTCAGTTTGAACAGTTAGACTTATTTTATAAGGGGCTCTCAGTCAGATTTGTTTCTTGCTTGGAGGTGTACAGGGAGCGGGTTCAGGCAGGTCGATGCTCAGGAACTAGTTTTTCTTTTGGTGTCTTTCTTTGGTGAAGAAATAGGAACAGGAAGAGGTAATGCAAAGTGCAATGTAGACCAAAAATTTCTTTTTTGAGCGGGGGGGGGGGGGGGCACATCCGGCATTGCACAGGGATTACTCCTGGCTCATGCACTCAGGTATTAGTCCTGGTGGTGCCCGGGGCCCATACGGGATGCTGGGAATTGAACCCGGGTTGGCCGGGTTCAAATGCCCTATCCACTGGCTATCGCTCCAGCCCCCCAAATACTTTCTGGGACTGACTATTGCAGGACCTAATAGTAGATTAATGACATGTATTTTACTGATGTGAATTTGGGTATTCTGCATTTTTACTTTTTCTGCCTTACTACTTTGGTGGGCTGGAGCGATAGTACAGAGGGTAGGGTGTTTGCCTTGCACGCGGCTAACCTGGGTTTGATTCTTCCGTCCCTTTCGGAGAGCCCGGCAAGCTACCAAGAGTATCTCGCCCGCACCTCGGAGCCTGGCAAGTTACCCATGGCGTATTTGATATGCCAAAAACAGTAACAACAAGTCTCACAATGGAGACGTTACTGGTGCCCACTCGAGCAAATCAATGAGCAACGAGATGACAGTGATACAGTGATACTACTTTGGTAATAATCTTTTTTTGAAACTAGTTACACAAAAAAACCCAGCACCTAAAACACTTAAAAACTTTTTTTTTTAATACTTTAGATTTTCTTTTTAAAAAATTTTCATATTGAGACCAGAGCAGTAGTACAGCAGGAAGGGTTTTTGCTTTACATGTGGCCCACCAGGTTCAGTTCCCGGTCTCCCATATGGTCCCTGAGCACTGCCAGAAGTAATTTCTGAACGCAGAGTGAGGAATAAGCGTTGAATACCATAGGTGTGGCCCAAAAACCAAAATGTAAAATTTTAAAAATTTTTAGTTTTGATTTGTTTTGGATTTTGTTGGTCACAGCTGGCAATCCTGGGTCCATGCTCAATTGACCATCAGGTGCCAGGGCTTGAATTTGGACCTGTGCAAGTGCTTTAAGCACTATGTTAAATCCCTGTCTCTTTAATACTTAACAGGAGGTCTTTAGAGGCTTTCTTCTTAAATAATGCCTTTGTAAGTTGTGTTAGTATACACTTATAAGTTTCTATATGGGTTTTTTTGTTTGAGGGATATAGTGTTACCATACCACATCCACAACCAAAGTGCAATATCCCTGTGCCACAGTCCATTCAAACCACTACCCTCCTACCCTCTCCGAGCCTTTCCTGCTACCCCCTGCCCTCTCCACTACCCCTGTGCTCTCTCCACTGCCCCTGCCCTCTCCACTACCCCTATGCCCTCTCCACTACCCTCTGCCCTCTCCACTACCCCTATGCCCTCTCCACTACCCCTGTGCCCTCTCTGTTACCCCCTGCTCTCTCTACTACCCCATGCCCTCTCTGCTACCTCCGTGCCCTCTCCACTATCCCTTTGCTGTCTTCGCTACACCCTGCCCTCTCCACTATCCCTGTGCCCTCTCTACTACCCTCTGCCTTCTCCAACTCCCCCTGTCCTCTCCGCCACCCTCTGCTCTCTGCTACCCCCTGCCCTCCCTGCTACCCTCTCCACTGCCCTCTGCCTTCTCCGCTACCCTCCGCCCTTTCCACTACTCTGCCCTCTCCACTACCCTCTGCCCTCTCCACTACCCTCTGCCCTCTCCACTGCCTTCTGCCCTCTCCGCTACCCTCTGCCCTCTCTGCTACCCCCTGCCCTCTCCACTACCCCTCTGCTCTCTCCCTTAACCCCTGCCCTCTTTTTTTCCTTTGGCAGTAAGTTCACGGTCAGAGTCTAAGGGTTTGTTGTCACTGGACCTTGTTCTCTTGCTTTTATTTATATGTCAAATATAAGCGAAACCAGCTGTGACTTTCTCCTTCTAACTTACATTTGCTCGTGGTTTCCATAAGGACAGGAGGTCTTCACCTCTTCTAATACTGAGTGTTTTTCCACTGAGGGCACAGACCATGACAGCTGTATCCACTCATCTGTTGATGGGCTTTTGGGTTGTAAATAATGCTGGAGTGAAATACCTTTTTTTTTGAATCGGTGGGGTTCTTTTGATAGATATGAGAAAATAGCTAGATATATTTAGCTGGAGGTGGGACTGCACCTGGCTCCCCCAGGGGCTGCTTGCTCCCTGCTCAGTGGTGTGGGTCCTTCCTCTTGTTGTCCAGGGACCGCGCAGTTCCGGGGATCAAACCCAGGTCTCCTCCACTCAAGGGATGTGCTCCAATGGGTTGAGCGCTCTCCTGGCCCTAGATCATATTTTTGGGTTTGTTTTGGGGGCACACTGACTGTGCTCAGAATTTACTCCTGACTGTGTCCTCAGTGACTACTTCTGGCGGTGCTCAAGGGAGCATATGGGATGCTGGGGATTGAACCAGGTTGGCCGTGTATAAGGCAAGCACTTACCCGAAGTGCTATTTCTCTTGCCCCCCCCTAGGTTATGTTTTTAATCTCATGAGGCAGTACTGCACTATTTACTATAGGCGCTGGGCCAATTTATATTTTCTACTTATAGAAGGATTCTTTTTTTTCTGATGGTGCTCACAGATCTCTCCTCGTAGTTTCTGGGGCTGTGTGGTGCTAGGGTTAGAGCTCAGGCTTCTGCAGCATTCCAGCCCTATGGGTTATCTCACTGCTATTCTTCCACCACCATTTCTATTAATTTGCATGTGGCTCTCCAGTGCCCGTTATTTAGTTTTGGTTTTGGACCACACCTGGCAGTGCTCAGGGCTTATTTCTGGCTCTGTGTTCAAGAATCACTCCTGACAGAGCTTGGGGGAACCTGTGGGTGCTGGGGATCAAACACGGTCAGCCATGTACAAGGCAGGCCCCCTGCCCACTGTACTCTCTGTCCCATCCAGTGCCACTTATTGAAGAGACTTTTCTCCATCAATGTTTTTGGCCTCTTGTTTTAAGTTAGCAACCATAAATGTGTGGGTTTATTTTCTCTCAAGATTTTTGAATTACTTATTGACCTGGTATTTTTTAATTTATCTTTCTTTGGAGGGCAGAGGTTGGCTACAGCAAGCAGTGCTCAGGAGCTACTCCTGGCTCTGTAGTCAGGGGCCACTCCTAGTGGTGCTCAAGAGATCATATGTGGTACCAGGGATCAAACTTGGGTTGACTACAAATTAAGTCCCTTTTCTCCTATCTCTCTCTCTGGCTCCATCTCAAGTGTTTGTTCTAGGGTGACAACGAACAGTCCTCAGGGCATATTCTTGGCTCTGTGTTCAGGAATCACTCCTGGTGGTGCTCAAGGAACCAAATGCAGTATTGGGGATTGAACTGGGTCAGCTGCATACAAGGCAAGCACCTTAACATTCATCTTACGTATTTAAAACATTTAGTGTTACCATACCACATCCACAACCAAAGTGCAATATCCCTGTGCCACAGTCCATCCTACCCACTACCTTCCTACCCTCTCCGAGCCTTTCCTGCTACCCCCTGCCCTCTCCACTATCCCTGTGCCCTCTCTGCTACCTCCTTGCCCTCTCCACTATCCCTGTGCTGTCTTCGCTACACCCTGCCCTCTCCACTACCCCTGTGCCCTCTCCACTACTCTCTGCCTTCTCCAACTCCCCTTGTTGGAGTTTTTTGGATGTTGTGGTGGTGCTCAGGACTTATTCCTGGTTCTGTACTCAGAGATCACTCCTGGGAGGGCTCATATGCAATGCCTGGGTATTGAAGTGGGGTCAGCCACATTCTGTATTATCTCTCCAGCACACCTACATATATACATATACACATATATACATACATATATACATATATGTACACACATATACACATATATTTTTTAACGTTTCTTGAAGTATGCCTTGAAACATTCTTTAGGGGCTGTGGGGTTGGCTCACAGTGAGCAGTGCTCAGGAGCTCCTCACAGCACATCACTTGAGGGTTGCTCTCAACAGTGCTCTGGAGTGCCATGCAGTGCCAGGGCTCAAACCCAGTCATCCCACATGCAAAGCATATGCAATATCCCTTTGAGATCCCCCTCTCCCTCTTCCTGACATTGGGATTTTGATAGGATTGCCCTAAATCTGTAAATTGTTTTTGGTAATATTTTAGTAATATTAAAATGTTCATTGCATGAACATGGGATATCTTTATGTTTCTCTGCATCTTTCATTTCTTTTAATAATGTTTTTCCAGGTGTAGGTCTTTCACCTGCTTCGTTGTTTATTTGCTTTGTTTATTGGACTGCTTTTAGCAGTTCTTAGAAGCTACTTCAATACAGCATTCAGGAGTCACTCCTTGTGGTTTCTGGAACACCGTGCATTGCTAAGGGTCAGATCGAAAGGTCCCACATGGAAAACGTGCACTTCTCCACTTTAAACTATCTCCCCAACGCTCATTTCCTTTGTTAATTATACTCCCAGTTGTGTGGTCCTTTCATTTTAAAAAGGGGCCATACCCAGTGGTGCTAGGTTAGCCATTATTGCCGGGGCCAAGCGCCAAGCTCAGAGCCTCATAAGTACCTGGAATATATTCCATCAGTTGAGCCAAATCCCTAGCCCCATTTTAACTTTTTGTTTTGGGCCCACACCTGGTGGTGCTCAGGGATCCCTCCTGGCTGGGACTGTATATGGTGCCAGGGATTGAACCCAGTTTGGTCATGTGCAAGCCTTACCTACTGTACTATCACTCCAATCTGCATTTTATCTTTTTTAAAGAAAGTGTAAATGGTATTATTCTCCTACTTTTTTTTTTTAACTAATTCATTGTTGGCACATAAAAATGCAGTATTGGGGCTGGAGCAATATCACAGTGGGTAGGGTGTTAGCCTTGCATGAGGCCAACCCGGGTTCAATTCTCATCATCCCATATGGTCCTGTGGGCACTGCCAGGAGTGATTCCTGAGTGCAAAGCCAGGAGTAACCCCTGAGCATCGCTGGGTGTGACCCAAAAAGCAAAAAAAGAAAAAAAGAAAGAATGCAGTATATTTTTGTTTGTGGTGTTCAGCGCCTGCTCCTGGCTCTGCACTGAGGGATCGATCACTCCTGTTTGGGCTTACGGAACTGTATGTGGTTCCGAGGATTGAACCCTGATTGCTTCCCATTGCCTCCTTTCATGCCCAGCCAAGGTATCTGCTCCCGTTGGTAGGTTGCTTTGGAGACAGGAAAATTGGAGTGGGGGTCCAGTTTATAGCACCCATCTGTGGACAGTTTTGTGAATCTGTCCTCTAGAGTCTAAAGACCAGAGTCCAAAATCTTGGTGGTGCCTTTTGTCAGAATCCATGGGGAAATGATCTCCAACTCCCTTGTTGGTTAAAAACTGCTGTTTGTCTGGTTACAGTGGCTCAGATACTCTGTGTGAATTCTTCCTTTATAGAATATCTCATTCTGATCTTTGATCATATGATCATATTCATATGGGATTGAACTTGGTCAGTTATGCAAGGCCCTCTCCCTGCTATACTCTCCAGCAAGTGGTGCTTGTGTTTTTGAGCTTTTTATTTATATATCACCTTTCAGAGTCATAGTAGTCAACCAGTATAGATAAGCTCACATAGTGTATTGTTGGCATGACCAAACATTGTAGGTTTTATTAAACTTATTTTACATTGGATGAGCAGTAGTTAAAACTGAAAACAGACTTTGTATCATTTAGGTTGGCATCTCTCAGTATCTCCTTTCATTCAAATAAATCAAATAAATCTTAGAGGCATTTTATTGCATAAGCCTTGTCTCTGGGTCTCATCTCTTGTTCGGCTGTGTTCTCAGTGGGAGATAGGAAGGCAGTAATTGAGCTCTTTTCATTGAAATAGCAAAATTTGCAGGAGGAATTATCCTCCTACAAGGTAGCCATCTGCTGTAGATTTAGGATTTCTGGCAGGCACAAGTGTGCTGCGGAGTGGCCTGTTCTGAGAAATAATCAGCTCTCGGTGAAAATGTGATCAGGATCTGACACAGAATACAAGGACTCCCTGCTGTGACTGTTCCTATTTTACTTTGGATATTCATTCTAGCTTTTTCATTCTTTTTTCTGGGAATCTTTTATAGGGAATGGGCGAGGGGGGTGGGTTGTGCAGGGGATTTAACCCAGAGCCTCATATATGCAGAGATGTGCTCTCCACTGAGCTACATCTCAGACCCTCTAGGAACCTTTAAAAGAAGAATCATACAAAACAAACAAAAAAACCCAAGTCTTTTATGTATCAATGAGATTTCTTGGCCAAAGAAATCAGAGACCTGGGGCTGGAGCGATAACACAGCGGGTAGGGCATTTGCCTTGCATGTGGTTGACCCGGGTTCGATTCCCAGCATCCCATATGGCCCCCTGAGCACCGCCAGGAGTGATTCCTGAGTGCATGAGCCAGGAGTAACCCCTGTGCATCGCCAGGTGTGACCCAAAAAGAAAAAAAAAAAAAGAAATCAGAGACCATTTTTTTTTTTCCTTCTTTTTAGGTCACACCTGGCGTTGCACAGGGGTTACTCCTGGCTCATGCACTCAGGAATCACTCCTGGCAGGACCATATGGGATGCTGGGAATCGAACCCGGGTCGACTGCGTGCAAGGCAAAAGCCCTACCCGCTGTGCTATAGCTCCAGCCCCCAGAAATCAGAGACTTTCTGTCTGTTATAAACCTAGGGCTGGTGAGTGGACCCAAATCCACGCTTGCATGCGGGAAGCCCAGATTCCAGCCTCAGCAGCATATGGCTCCCAAGAGAAGTATCAGAAGTGCCCCTGAAGCATTGAGCTGGGAGTAGCCCCCAATTGTGTGTGGTCCCCAGAAATAGGGAAAGGGCAGAAGAGATCGCTCAACAGGCTGTTCATGCATTCTTTGCATGAAGGACCCCAAATAGGGAGCCAAGTATAGCTCTGAGCTCTGCCAGGTTGGCCCCCAGAACAAAAATGAAAACTATCTTTCTGTGCTGCTAATCTTGCTCCCTTTCAAGTTATAGGGAGTGCTAAGTGTCCTCAGGTCATACTGCTTCCCAGAATGATCTCTGCAGCTCCTCACTAGCTGAGCAGACTACAGCCACCTGCTGAAAGGAATGATGAAAGATATAATTTCTTGAGTTTGTGAGACGACGTCCCTAATGTCCGAATTTATATGATGTGACATTCACTTTTCGCATTGTCTCTTTTCAGAGCATTTGGTTTTTAAAAATATTTTACTGTTGTATTCAAGGTCAGATTGACTTTTCCCCCTTAAGATTTCCAGTATGAAGTTTGAGAGTTTTATGTTTGAAGAAGGACCTGTTTTCCTAATTCATTTTGCTTTGCTTTGTCAAAATCCTAACACTCATCTTTGTGCTTTGTCAGAAAAAAATATTCATCTTTCTGGGTTTTTGTTTTGATTTTTTTTTTTTACTTTGGGGCTATACCTGGCAGTGGGCTTCTTCCTCACTCCGTATTCAGGGACCACTCCTGGCGAGACTTGGGGGACCAGATGGGGCACTGAGGATCAGACCTGGGTCGGCCGCATTTAAGGCAAGTGCCCAACACACTGTTCTACTGTTTCAGTTCTAGTTTTTAAGTTAACCTCTGCTTCTGTATTCATTTTTTTGTTATCAGAGTTTTTTGTTTTCAAATTCCCATGGATTTTAATGTTTTTGCTAAAGGTCAAAACAGTAAAGATTGGCTTCTTTGATACTATAGTAGAAGTATCAAAGTATCAAATAGAGACGCTCAATAGTTAATTGTCTTTATCTGAAAAAGTAAAATCAATAAGGAAATGACTCTAGGGTTACAATATTACAGACTTTCTTCTGAGTACAAGAATCTTGAGAAATTTGAAATACAACTGTGATTTTACAGTCACGGGTGGGTGTGAATTCCTATAGTGCTCCTTAAAGAATGTGAAGTATTCCGACAACCCAAATATCTGACAACATTGATGGATATGGAAGCTGTAACATATATACACTATGGAGTATTATGCAGCTGTAAGATGTAATCTTATAATTGGCTGCAACTTGGAAAAAAATTGGATGGTAGCATGTTAAGAGAAATTTGAGGAGAGAAGGACAAATATTGCATGATTTCACTCATCTACGATATACAGAGAAACAAGAAGAGAAAATGGGCAGTATCAAATGATAGCAGCCCCCTCGCCCTGATTACCAAAGTGAGATTACCAGATGGAACATCCACGATGGATGAAGTGGAGATACTGTGGGGTGGTCTTGGGCACTTTCGTGGTGGGGCGGTGCAGTGACTATACATCAAGACCAATTGTTGACCACGCCTCCTGCCTGGCATTCTGTGTCTCCTGTTGCCTTTTCCATGTGGTCATTCCCAGCTGCCACTTGTGGGAAGAGCCCTTCCCCAAACTGGCTGTGTGCCTGTCTGTCCCCCAGTTGCTGGCCATCACGAGTGGCACATAGACAGAGTAGAGGCGCTTGATAAATGGCAAACGGGATTGAACTAGGGCCTGTCACGTGCAAGGCACTTGGTTTCTAATTTCTCCATATCTTGACAATACTTGTCATTTTTGTATGTTTTTGATAATAACCACACATAAGGCTGGGCAGATGTATCTTTTAGGTTGGTGTTGTTTTTATTTCTGTTTTGCTTGCTAATTACCAGGCATACTATTAATTGAGAATAATTAGCCAGGAAATTTGTGATATTGTAGCTGTTTTCATCTCTGAGTTCTTTAGAAAAGTTTGTTTGTTTTTGGTTTTGTTTTGGGGGGCATACCTGGCAACGCTCAATTCTTTCTCTTGGCTCTGTAATCAGCCCTGCCCGGGGGATCACATGGGAATCACACTGGAATTGATGACATATGAAGCAGTGAGCTTAACACCTATACTATATTTCTTGCCCAAAATTCTGTATTAACTTTAGAGATATACTGATAAAAATTACCTTTTCGTTTTTGGGCCATACCCAGTGGTGCTCAAGGCTTACTCCTGGCTCTGTGCTCAGGGATCACTCCTGACAAGGCTTGGCGGGGAACCATATGGGGTACAGGGAACTGAATTTGGCTTGACTGTGTGCAAGGCAAATACCCCTCCTGCTATGCTATTGCTCCTGCCCCTACTTTTTATTGCAATAACAAGTTTGGAACCCAGATCTTTCACCGAGGTTCTCCACTGAATCACACTCCTAGAAGCCCAGTATAACATATTTCAATTGCATTAGTAGTTTTTAAAGCATTAATATTCATAAGGATATTCATAGAAATATTTATAATAGAGAAAGCAGACCAAATATTAAAAATTATGCGTGTGTGTATGTACATAAATGTGTGCATATTTTCACATATAAATGCATATATATATGTAAAATAATACACAGCTGAAGTTAAGGAATAACTTAAGTGGTATAACACATGCCTAGCATGTGCAAGGTGCTGTCTGATTCTTGACACTATATATCTACTGCCTATTCCCTCCAGCTGCCCAGGACCACTGGATTGGGCACCTATTTCAAAACAACCAAAAAAACTCAGCTGTATTTACTACCATGGAAAAACATAATCTTTCCTTATTGACTTTAAAACATTGAGTTTAAAAATATATCACAAAACATGCCCTTACTGTTTAAAATTGTTTTTGATCTTTATTTCATATAATTATATGTAAAAAAGTGATGTTTGGGAGAGCAGTTACAAAAGTGGAGAGATAGCTCAACTGGCTGAGTGCATGCTGTGCATGCAAAGGACCCAGTATCAGTCCTGGTACCGTATCATCCCCTGGGCTGCTCAGAACAACCCAGGAGTAGCCTCTGAGTACTACTAAGTGTGTGGCCCCAAATTAAAAGTCATAAATAAACCGTGACTTAGGAGATAGTACAGTGGGTAAGTCCTTGCCTTGTTTGTGGCTGTCCCAGATTCAATTCCCAGAACCCCTATGGTCACCTGGAATAACCCCCCACCAGGAATAAGCCCTGGGTGCCACCACATGTAACCCACCATATGTATACATACACACACACACACACACACACACACACACACATATATATATATATATATATATATATATGCTAGAGAGATAGTATAGGGGTTAAGGTGCTTATCTTGCGGCGTGAGGCAACCCTGGTTCAATTTCCAGCACCAGATATTTAAAAAAATTTTTTTTATTTGAATTTTTTGAGAAAATGTTTCTGAAAGATAATACCACCCAGAATTCCTAGTAAAAGATAGGAATTCCTAATAAAAGTAGGTAAATAAATACTTGTACTACTTTGAAAGAGGTTTGGCATTTGGTTTCCCAGGAGAATACATTTTAGTAAAGTACTTCCAGGTGAGGGGTCTCTAACCTTAGACAATGGCTTAACCAGATTATTTTTATCTACCCATAAAAGAGACTATATTTAATGCAGCTTCATCTGCTCTTAGCTATGTTTTCAAAGAGAAATTGTGGTAAGAAAAATTGTATTCAATATCATTTCTAAAATATTAAGTGATCTTAGCCATGTTTCACTCTGAAAACCTAGGA
Source organism: Sorex araneus (assembly GCF_027595985.1). Lineage (NCBI taxonomy): Eukaryota > Metazoa > Chordata > Mammalia > Eulipotyphla > Soricidae > Sorex > Sorex araneus. The sequence continues at coordinate 34,331,039 of NC_073303.1, read as the reverse complement.
ATGGAAAATACTATTTCTCTAAATCTGATCACAATTTCTCTTTTTGGGTTTCAGGAACCAATAAAATCACGTGCTCCACAGCTTCATTTAGAGTACAGGTTTTATAAACAGCTCGGCAGTGCAGGTAAGTCCATTTTCTACATTTACTTAGCATATGGTAAGCCATATGCTGCAGCACTAAAGTATGCAGATTTTCCTGTCTATTTCACTTTTTTTTTTTTACTAGATTATATATCAGATAGGTAAATAAACATAGTGGCCTAAAATCTACTGTTCCTGGCTCTTGGAGGGGCAGTGAGTTGGTTGGGAGTCTGTGATGCTGTGGCCTTGCCCATAGAAAAGTGTGAATGCATTCACCTGTCTGAAAGGCATGTGGGCTAGAGTTTTGCTTTTAGGTAGCTTATTCACTTTCTTTTTTTTTTTTAAAAAGAATTTTTATTTCAGGCACTGTGATTCACTGTATTGATAGTGGTGAGGTTCCATGCAGAAGCATTATCTTTTCATTTTGTTACATATATGGAAGGAAGGCAGGCATGAGGGATTAGCAATTTGCAGACTGTATGCTGTCATGGAGACTATATCTGGGTTTGGAGGTTACTGGGGATCAAAATTCAGGTCTTGTGTGAAGCATAGCTCGCCTCTGATGTGTAGATCCGAGCCTTAAATACCTCTTTTAAAGATATACCATGCTATGACCCAAGGGGTACTGTAATCATCCAAAGGGTGGTGGTATTGGCTGCATTTGGGGGGCACTTCCTGTTTGTTCACTTCAAAAAGGTAAGTTCTGGCCTGGAGAGATGGCTCAGAGGGATGAGAACATGCTTTATGTGGGAGGTGCGGGTTTGATATCCTGGTACCATGTGCTCTCTCAAGCACTGTTAAATAGCCATCCCTCGGGGCTAGAGTGATAGTTCTGTGGGGAGGGCATTTGCCTTGCTCATGGCTCACCCGGGTTCGATCTTCGGCGTCTCATATGCCCCCAACCGCTCCCAATACTGTCAGGAGTAATTCCTGGGTCCAGAGCCAGTACTAACCCCAGAGCTTTGCCAGATGTGACCCCAAAAGACAAAAAAATAATAATAATTAAAATAAAGCCATTCCTGAGCACCACTAGGTATGACATAGAAATTAAAAAAAGAAAAGAGGATGGGTTCCGGGGGCCAAAATATAGCTCAATCTTAGGGTAATTTTCTTGAAAGTCTGAGACCCTCTGTTCAAGGGATGTAGAGGTAGATTTCCAGGGTGGGCCTGAGTAATTTTCTTTCTTTTTTTTTTTTTTTTTGCTTTTTGGGTCACACCCAGCGATGCTCAGGGGTTACTCCTGGCTTTGCACTCAGGAATTACTCCTGGCGGTGCTTGGGGGACCATATGGGATGCCGGGGATCGAACCTGGGTCGGCCGCGTGCAAGGCAAACGCCCTACCCGCTGTGGTATCGCTCTGGCCCAGTAATTTTCTTTCTGAAGTGTGTGTGGTAAGCAAATAAATTTGGGGACCTCTAAATAAAAGAATACATTTCAGAATGTAACATTTTTGGTTTATCTGTTGTTCTCATTAATTTGTAAAATATTCATATGACTATAATGGACTATGACTTTTGAGGATGTTTTTGAAGATTACAATTTAAAAGACATTTATTTTATTTATTTATTTTGAGTTAGATACAATTTTTATGTAACTGGTAGAAAACATGGGAAAAGAGTTCCCGAGGTTCTATTTCTCAATTTGACTCTGTACAATGGTGAGACCTCTCTCTGCAGAAGTTGGACTCTGCAGCTCTAAAAAAAACATTTATTTTTTAATCTAAAATCTCTATTCTGAAATCTCTTATCAGTTTCTAGACTAATGTGACTAAGCAAATGTTAGCAAACCTAAGGAAATTCCGGTCTAGGATTTCTTCTTTTTAGAATATTAAATCGTTGAGCACTTGTTTCATTTTTTTGGACATTCACAGTCATTCCTGTTTTAAGTTTTTTTTTTTTTACTGTGCTAGGTTCATGTGAACATCTAAAATATGGTTTTAAGTGTCACTGTAGATGGTACTATGAAGGAGTCCTGGTTTCACTTCCTACACAATAAAATGAATTATGTTTGGTTTTGGTTTTTGGGTCACACGGTGTGGTGCACGGCAGACACCCCACGCTGCTCTCTCTCTCTCTCTCTCTCTCTCTCTCTCTCTCTCTCTCTCTCTCTCTCTCTCTCTGGCCCCATAGGATATATTGAACTCTTTAAGAACCCAGGGCAATAATCTGCCATAGTCACAACCTTAGCATGGGTCCAGGATGGGAGTTTGTCTTTCTTAGAACCTAGTGTAAATTCTTGCTCATTGTAGGCTCTCAGTATATATCTGTCCAATGATTTATCCTTTAATACAGACTGCTACTGTCGTAGGGTTTAAGATGATAGCTCAGTGGGCTGAGCTCATTCACCTACAGCTGACTGCATTCAGCCACTGGAATCATGTGGTCCCCTAAGCACCTAAGCACTTTTGGGCCTCAGCACTACTGGATATGGCCCCAAAACAAACAAAAAAGAATTGGTCATCCATCTCTGCTTGACTGCTTCTAGAGTTTACCATTTCCAAGGGTCATTGGGGAAAATCCAGCATATTGGAGTTTGGAGGTAGTTTGAGTCACCTGAGATGCTCAGTAGTTGTTCCTGGCTTGTGCTCAGAAGAGACTCATAAGGGTGCTCAAGAGCCCATGGAGTGCCAAGTGTAGAACTAAGGGCCTTCCATGCAAGGCATGTGCTCTGCCTCTTGAGTCCCATTCTCAACCCTGTATATCATTTTAATTCATTTTTTGTTTATTAATTGGGGGGGGCACATATGGCTGTGCTCTCAGGGCTTACTCCTGGCTGCTCAGGGGCCATATGGAATGCCAAGGATTGAACCTGAATCAGGCAAACATCTTACCCACTGTATTATCCCTTCGGCCCCAATTTTTATTTATTTTGGTTTGTGGGCCTTACCTGGTGGTAGTCAGGGCTACTCCTGGCTCTGTACTCAGGCTACTCCTTGCAGGACTGAGGTGATCATATTTGGTGTGGGGAAATTGAAACCCAATTTCACTGTGTGCAAATTCATTGCCTTACCTATTGTACTCTCTGTCCTGCTCAGTAGACAACATTTTCATATATTAGCTGCTCTCAGCCAAGGCTGATTTTTATATTAGTATTTGGGTGCTAAGTCTCTTCAGTATCATCTTTTATTCCATTATTAATTGGAGTATTGGAACATTTCTTAATCTTGAGTGATAGCACAGCGGGTAGAGCGTTTGCCTTGCATGCGGCCAACCCAGGTTCGATTCCTCCGCTCCTCTTGGAGAGCCCATCGAGCTACTGAGAGCATCTCACCCGCATGGCAGAGCTGGCAAGCTACCCATGGATTATCCAATATGCTAAAAACAGTAACAACAAGTCTCACAATAGAGATGTTACTGGTATCCGCTTACGCAAATCGATGAACAACGGGATGACAGTGATATAGTGATTCTGTTGGTATGATTATGTTTGGAATATTTTCCTTGTTATTGTATATCCCTCTCACTATCTAACCTCATATGACTATAAATTTCTTGAAAACAAGATTTGTGCCTTGTTTAGCCTACTGTGTCTGCAGTCTCAACTCCTCGCATAACCACATTAGTAGGCAGCTGGAAATTATTTTGTAACAGTAATAAGTAAGGAAGATTAGGTAAGCATACCTTTTTAGATTTTTGCTGTTATTTTAAAAATATTTTTGGGAAAAGTTTCTTGGGGTTGGAGCAATAGCACAGCGGGTAGCGCCTTGCACTTGGCCGACCCGGGTTTGATTCCCAGCATCCTATATGGTCCCCTGAGCACTGCCAGGGGTAGTTCCTGAGTGCAGAGCCAGGAGTAACCCCTGTGCATCACTGGGTGTGACCCAAAAAGAAAAAAAATTTCTTAATAACTAGAGAAATAGTGCGTGACTTAGAGGACCTGCCTTCAAGCACGTAGTTGGTTATGCATTCAAGTTCCCAGTGTCCCACATGCACAAACACAGTCCTGGGCGCTGTATTCTTTGATTCTCCCAGCTACAGTGAATGATCTCTGGCACCTCAAGTGATTTCCAGCTGCATTGCAAACAAGTATGTGTTAGCACCACAAAAAGAGGTGTGATTTCCTCCAGCAAGCATCACCACGAAAAAAAAATGTGTAAGCATTATGACCAGTAAATGTGTGTGAGCACTGAGCTGAACCCTGCCGAGTGCCTCAGCCATAACTTGTGTGAATCAGAGTTCCTGGCACTGTGAGCATGTGAACAAGCATCACAACTAAAGAAGTATAAATCTTGGTGAACACTGCAGCTGATGTACAAATACCTTAGTCTGCAATTGCCAGCAGGCACGGTAGCTAGAAAACCCTGTGAGTGCCACAGTCAGATGTGTTTGTACCCCAGGCATCATAGCAACCATGGTGAAAGGAGGCGGAAGGGAGGAAATTATACAGAAAATTAGTTTGAAAGTGGTAAGTTGACAAGAGAGTAGACATGATTTTGCCATGTCTCATTATAAATGGGAGCATCAACATGAGAAGTTTTTAACTCGATAAGCACAAACATGCTTCCCCCTTTTTTTCCAGATTGAGTTGTAAGTGTGACTCATCAGTAGTCACTGTTTATAGAACCAGAGCTCAATGTGGCACTCTCATGAGAGCCAAGGTGATGTGGCATTGTTAATAAACACATAATGACCAAAATAATACAATCAGTTGTTTTTCTTTGCAATTTTTATATATCTTATTTTCATAAAGTAGTTCACAATAGTTTATTACAGATAATAGTCAAACACCAATCGCGCCACCGAGCACCTTCTCACCACAATAAGAGGGAAGTGTGTGAAGTTTGTTTTATTTCATTGTGGAGCCATTTAAGCCCGTATATAAGAGAATACAAGCAAGAATGTTAATACCAAACAAATGTGTGCTACTTTTGGTAAGTAAGTGGGCTAGATGGCCGCGTGCCCCAGGAAATTCTGTCTTTCTCTCGAGAGCTTTAGTTTAAAGTCTCTGGATCTTGGCCATTGATGAGATTACATGGCGCCAGGAGCAGTTTGTGGGTGTGATGCCAAGCTACTGGAAAACTGGGGAGCTGGGGGGGAAGCCCAGTCCTGATCGAGTGGGCTTGGAGATCTCAGTCATGGGTCCGTATTACCTGGGTTTTTCTCAGTTCCCTCTTGGGTGAGGCTCGTTCAAGAGTGTGGAGAGTGGCCTTGAGCATGGCAGTGGTTGGGTTCTGGAGGTTTTTGGTTGCTGGGGTTCTGCTTGGGGCAGGGAGGGAAACTCAGCCCACCCCCCCACCCCCACCGAGGTGCTCCCGGTAATCAGTTATTTTTCTCATTCATGCATTGCTGTTACTCATCACACGACAGTGATTTTAAAAAATAGTTAGATATCATATGAAGAATATTTTTATTTTTGTTTTTGTTTTTTGGGACACACTCAGCTGTGCTTAGGGGTTATTCCTGGCTCTGCACTCACGTGGTCTCATTTAATCCCTGAGTACTAGGGATTAAACTCAGGTCGGCGGGGCTGGAGCAATAGCACAGCTGGTAGGGCATTTGCCTTGCACGTGGCCAACCTGGGTTCGATTTCCAGCATCTCATATGGTCCCCTGAGCACTGCCAGGAGTAATTCCTGAGTGCAGAGCCAGAATAACACCTGAGCATCGCCGGGTGTGACCCGAAAAGCAAAAAAAAAAGCTCAGGTCGGACACATGCAAGGCAAGTGCCTTAACATTGTACTGTTGCTCTCGCTCCTCATATAAAGAATATTTAAAAGTTTATTGTGACAGTTTTATTTAAATAATTGATTAGTGTTTTTTTTAAAAAATGATGTAATTTGAGACAAATGATTATGAATCTGAAGAACTATGATAATGTGACCAGAACTAGAGATTTAAAAATAAAATCGTTGTTGTGTTTAGTTTTTGGGCCATACCCAACAATGATCAGAGATTACTGAGTAATCAACCAGGTTACTCCTGGCTCTGTATTCAGGAGTCACTTCTGGTGAGGCTTTGGGGGACCATATTGTCCTACCTGCTGTACTATGTCTCTGGCCCCGAGAGATAGAGATTATAAATTCTGAAAATAAGAATTTTTGTGTTGGCTTAGCTGGTTGCAGAATATCCTTCTGTGTCCAGGTCTTACTCATTACCTCAGGATTTTGATCCCATTTGCGCTAACCTCAATCTGGAAATGCATATTAGTTCTCGGCTTGGATGAAAGTGACGAAATGGAAGCACTGAATGATTAGCAGGCCTGGGTCAGGCTGTCCCTTCTTTTCCCTGCTTGACTGTTAAAGCCTTCCTTTCCGTTCTACTCTCTTCTCTAATGGAAAGTCAGAATTCAAGTTTTGCTTACCACCTGTAGGCTTGCCAACAGGAATTCAGGAACGTGCTAGAGAGTTCGGCAGAGCCTGGCAAGCTACCCACGGCATATTCGATCTGCCAAAACCCGTAACAAGTCTCACAATGGAGACACTACTGGTGCCCACTCAAGCAAATCGATGAACCATGGGAAGACAGTGCGACAGTGCTGCAGACGTGCTAGAGAGTTAGTACAGAAAGGAAGGTATCTGGCCTTTCAGGCTGCTGTGGCTCTGACCCTGGTTTGATCCTGACACAGCATAAGAAAAAAAAAAATTTTTTTTTTCTCAAAACCCGCCTATTTATTAAATTTATTTGGGGGTTTGGAATTACACTTGGCAGTACTCAGGACTTACTCCTGGGTCTGCTCTAGGGATCACTTCTGGTGGTGCTCAGGGGAGCCAGATGCAGTGCTGGGAATTGAACTGGGCTAGCGGAATGTAAGGTAAATGCTTTCTCTCCAACCCCAACACCTGATTATTCACTAAGACGGTTAATATCACCAGGATAAAAAAAAATGAAGAAAATAAAGGATGCCTTCAGGGTGTTAAATCTATAAAGCAAGATATTGTTCATCTAAAGTTAATCTTTTTCGGGGCTGGAGCGATAGCACAGCGGGTAGGGCGTTTGCCTTGCACGCGGCCAACCCGAGTTCAAATCCCAGCATCCCATATGGTCCCCTGAGCACCGCCAGGAGTAATTCTTGAGTGCAGAGCCAGGAATAACCCCTGTGCATCGCCAGGTGTGACCCAAAAAAAAAAAAAAAAAAAACCTAAAGTTAATCTTTTTCCCCTTTTTTATAAAAACTTAATTTTAAAATATTAAAAGATATTTTGAGTAAGTGATTCATGCTCTTACCACCCCTTCTCAGCTATATTGCATTTGAATATTTCTCTTTTACACTGAAATAGTTTATAATCTCATAGACTTTAATTTAGACATCCATTGTTTTTATTTGAGGAAGTCATTTTCCCATAGTGATTTCTGACATCTGGATATCATAATGCAATATCTCTCATGTATGAAAGATCCAGTGTTGATTTTCATCTTTTAAAGATCTATTTTTTCTTAAGATCTATTAAATGATAGGGTTATTCTAAATAATTGCAGGAAGGGGGGGTTGGTCCACACCCAGCAGTGCTCAGTGCTTACTCCTGGGTTTATCCTCAGGGACCACTTCTGGTGGAGTTTAGGAGGGCCTTATGGGATTAGGGGATTGAAACAAAGCAAGCTCCCTGCTGCTGTACTATCATTCCAATCTCTAAATAATTTAAGAACAAAAAGCATTGAAATGACAGGGAAAAAAATAGTTTATATACTGGCTTTGCATAACAATTAGGACAATTTAAGAAATAATCAGTTTACTTAATTTTGGGGGAGTCTTTGGGCCAAATATAGCAGTGCTTTGGGATTTCCTCTGTCTCTGTTCCAGGAAATTGTTTTGTGATTGTGCCCAGGGGATCAAACTGACATTGTCCACATGTAAACCCCTAACTATCTTTCAGGCCCTGAAAGTATCCTAAATCAATTTGGAACTAAATCAGTGATGATTTGTTTATATGAATGAACTTTGTGTTAGGAGTGGTATAGCAGCATTGCAAGCGTAGGGCAATACTATTTGATCCAATGATAAACTCAGTGGCAGAGCAGATGCCTTGCAGACTTGAGTTTGATCTCTGGCCTCTACCCCCCTGCTGAGTCTAGTCCTGGAGAAGAGTTGTGATCTCTGATGCTGCAACAAAATGTACTGTTTCTGACCATACCATAGCCAATGGTGCAAACCCTTGTGAGTACTGGTCACCCCGCTTATCGTGACAACAATGGGGAAAGGAACAAAATTTTGTGTACTGGTATGGAAAGAGGTGCACCATATGTGGCGCAGCAGATTCAACCTGGGCTGGCCAAATGGAAGGCAAGCACCTTAATTTTTGTTCTTGACTTTGTGATTTACGAGAGAGAAAATATGAAAACAGGAGCCGGAGAAAAAGTACAGGTGTTAAGGTGTTTGCCTTTCACACGACCAACCCAGTTCAATCCCCAGCATTCCATATGGTCCCCTGAGGACTGCTGGGTGTGACCCAAAACCAAAATAAAATTGTGTGTCTAAAGAAGGGGATACCACCCTCTGCAATTTGAGGAGAAAAATGTAGTCGGTAGTTTTCTGCAGAGTATTGCTTGGGGCTCCTTTGAGAGATGGTCTCCTTGAGAATAGAGACAAGAGCTCTCTGGAGAAATGGCGACGGTGGGAGACCAGGAGGGGAAGCTTTATAAAGGGGCACGGGAAACAAAGGCCTGTAGTCGGAAAGGAGATCGGCATCTACAGGTTCTGGGGATAGGTAGAATAATGTGGGCAGAACCTCCCGACAGTGGATTTTGATCTAAACTTGTGGTCTTGAATCCACTTTGAGTTAACTTTTATGAATGGTGTGAGACACGGTTCTTGCTTCATTTTAATTTTTCATGAGGCTGCCCAACACTGGACCCCAACTCCATTTGTTGAGACTTACCTTGTTCCATTTCCCATACTTAGCTCCTTTGTCATAGATTAATGAACTGCTCATGAATTGGAAGACGTGTCTCAGGCTCTCCAGACTCTCAGTTCTCTTTCGTTGGCTTGTGACTCTGGCCTGATTCCGTTTTGATTACATTAGCTTTATAGTCACCAGATCAGAGTTTGGAAACTTAGTACCCACATGTTTTTGCTTAGAATTGCCTTGGTAATTTTGGGGTTTTTTTGGGTCCATAGAAGTTTTAGTAGAGTTCTAGATTCCATAAATTCAAAGAAATTTTAATGAGGATTGCATGAATTTGTAAAATGCTTGTGTAGGATAGTCACTTTGACTTGTTAATTCTTCTAATCCATGAATATGCAGTATTTTTTCATTTCCTGTTCTTTTTTTTTAAATAGTTCCTTATAGTTCTCTGTATAACTAACCTCCTTTATTCATTTGATTTGTAGGTATTGAATATTTTGAACACCATTTTTTTTTGTTTTATTTATTTATTTATTTATTTTTGCTTTTTGGGTCACACCTGGTGATGCACAGGGGTTATTCCTGGCTCTGCACTCAAGAATTACTCCTGGCGGTGCTCAGGGGACCATATGGGATGCTGGGAATTGAACCCGGGTCGGTCGTGTGCAAGGCTAACGCCTTACTTGCTGTGCTATCACTCCAGCCCCTTGAACACCATTTTGTAAGGGGCTGTCTTTACTTTTTATCTCTTCTAGTTCACTATTTGCATATAGAAATGGCAAAGATTTTTGCATCTGAATTTTTAACTCAGTTACATTGCTGTATTGATTTATTGTTTCTAGGAGGGTTTTATGTTTTTGGTGGATTTTGAAGGGTTTCTATTTATATTAGTGTATCATCTGTAAACAGTGATAATATAACTTCATTTTAAATTTGGATACATTTAATTACTTTTTCTTTTCTGATTGCTGTGACAAGATGTTTCAAAACTATAATGAATAAAAGTGAAAAAAGTAGAAATCCAGGCCATATGGCTGATCTCAGATGAAGACTCTATTTTTCACCATTGAGTATTATATTGGTTGTGGGTTTGTTGTATTTGGCAGTTACTATCTTGGGATATCTTCCTTTTATCCCTATTTTTTGAAGTTTATTTTTTTTAATCATAAGTGGATGTCGAATCTTGTCAGAAACCTCTGCATCAAGTGGTATGATTGTTCTTTATCTTTTCTCTGTTGATACGTTGTATTATTAATTTTCAAATACTGGACCATTCTTGCCTCCCTCTGATGAAACCCATGTGACCATGGTGCCTCATCTTTTTGGAATATTTTTGGATTACATCTGCAAGGATTTTGTTGAGGATCTCTAAACCAGTGATCATCAGGAATGTTGGTCTATAATTTTCTTTTTTGAATAATATCTCTGAGTGCTTTTGGTATTGGGGCAATGGTGCTTCATTAAATCTATTAGGAAGACTTCACTATTTTGGAATAGCTTTAGGAGTATGAGTACTGTCTTCTCTAAAGTTTTGGTAAAACTCACTTGTGAACCAATTTGGACCAGGGCTTTTGTTCTTGGGGAGATTTTTGTTTGGTTTTGGTTTTGGGTCATGCCAGCAATGCCTGGTTTCTCCTGGTTCTGCACTCAGGAATTACCGTGGCAGTGCTTATGGGACCATGTGGGATTCTGGGAATTAAGCCTGGGTCAGTCACATGCAAGGCAAGTGTGCTGCCCGTTGTACTCTCTCTCCTGTCTCGAGGTTTTTTGTCACTACATCAGTTCCCTTATGATTGGTCTGATACTTAGGTTTTCATTTCCTTTTGATTCTGCCTTGGAACACTGTCTGTGTCTATGAATTCATCCATTTTAGGTTCTCTAGGGTCGTGGTATAGAATTGTTTATAAGAACAACTTTTATGGTCTTATGATAATAAGATCAACTCTTTTTTTTTAATATGTATTTTGTTCTTTTTTTGGGGGGGGGCAGGTCACACCCGGTGACGCTGAGGGTTACTCCTGGCTCTGCACTCAGGAATCACTCCTGTTGGTGCTTGGGGTATTAGGGCTCGGATCGAGATCTCCCTTTAACGACAGAGACTCCAGAGACTGCACCGACAGCAAGCAGGGTTTATTGTAAGACTGGCCAGCCAGGGTCCAGCCACCTACGCAGACACGCAAGTCCAGCAGGTTGGGCAAGACCCCGAGCTTCTCCAAAGGAGATCTATCTTTCTTTTTTTTTTTTTGCTTTTTGGGTTACACCTGGCGATGCACAGGGGTTACTCCTGGCTCTGCACTCAGGAATCACTCCTGGCGGTGCTCAGGGGACCATATGGGATGCTGGGAATCGAACCCCGGTCGACCTCGTGCAAGGCAAACGCCCTACCAGCTGTGCTATTGCTCCAGCCCCAAAGGAGATCTTATATAGGCCTTCATTGGCCGTTACAGCAGAGCCCGCGCATTTCATAGCCAATAGACTTGTAATAATACATACTTTTCTAACCAATCCATTTAAAAGGACATCACTCCTTAGCCTATAGTTTTAGAGATCAGTATTTGCTTCAGTGTTCAGGAATGTCCCGGTTTGGGGGGCAGTCATGGGTCTTGTGACATGGGTCTTGTGAGAGGCATCTGGTTATCTGGTCTGACCACCACCCTTCTTGCAACCTGGGGCTCCTGTATCTGAATTCCTTGCTCAGGGGCAGAGAAACCAGTTATTCTGCGATGCCTAAATTAATTCCTACGGTCTGTCCTGGGCCAATTCCTCACAGGGGGACACTATGGGATGCCGGGGATTGAACCTGTGTTGGCCATGTTCAAGGTGAATGTTCTCTGTACCCAGAGTTGGCTCTGGCCCCAACTCTTTTATCTTTTATATTTCTGAGTTGTTTGTTATAATTCCCCTGCCCCTCCTCCTTTCAGCTCTGACCCAATTTATTTGGGTTTTCTCTCATTTTATCTTTGTGAGTCTAGCCAAGGATGTTTAAGTTCATTTATTCCTTCAAAATGCCATCTTTGGGATGGAGTAGTAGTATAGTAGGTAGAGCGTTTGCCTTGCACGTGGCCAACCCACGTTCTATCCCCAGCATCTCATATGGTCCTTCAAGCATGGCCAGGAGTGATTCCTGATTGCAGAGCCAGGAATAACCCCTGAGCATTGCTGGGTGTGACCCCCTTCTCCCCCCTGTCCCTCCAAAAAAAACCAAACCCACTCAGCCAAAAAGCCATCTCCTGGTTTCAGTGATCCTTTGTATTCTCTTGGTTTGTGTATCATTAATTTCGTCTCTAATTTTTATTATCTCCTTCCATTTATTTTGAAATTTATTTGTTATTGATTTTCTAGTTTCTCAGGCTGTGCCATTTGGTAATTGATTTGAGCTTTTTCTTTTTTTCTGTATATGCCTGCATTGCTTTGAACTTACCCCCTAGTATTGCTTTTTTGCTATTACTAATTAAAAAAAAACAACTTAGCCCCAGTATTGTGGCTATTCTCCACCTGCCTCTTAATTTACTATAGCTTCATTGTGAAGGAAAACTAGGCAACCTATTTATCCATTTATCCTAAGCCATAGTTAGCACGTTAGCATTTCAGGCACAAGTTTAACAAATCCTAATAAAGTGATAGGTAACTTTCAAACGGTTTCCTTTCCAGATAACTTCTTGTAAGGAAGCTACGGGAATTGTTAACTTGAAGAGGATCACCTTTGTTTTCTCTCACTACTGGGGACCGCAGCTGTTGCCTCAGTGTTGTGGGCAGTCATGGGGTTTGAACCTGGGAATTTGCACTTTCTAAGCAAGCACTTCAAGCCACTGAGTTATCTTCTGGGTCACTTGGGAGGAGTTATCTTATCTAGTAGTATTTCCTGTCTTTTGTGGGAGGCCCATTTCCTGGAAAATTTGAGTAGCTATATCTTTGGGTGTTGTAAGGGAGGTTTGTGTATTGTGTAGGTCAGAGTAAATTAAGTTAAAGATCTAATTGAGGTTGCTAAGATTGTATAGAATTTTTTTTCTAAATTCAAAACGATTTTATTTAGTAGGAAAAGGCAGGGGAAAAGAAATCAGGGAAGCCCCCGGATTATGGGAGACATCTTCTTAATTTTATCCATGTATAAAAATTCTTTTTTTTTTTTTTTTTTTTTGCTTTTTTGGGTCATACCTGGCGATGCACAGGGGTCACTCCTGGCTCTGGATTCAGGAGTTACTCCTGGCGCTGCTCAGGGGACCATATGGGGTGCTGGGAATCGAACCCAGGTTGGCCATGTGCAAGGCAAACGCCCTACCCGCTGTGCTATTGCTCCAGCCCCCGCATGTATAAAAATTCTTAAAGAGCACATTTTACTGTACACAGAACATCCTAGTGAAGATATTTGTACTAGGCACCTTCTTCAATTTCAGGAGATATAAGCTTACTTTCAGACGTTGGTCATACATTCATGGGCTGGAGGAGGCAGGTCTGCACGCATCTGACCCCCGGTTTAGTCCCTGGCACCACATATGGTCCCCTCATTCCCACCAGGAGTGATATCTACATAAAGAGCCAGGAGTAAGCCCTGAGCACTGCCAGGTGTGTCCCCAACCCCCCTAAATAAATAAATACATTAACTCAGCAAAATGGACAGCGAATAAGAATGGGAATGTTACATAGTCTTTCAACCTAAAAACATAACTGGATGGCTAGGTCGGGCTAGGAATTGTTTTGTTTTGTTTTCTGTTTCCCATCTCTTTGTGTCCTTTTCAGCCTGACCAGGGCTCACACACTCGACTGTGATTGCCTGCACGAGTGCAGCGCATGGAGATCAAGGGCCCTGTGGCGTCAGTCACGTTCGGTCAGACTCACTGCCTTACCCTTAAAGTTGGCTGGCAACTGCTCTGCCTTCCCAGGGACCCAGGACTATTTTTTTTTTTTTAATGACTTTTTGGGTCACACCCGGTGATTTTCAGGGATTACTCCTGGCTCTGCACTCAGGAATTAATCCTAGCAGTGCAAAGGGTTGACCATATGGAATGCCAGCAAGGCAAACGCTCTGGCCCCTGTAGCACTGTCGTCCCATTGTTCATCATTGTTAATCGATTTGGCTAGGGATTTTTATTTGTTGTTCTGTTTTATTTTAGGGCCACACTCAGCAAAGCTCAGGGGCTCAGGATCACTCCTGGCTTTGCACTCAGGGATCACTGGTGCTAAGGGAACCGTATATGGTGCCAGGGACAAAACCTGGGTTGGCTGTGTGCAAGGCAGGCACCCTTTCACTGAATTACTGCTTCAGCCCTGCAGGGCAACATTTTCAGTTGCAAATTTTGATTCAAATTATTGATCCTGAGACTGGTGGAAATTTCCCAAGCTCATTACAGAGAAGACAATACTTTCTAATTTATTATTATTATTTTTTAATTTGTGGACTGGAGTGATAGCACAACAGGTAGGACATTTGCCTTGCACGTGGCTGACCCGGGTTCGATTACTCTGTCCCTCTCAGAGAGCCTGGCAAGCTACTGAGAGTATCCTGCCCTCACAGCAGAGCCTGGCAAGCTACCCGTGGTGTATTTGATATGCCAAAAACAGTAACAAGTCAGTAACAAAAACAGTAACAACAGTAATAGTGGAGACGTTGACAATGATACTGCGACAGTGCTACGGTGCTAATTTGTGGAGTGGGGTGGGTTTGGGATGACACCTAGCAGTGGTTAAGGATCACTCCTGGGGAGGTTGGGGGACCATATGGACTGCCAGGATTGAACCTAGGAACCCAGATTAGGCAAGCGCCCTACCTGCTATACTATTACTCCAACCCCAAGACAACTTTTAAACTGTGAAACTGCAACTGTCTAATGGCAAAGAAGAGCCATATTTTGGGTTTTGGGTGGGTATGAGGGATGCTGCCCTGTGCATATTTGTATGGGTGATTGACTGTGTTTTTTTTTGTTTTTGTTTTTTTTTTTTTGCTTTTTGGGTCACACCCGGCGATGCACAGGGGTCACTCCTGGCTCTGCACTCAGGAATTACCCCTGGTGGTGCTCAGGGGACCATATGGTATGCTGGGAATCGAACCTGGGTTGGCCGCGTGCAAGGCAAACGCCCAGCCTGCTGTGCTGTCACTCCAGCCCCTTGGCTGTGTTTTCTAACCCTTAACGCCTGCAAGGCATGGGCTTTATTTAGTTCTCCTATGGCTATACCTGACAATACATTCTTCACTTCTGTCTCCCCTGCTCCACTCCCTTCATTTTTTTCTTATAACAATTAAGCATAATTACACTTTCCTTTTTCAGATGTTATTTCTGTAGATATTTCTGAGTACTCAAGATTAGGAATCAGGGAGTTAAAGTTGCCTGGATATCCTGAACTTAAGGTCCCCACTGTTTCAGTGAAGTGTAACCATCTTTCATCTTCCTTTTTACAATTCCCCCACCCCTAGACCCCCCGCCCCCCAACGTCACCTGTGTTGGGTAGGTATAGTCACTGCACACTGCAGTAAGTACTAATTTAGTTTTCCTGTTTGGGGAATGTTTTTAGGTTTGCTGTGCTTTCAGGGTTCTTTACTTTGAAAAATATATACATTATCAATTTTTTTTTATTACTTTTTCCTCAGGCCTTATTCTTGGCACTGTGTTCAGGGATTGTACGTGGTGGGACTCAGAGAACCCGATATGGGGCTGGGACTTGAACTTTGGTTGGCTGCATGCAGGCAAGCTCCTTGCCCCTCTGCTATCTCTCGGCCCCTGTTGCTTGATTTTAAAAAGGAGTTGCAAGCAAGTAACATTAGAACAATAGGACATTAGAACAAAGTAGCAAGTAACAAAAGAACCTTGGGAGTATTGAAGGAAATGAGAAGAAACTCTTTGGTCTTGAGTAGAGAGTCTTCTCGGACTGGGAGGAAAAGACTAAGAGTGGAAGGACTGGGACATGTTCTTTGTGTGCAGGAGGTCCAGACCTAGTCCTGGCACCACATGGCACATGGTCCCCTGAGCCAAGAGTATCCCCCAACACTGCCAGATTCGAGAAAGAAAAAAAAAAACCCAAAAAATAAGAAAAGGGGGAAAAAATAGATGAAACAACGACTTGTAAATGAGTGTGAAGTGTGGACCCTTTCTTGCCTCCTGTAAGTTTTCCAGAAGTCTCTCTGCTGGAGGTATTAACAAAAATACACACTTCACCAAAAAATTCATGGAAACTGATTCTGATGAAAATTGCATTTTGAGAACTGTGGAGAGACACTTGCCACCTCTAATTATAGGCAGTGTGAAAAAGGGGAGACAGCTAATAATTAGAGTGAGGAGATACATCTCCCTTTTTCACCCTGACTCAGTGTTAGCGATGTGTTACTGCCATGCCTCAGTTTCCCTTTTTGTAAAATAGGAAAGCCTACTTCTTTTTTTTTTTAATTTAAATTTCACAATTCGATGCTATTCATGTCTATTGGGATAGAAAAAATTTTAAAAAGACAATAATAAAGGTTGAAAGTATGAGGAAGAAATTTTCATTCTTTTTTTTATATAAATTTTATTGAATCACCATGTGGAGGGTTACATAGTTCTCTCAGGATTATGTCAGTTATACAATACTCAAACACCCTTCCCTTCACCAGTGCCCATATTCCATCACCAACCACCCCATTATACCTCCCGCCCCCTCCCGTCTCCCCAGTCCCCGCCCTTGAAAGTGATAAATTTCACTTCGTTTACGCTTTATCTTGGTTACATTCCATGTTTCAACACATAACTCACTATTGTTGCTAGGGTTTCCCCCCAAAAAAGAAAAGACAGTCCTACTGTCAAGGAAGCATTTGATGGCTCTCCATTGCTGAGAATGTAGAAATATTAAGTCCCTCTGTTTGTTACATAACTTTTCTATTTTTTTCCCCCCTCGTCCCGCACCACCGAGATCACGCCTGTTTAGTAATCACCACGCTGCCTGACAAAGGGAAAACAAACCAAAAAAGATGGTTATTTCCCGTCATCAGCCGGCGTGGGGCTCTGGCTTAGTTGATAGTCTGGTAGAATGTCTGCAAGCAGTTTCTGGAACCAAAAGTAATACGCTGGTATCGGCCCCGGCTCGAGATTCCACTAGCGTCCCGCTGTTCCTATTACATAATAATTTATTCCCTTGTATCCCATTCCCACGCCACCAGGTCCATGTCAGCTTAATGGACATCATACTGTGGTTAACGCCACGCCGTGTTTCTTCCCGAGAAAGAAGGATATTTCTTCTCAGCTGGCGTGGGGATATGGCTTAGTTCAGTCTATAGAGATGGCTACCACTTTGGTAGCCTTCAATATTTCAGCAAAAGACTTACTATTATTGTTAGGATTTCCCACCAAAGTCCGACCCGTTAAAAAGGAACCATTTCATATTGGTGATGATTAAATGACAATAGGTTGTGCGGCCATGGCAGCGGCCTCGCGGCTTTGAATTTCTGTATAAAGTCCAGGGAAAGTACAGCCAGAAATTACACGTCGCTACAAACTTTAACCCTATTATGGTCCCCCCAAAGCCCAACCCATTACAAAGGAACCATTTCATATTGCTGATGATTAGATGACATTAGGCTGCCGAGGCCGCGCGGTTTTGTGTTTCTATATAAAGTCCAGGGAAAATTCTGCCTAAAATTCTATCGCTACAATCTTTTACCCTTCAACAAAAAACTCAGTACTGTTGTTTGGAGTTTCCCCCCACGGTAAGCCCTGCCAAAAAGGAACATTTACACGTTGCTGACAATCAAGAGATATTAGGTCGCGAGGCTGCATTTTGGATTTCTATATGAAGTCCAGGGAAAATTCTTTTGGTAATTGCATCACTCGCTGGCAGCGCCTGGGCCAGTAGCTCCGAGCACACAGTTTGGAGGCATTTTGGGGTGCCGCTCGTGTCCAAAGTGGTTCAGGTGCCTCCAGGGTCGATCTCTCGCGGGGCCGGAAAGGAGCGTTCCCCACATGGCTCTGTGCTTAAATGTCGGCCGGCACAGGGCGGATCCAGAAGTCCCACCCCATCGAGGAAAGCCTACTTCTTACCGAGTTTGTGTACCTACTAGGGTTGAATGAGGTGTAATATCTGCAGAGCTGCAAATCCTCTTTTCGTTTGTTTTTGGGCTACACCTGGCAGTGCTCAGGGGTTTTTCCTGACTATGCCCTCAGGAATCACTCCTGGCTGTGCTCGGGGGACCATATGGGATGCTGGGGAACAAACCCATGTCAGCCACATGCAAGGTAAACAACCTACCTGCTGTGCTATCACTCCAGCCCCAAGCCTCAAATTCTTTTTTTTTTTAAATTTATTTTTTAAATTTAATTTATTTTTAATTTTTTTTGTGTGTGTGTTTTTTAATTGAGACACCGGGAGAACACTTAGAGGGTTTTCAGGATCAAGTCTCAGTCAGTCATACAAATATCAAACACCCATCCCTTCACCAGTGCCCATGATTCACCACCAAGAACCCCAGGCACCCTCCCTCTCCCCCCCTCCCCCGCCTGTGTGGCAGATAGTTTTCAATTAACTCTCTCATTGCTATGATAACATTCAATTTTTGACTGAAAACTCACTATCATTATTTGAAGTTTCCCCCCAACAGTCAGACCTGTCAGAATGGCATCATTAGATCGTCTGTTTTCTATTGTTGATAACAATGAGCATATGATGTTGCACGGTCATGAAATTGGCCGCCCAGTTTTGGGATTTTGTAATAATTCCAGAGGTATTTCTGACAGTGGCCGCGGCATTCCAGGATTGGTTTGTGTGCCTCTGGGATCCTGGCTGTTCAGGAGCAGGGGAGCTGTTTGTGGGAGGCCTCTGGGGTCTCATTAGGGCTGGAAGCAGGCCCGTTTCTGCCCCCCACCCCCCATCTCGAGATTCCCCATGCGTCCCATCATTGCAAGCTCCTACCTCGCTGTCCAATTGGCACTAAACGGTGTGGTCACCATGCTGCCGAGAAGGGAAAAGGATGAAGACAAAAACCCTTTCCCTCCCAGGGCTGCACGGGACCGTAGTTTAATGCAAAGTCCACGAGTGGAGCTGCCAGCAGCCTCTGGGTTTCTGTGCCTTTGGTATAATGATCTCCCTTCTGGTCCCGTTGAACCCAGAGTTCTCAGTCACAAAGTCCCACATACTTGGGTTTTCTGGGGGTTCACTCGTGAAGACCCCAGAATTAAAGAGCAGTTTGCCATTATCAATTTTTATCCCATATAACTTCGTAGTTTCAGCCAGACCAACTAGTTTAGTTGACTTTTGGTTCATACTTTCTTGACTTCATTTGTGAATTCGCAAAGGAAGTGATTTTACTACTTCTCAATTATTGAAGCATTACAAATAAGTTTTAGTACAGTCATTTATGAGTGTCGGTAGTTTCCATTGTCCCCTGGAAAGAAAGGAGACCTATTTATAATGGAGCTACCTTTTGCCTCCAGTGTAGAGAATAGGATTTCTTAGGAAGCCAAAACACAAACAGGAATAGATAGTAAATAGTAGTTTTATAAGTACTAAATTTTGCTCTTCATAAAGCCACTTGTAGACAATAGATAAATAAATGTGCATTGTTCCAGTAAGTCTTATTTATGAATACAAATGTGTATTGTTTTTTTTTTATTGGGGTGTTTGGGCCACACCCAGCCATACTCAGGGCTTACTCCTGACTCTGCTCAGGAATCGTTGCTGGTGGTGCTCAGGATCTTGTGCCACTTATGGCTGTATTTAGGAATCTCCCCTAATGTGGATTTAGGAATCTCGCCTGATGTATCTGGGGACCATATGTGGTGCCAGGGATCAAATTGGAGTTGGTCACAAGTATGGCAAGTGCCTTAACTCCTACACTGTTTCTGTAGCTCTATAAAGAAAAATTTGAATTTTATTTACTGTTCACATATCATGAAATAGTCATCAAAAAAATACTTTGGGGGCCCACACTTGGCAGTGCCACATACCCAAGCAGTGTATACCCGAGCAGTACTCTGTGGACCATGTAGTGCTTGTGTTGTTTCCTTGGTTACCAAGCTTGTGCTCTAGTCCTTTGAGCTATCCACCCCTATCCTTCAATATTTTAAAATAAAGAGACCAGATTTGACTATTGATTACTGACTGTTGCTTTTAGCCTGATGATGATCAAATTGCATCATTCTTTTTATCACTCCATTCAGTTCGTGCAGTATAGAAACTGTCTCAAACAAGTTTGTGGGTCATACTGATGGCCCATCATGTAGAGAATTGTGTAACCATGAAATATGCTACTCAATTGTGAGCCCTTTGGTTTTTATTTTTTTTCCAGGGTGGTTGTAATATCCAGCACTGCAAATGTACTCTACCGAGGCAAATGTACTATCGATCCAGCCCCCTGGGGTTTGTTGTTGTTGTTTGTTTGGGGGGCCACACCTGGTGTTACTCAGGTTGCTCCTGATTCTGCACTCAGGGATCACTCCTGGTGGGCTAGGGGGACCGTATGGGATCAAACCTGGGTCAACCAGGTGCAAGGCAAGCACCTTACTTATACTCTCTCTCCAGTCTCTTGGAATTCACTTTGAATGGCATTTAACCAGCAGTGAGAACATTAAGTTAAATTGCCACTTCTTTCTTTCATGTGTACACTCAACCTCTAAATATCCAGCCTTTTCATTATTTGTTTGTGCCAACAATTTTTTTTTACATCAATGGCTTGAAAATTTTTATTGAACTCCAGCAAGTATCAGAAATAGAAAAATGAATTCTGCAGAATTTCACAAATAAAATTTCCAATTTCCACTAACAAATGTTCTCATTCAATGGATAAGCAATGGTAATGCTCTGAACTCCCATCACAATGAATATGTGCTGAAATAGAAAACAGGCAGAAGAGACATTAAAATATTCCTTACAGTAGCATTATTACAACATGTTTCTTTAAAATTTCAACATGGATTTTTATCACTTCAAAAGATACACAGCATTTCCATTATATTTGCAATGTACATCTTTTTAAATCTTGAAAAACTCATGTAAGCAATCTAAAAAGCACTTCGCAAAGTCTACCTCACGGAGTCCTGCCCAGTGCAGGGGGAAGCTTCGTTTTCAGAGAAGGTGACTGTAACGCTCGAACCCTACAACATGCATGGACTCTCCAGACCCTCCTCAGGGCCGGGCGCGGCTGCAGTTGCGCTTGGCTAGGGTTAGGGAAGCTGCAGAGACCCAGTGTGCCAACAATTCTTGATAAACTGTGTTAAGAAAACAATAGAAAGACAAGTGGTTAATTCAGGATATAGAGTGAAATCCCACAAATCATTTCTACATGGATCTGGTGTTCAGTCAGAGATATATCTGCTTACTATTAACTACCAGCTCAAAGCATCCAACAATTCTTTCGTGAGATTTCTGGAATTTAAGTCTTTGAAGATAGCAATGAACTCATTCTCATCACTGTAATGGCTGTAATATTGCAGATCTTTAGACATAAAGCTGAATCTTTAGACATCAGCTAAAAAATAATTTGAACACAGTCACGTTGAACTAGTAATTTGTGTTTTGACTTGGCTCTAGTGAACAGTTATAGTTCAGGAAAGAGAGTACTCTAGATCTACTCATTACCTTAAAAAAAAAAAAAAGACCAGGGCTGGAGTGATGTACTGCCCTGCCTGCAGGTTGCTTGCCAGGTTTGAAAATCCCTGGCATTCCACATGCTGGCCTGAGCCTACTAGGAGTAAATAAGCCCTGAGCACTGTGGGTGTGGCCCACAAACAAACAAACAACTAAAAAAAAAAGCAAGAAAATTCAGTAGGTTCAGAGAAGAAATTCGCACTTAACTGTATGCAGCTTACCCATGTGCTCTGTGATCACCCCAGACTGTGCTTTGAGACCGTGTGTGTTGCTAGGGATTGAACCTAGGTCACTCACGTGCTGGCCAAGTGCCTTACTGTGATAGCACAGTAGGTGAGGAACTTGTTTTGCACATCACCGATCCAGGGTTGATCCCCCAGCAACAACACATGTTCCCCAGAGCCTGCCAGGAATGATCCCTGAACACAGAAACAGGAGTCAGTCCTGGGCAGCGCTGGGAGTGGCCCAAAGGGAAAATGTTTTTTTCCCCTTGTTTCTGATTTAAAGATAAATTGGAGGTCTCTGTCAAATGGGGGAGCTATACATTTTAAATAGTTCTGATGTTTATAGTTTCATTATGCAATAATTTGAGAGACAAGATATTTACTAAAAGGGTAAAATGAGTGGGATCAGGGAGAAGCTCATTGGTCGGCCCAAGGCCTAGGGCTCAGTCCCCACAGCCCCCTATGCTGGGTGTGAGCCCGGTGACACTGCAGTGTGTAATCTGTGGTCTCCCACAACCTGCCACGACCAGTTGTATACAAGAACCCGACAAAAAAGGTGTGATCCCTAGCCATTGCAACAGTAACAGCAGGGGAAGGAAGGGGGCATGCAAAGAAATTAAAGATTGAAAATCAAAGTATTGGGCCAAAGTTGACATAGGCACCTGCATTTCAAGTGTTGGGCTGTGAGTTTAATCCCCAGTGCCAGCACATGTACCACATACAACATACAAATCAGCTCTGCCGTGTGAGTCCTGCAGCTTGGTGATCATATATAATTTTTTAAAAATTTTTTATTGAATCACCATGTGAAAAGTTACAAAGCTTTCAGGCTTAAGTCTCAGTCATACAGTGATCAAACACCCATCCCTTCACCAGTGCACATGTTCCACCACAAAGAACCCCAGTATACCTCCCCCTCCACCTCCCGCCTGTGTGGCTGATGATTTTCACTTTACTTTCTCTTTACTTTGATTACATTCAGTATTTAAACAGAGAACTCACTATTATTATTTGGAATTTTCCAGGAACAATCAGACCTGCCGAAAAGGCATCATTTGATAATTTGTTTTCCATTGCTGAAAATGAAGAGCATATGTTGTCGCGGCGTGCTGTTTTGGATTTCTGGTATTTTAGTAATTAAGTCCAGAGAAATTTCTGCCAGAAGTTGCATTATTGCAAGCTCGTACCTCTGTTTTTCTTTTGGGTCACACCTGGCGATGCACAGGGGTTACTCCTGTCTTTGCACTCAGGAATTATTCCTGGCGGTGCTCAGGGGACCATATGGCATGCTGGGAATCGAACCTGGGTCGGCCGAGTGCAAGGCAAACGCCCTACCCGCTGTGCTATTGCTCCAGCCCTCGTACCTCTGTTTTAGTCGACCTTATATGATGGCAGTCACCACGTTGCCAGGGAAAAGAAAGGCTGAGAGAGAAAAACCTTTCCCCTCCCGAGGTGGCATGGGGCTGTAGTTCAGTTCACAGTCTAGAGGCATTTCTGTAAGAAGCCACTGGGTGCCAAAAGTAGTTAGTTGGCCTCCGTGATCATGGGTCTTCAGGAACGGAGGAACGGTTCGTGTGCGGCCGCTCGGGGTCACCTGTGATCATATTACAGAGTATATTTCCAGGGACTAGAGCGTAGTATAGCGGGAGGGCACTTGCCTTGGTACTCGGCTGACCTGGGTTCAATCCCCAGCACCACATATGGTCTCCAGGAGTAATTCCTGAGTGCAGAGCCAGGAGTGAGCCCTGAGCATTGCTGGGTGTGACCCCAAAACAAAAGAACAACAATAGCAATAAAACAAAGTATTTCCAGCTGTACCTGGATATGTGTGAGCACCACAACTAAAGGGTTGTGGCCCTCCCCGTCCAGTGAACACCACTGAAAGAAGCCAGAAGACGCAGGCCCTGGTGAGCACCTCAGAGAGCACTGCAGTAGCGTGGCTGCTAGGAGCACTGCAGCTGGAATGCGCAGCGTCACGTCACTCCTGCCGTTCACAACAGTAAACACGGCAGAGGGAGGGAGAGGGGGATATGAAAGAGAAACTGTTGAAAATGTTTTGAGAAGATAGAAGCCAGGAGATGATTCAGGAGTGCTGATCACATGCTCATATGTGGGCGGTTCAGATTCTATCCTGGGCACCGTGTTCCCCCAGCACAGAGCTGGGAATTGCCTCGGAGCCACACCAGTGTAGTCCAAGAACAGAAACAGAAAAGCGAGTAAGTTGATAGCACCCATCGTGGGCTTTTCTGTAGGTTACCAAGTGCACAAAGCACTGTCACTTTGAGTACTTGGTAACCTAATTTGAATCCTACGTGTTATTTAGAGTGCCCAGGTAACCTCAGTTTACATGACTTCTGTGCTAGCCTAATAGTCAGTTTATAAGACTAGATTCTCAGCAGCTGTTACAGGTGTTAGCTCATAGGTACCTTATGCAAGGATTTCCAGGGTGATAGGTTTTTTTGTTGTTGGTGGTGGTGTGTTTTTTTTTTTTTTTTAAAGGAAGCCGACTTAAATACAGTGGTGTCACATGTGAGATTAAGAACTAAAATTATCACACAGGTGAAAAATCACACAATTAGAGTTAGCGTTGATAAATCTTTTAAAATATTCAAGAGTATAGTCTAACTGGGTTTGAATATATGTCCACATTCAAAGAACTTGATGTGCCTAATGGATATGTATATAATATTTTAAGTTGTTGTGTTTAGCATTTTCCTTAGCTGGGACCAGGTGGTGCCAGGGATCAAACCCAGGGGCTTGCTCATGCAAGACATTTGAGCTGTATCCATGAGACTATCATTTGGGCTGGGGTTGGTTTTTTGGACCATACCCAACAGTATTCAAGGGCTACTCTGACTCTGTGCTCAGGGTCACTCCTGGTTCAGGGACTGTGTGTGGTACAGGAGATTGAGCCAGCATGTCCGTATGCAAGGCCAGTATCTTTACCCCTATATTGGGCCAAACATATGTTACTAAATTTCAGTAAATAAATTTATTTACTGGATTTTGGGTTACCTGGCGGTGCTTGGGGCTTTCTCCTAGCCCTTCACCCAGCGATCACTCTGGGAGGAGGTAGGGCAACATGTAGGGTGCTGGGGGTCGAACTCAGGTTGGCCACATGCAACACAACTACCCTACCCACTAGTATCTCTCCAGTCCATCTGCCCAACTTTCGCTGACTCTGGTTCTCTATTTTACTCACCTATAGTCATAAAGTCCGCTGCCTTGGCAATAGTATGGTTACAGTAACAGTGAAGTGTCACTGTTACTGCTTCTGTCCTAAGAGGCAGACATTCTTAACCTCCAAGGAATGCCATCCTCCAAATCATAGGAACAACCGAATAGGAGAGAGGAGCTCTATTGGCAAGAAAGAGGAGCATTTAAGGGGTTGGAGCGATAGCATAGTGGGTAGGACGTTTGCCTTACATGTGGCCGACCTGGGTTCGATTCCCAGCATCCCATATGGTCCCCTGAGCACTGCCAGGGGTGATTCCTGAGTGCAGAGCCAGGAGTAACCCCTGTGCATCTCCGGGTGTGACCCAAGAAGCAAAAAAAAAAAAAAGAAAAGAAAAAAAAGAGGAGCCTTTAAGCATTTAAGTTGAAAAGCCTGTGTACAGCAGAGGACATATATAGACCAAGCTTCAAAAAGGAAGTTGAGGGGTGGGGGTAGGGTAAGGTGAGGAAATGCTCGAGTGGCGCAAGGCTCTGAGTTTAGCGCCTCACATTGTGTGGCCCCTAAGTGCTGTGTGTGGCCCTGGTAGCACCACAGCCTCACCAGGGTTCTGCCTCATCCTTGTTGGCCTTAGCCCCTGTTAAGCAAAAATAGGAAATGAGGTGTGATTTCATGCTGAGTAGAGTCAGGGTGACATAACAGCTTCTTAGTGGTTTTCTGGGGAATTCATGAGCGAATTCATGAGGGGGAGGACGGGTGAGTAGGTATAGTCTGTGGACATGTGTCGTGCATCGCATGAAGAGAAGTGAAAGAGGAGCACTGGGTATGGGGTTGGAGGCTTTAGGTTTGTTTTCTGTTTTTTGCAGTACCAGAAATCGAACCCAGGGCCTGCTGTTGAGCCTCATTCCTAGTCCTTGTGTATTGTCAGCATTGTAAGGAGGAGGATGCTTATGAAAAGGCTGCCTTTTCAGTCTCCACCCAGTACCGTCCACCCAGGACTCTAGGGCTCTTTATTTTCTCTTTTCTTGTGGGCCACAGCTGGTGGGGCTCCATGGGCACTTCTAGCTCGTGTGCTCTGGATCACTCTGGACAATGCTTGAGGGACTATGTGGTCCCACAGATTGAACCTGGGCCTCCCGCATGAACAGGTGGCTGCTTCCAGAGAGGGGATGTTGCAGCCTTCAGCTAGCCTGCGGGAGTCTGCTTTGGCTTTTGTAACCCCAGAGAAGGGCACAGGACTGCCACTTTTGATTATTTGAATTCTTTGTGTATGTATTTGTGTGCATGTGTGTTTGTTTTGGGGTCACACTCAGTGATCCTCAGGGGTTACTCCTGCTCTGCGCTCAGGGATTACTCCTGGCAGTGCTCAGGGACCATACAGGATGCTGGAGACTGAACCTTGAAGGCAGCAAGGCAAGCATCCTCCCCTGCTGTACTATATTCCCAGCCCCTGTTTTGATTATTTGATTACAGGGGTCTGGAGTGGTAAATTGAAGCTTAAAGCTCCGTCTGCCAAATGTTCACACTCTGAAAAACCTCCTTCTTTTAGTTTGATGTGAGGGTAACAGTAGAAGTCTCATGTTATAAAGGAAATGGTACAGTCCTGTTCTTTGTATAAAGGACAGGGAGGGTGTTTGACAATATTGGTGCTTGTAAATGTACTTTGCGGAAGGAGCAGCACCAGTGCCACTCTCATTCCTGTTTTGGAGCAGAACCTAAATCGAAACACGGCGTGAGCTGGTGAGTCAGTAAGAGCCTGGGGTCGCTGAGTGTAGAGCATCTCTGTACCGGGACAGACTTCAGGCATGGCACAATGGTTGTCATTTTTCCTTTGAAAGAGCTAGAGTGTTCCGTTCTTTCCTGTGTTCATTGGTTTGTGTTCGGATTTTCCCTGCACTGTTTAGAAAACTAGTTTTGGAGAGGAAGACATCCCAACTTCATGCCCATGAGTCCTGGGAGTGCCTCTTGCTGATTTTGATCAATAATTGTGCGGGTAATTCGATGTGGGGGCTTGAGGTGTAGTGCTGCTTGGACCCAGAGGTGCCAGGGATGACACAGGCCACCATGGCAGTGCCTGTCCACTCAGCGATGCTTGGGAGATCAAGTGGTGCCAGGGATCAGATCAGGGCTAGCTGCATGCAAGACATGCGCCTTCATCCCTGTACTTTCTCTCCAGTCTCCAGAAATCATTTTTGAGTTACATTTACAGTATTTGAATATATTTAGTTTATGAGGAATGCTTGATTTTGTGAAGAAAAAATGTGCAAAATTATTTTATAAGTCTTGGAAATATAATTCACATGTCAGTGATACTAATTGCTAGTCTTTAATGGGGCTCATTTAATGATCACTATTTGAGGAATTTCTGTTTTTTCAAGAATGAAAAGCCATGATTTTAATCTTTATAAACTATTTTCATGAGTAGCTAAAAAAGTAACTGATATTTCTGAAGCCCATTGGTCAGTATCCTTTTGGCCTAGAATAAAGTCATGTGTCATTTGTGTGCATGTCCCATAGTTAGAAAACAGGGACAGTACTTCTCATGGCTGTACTCTGTATTGTAGAAAAATAGAATTTTGTTCTGGGGCATCCTGTGGTGCTCAGGGTGATTTCTGGCTCTGTGCTTAGGGATCACTATTGGTAGATTTTGGGCATCAGGTATATTGCTTGGGATCAAACCAGGTTCTTCCACATGCAAGGCAAGCATCTTCATCTCTTTGGCCTTATTCACCAGCAAAAGGTGTGAAATGGGAAAAAAAAAAAGGGGGGGCCCCGGAGTGATAGCACAATGGGTGGGGCGTTTGCCTTGCACTCGGCCGACCGGGGTTCGATCCCCGGCATCCCATATGGTCCCCCAAGCACTGCCAGGAGCAATTCCTGAGTGCAAAGCCAGGAGTAACCCCTGAGCATCGCTGGGTGTGACCCAAAAAGCAAAAAAAAAAAAAGGTGTGAAATGGGGCCTTGCACAGAGCCAGCCCTACTCTGATCTCCAGCACCGAGTATGGACCCCTTATAACCACCAGCAGTGGCGGAGCACAGCGGGTGGTGGCCCAGAAACCAACCAGCAGAAAAACATTTCCTGGTAAAGACCTGCTGGGCCAGAGTTTCTGTAACTGCAAGTTGTGAGCTCATGACCGAAATTGGCTTGCATAACCTAACAGTAACACAAAGTACTAATACTGTGCTGCAAAGTACAGAACTGCTAGAGGTGTTTTCTGAGTGTGAAGGAAGAATTTGTCACTTTGGTTTTTTAGGAACTGTATGGAAAGATAGAAGGTAAGATTCCAAATACAGACCCAAGTAACTGATATGTAAATAGATTGAACAGGAGAGTTGTGGTTTGTTCCACAAAACTGGAATATGTTTCTGCAGGCAATGGTTTGGGAAAGGTCAATATAAACTTGTCCATAAAGCAACACCTATTCCAAGTGTGCTACTTTTCTCCCAAAATAGAACAAAATTGTCTTTCCTATTTTTTAAAAGATTGTTTCCTTAGATTTTTGCTATTTTTTTTTTTTGGTATTGTGAAATCTAGCCAGGGACTCATACATGTGAAGCGTGTACTGTACTACTGACCTGTATCTCCAGTGATGTTTTAGTGTTATTTCATTTTAAGGTTGACATTAGCAGGTGCCGGGGTAGAGGTGGAGCAAAGAGTAAGGCAAATGGTAGGGGCAGCTCTGGGAGGGCATTTGCCTTCCACATGGCCAACCTGGGTTCAATCCCTGGCACCCCATATGGTCCCCCAAGCCTACCAGGAGTGATCCCTGAGTGCAGAGCCAGCAGTCAGCCCTGGGCATCACTGGATGTGGCCCCCAATCAATCAGTTAATAAATAAATTTAGAATAGTTGGCTTTAGCTGTACAGTATAGTGATTCAGAATTTGCAGTGTGAAATGATTGAGTTTGAAATGATTCAGTTTTCACATCTCACCACAGTAAACCTAGTCATTTGCTTTTTCTACCTTTATTCATCTCTTCTTGGGGACTTGCATTTTTTGGTACTTGCATAGGACTTTTCCTTCCCTCTCTGTCCAGCCATTTTCAGACATTAAGAACGATTTAGGGGGCCAGAGCGATTGTACAACAGGTAGAGCACTTGCCTTTCATGAAGTAGACCCAGGTTCGATCTCTAGCATCCCAGATGGTTCCCTGAGCACTGCCAGGCGTGATTCCTGAGGACAGAGCCAAGAGTAACTCCTGAGCACTGCTGTGTGTGGCCCTTCCCCATTAAAGAGGAATGGTTTAGTGGGGCTGAGGAGATAAGACAGCAGGTAGGGCTCTTGCCTTGCATGTGTCTGACCTGGATTTAACCCCGGCATCCCATATGGTCCCCTGAGAACCACCCGGAGTGATTTCTGAGTGCAGAGCCAGGAGTAACCCCTGAGCATCAAAAGAGATTTAGTGATTGCCCTTAGGAAATGGTGGGGTTTTGTTTGTTTCATTTTGTTTTTTGAGGGGCCATACCTGGCAGTGCTCAGGCTTAGTCCTGGCTCTGTGCTCAGGGATCACTCCTACTGGTGCTTGGGAGATCATGTGTGGTGCTGGGAATCAAATGGGTGTGCTCCACGTAAGGCAAGTGCCTTACGTCTTGTACTTTCTCACCAGCCCAGGAGAATGTTCATTCCAGACTAAAGACTGAACTCAGTGACCTTTATGGGACTGACCAAAGCCCTCATTCACCCACCTCTAAATATTAAAATAAATTCGTACTTGGTCATGGTTAATTATTAAACAGGAAGGTAACATTGAACATCCCCCAAATCATGGTGTATTATGGAGTGAAAGTATGAGTCTCTGAAGTGAACCATTTGTATAGTTAGGAGAAGATGGAAGCATTGCACCTAGTGACTGTGTTAATATCCTATGAATTCTCAGGGTTTGAGAGATAGCTTGACAGGTGTGTGCAGGAGCGTGGGCCCAAAAACACCATGTACACATGCGGCACACAATGTGGGGGGTTGGGAAGATGGCTCAAAGGCCCGGGTGCATGCTCTGCGTGTGGGAATCCTGAGTTTGATTCCTGGCTTCCTTTTCCATGTGTCCATGGCATTGGTGAGAGAGAATGTTTTCTTCCTTTCTAAACTGTATCTCTGTATCACTCTCATCCCATTGTTCGTCGATTTACTTGAGCGGGCACCAGTAACATCTCTATTCCTCTCTTCCCTGAGATTTTTAGCAGCCTCTCTTTACTCGTCTTTCCCAACGATTGGAGGCTCTATTAGGGTCAGGGGGATGAGACCTATCATTACTGTTTTGGCATATCAAATACGCCATGGGTAGCTTGCTAGGTTCTGCCTGTGCGGGCGGGATACTCTCGGTAGCTTGCCAGGCTCTCTGAGAGGTATATATATATTCGTTACTGTATTTGGGACAAGAATACGCCACAGGGAGTTTGCCAGGCTCTCCCTTGCAGGCAATGAACTCTTGGTAGCTTGTCAGCTTGGTTTTATAGTCTCTGGATGTTGGCTGTTGATGGGATTACACAGCGGGGGGGGGGGTGCAGATTTCGGGTGTGACTGCCTGGCTACTGGAAAATGGGGAATCTGGGTGGAAGAGGCCCAGTCCCGATCTGAGCAGCCTTGGAGATCTCAGCCCCACCTGGGTTCCTCTTCTGGTTCCTTCATGCGTGAGGCTCGTCCAAATTTGTGGAGAATGGCCTTGAGCATGGCTATGGCTGGACTCCGGAGGTCTTTCTAAACAGATTCTGTAGATATAGATAATTCTTTATACCTGCCTTCAAAATAGTAATCCATTACTAGCTTACTCCTTTCATATTTATATATTATAACTTGATTATTGTCATGTTTAAGACAACCATAAGAAAACAAGGCCAGAGAGATAGTACAGTGATTAAGGTGCTTATCTTGCATCTTAGCCAACCCTCAGTCAATCCGCAGCATCACATATGGTCCCCCAAGTCCACCTGGAGTGATCCCTGAACAGAGCCCAAAGTAAATCCAGCCCTGAGCACCACCAGGTGTGGCCCAAGAACCAAAAAGGAAAATAAAAGAAGAAGCTTGTCGGCTTTCTGCACTCAGTTGTGCTTGGAATAGTCTGGCAAAATTTTTTCCATAAATTGTCCTTTTATTTGTGTTTTTTTTTTTTTTTTGAGGGGGTGGTGGTGACTGAGGGATACATACCTGATGATTCCTTGGGCTTACTCCTGGCTCTGAACTCAGGAATTAACTCCTGGCAGTGCTCAGGGGACCATATGGGAGGCTGGGGATTGAACTGGGTCAGCCGCATGAAAAACAAGCGCCCTACCTGCTAGCTGCTCTACTATCACTCCAGCCCCATGGTTTTTTTTTTCCATTTATCAAAATGAAAAAAAATTTCATTTATTTTTATTGCTTTTTTTCATCATGTCTTACCAACCTATAGCAATCTCTTATTAATAATTAATTTAGTCATAATGCAAGTAGGTGAAATTTACACTGGCAGAAACATCACTGCACATCAACTGTGCCCACAATATTCAGCATGATTTGGGGGAGTGGGGAGAGATGGTCATGCCGGGAATATAGGTTAACAGCAGAATCCTTGTCCTTGCATCTCTTAAGCCCGGGTTTGATTTACCAGCACCACATTTACCAAAAAAATTTATCTCTGCCCTCAGTCTTTGGGGACCAGAGCCCCATTGGATGGAAATTTATTACTGCTGAGCTTTCAGTATGTTTATTGTGGCAGTGTTGTCTCAAGAAGCTCTCTCATGTGCATAAGTAACTGTGTAAGCTCAAATAGTGGGGTGTCAGTCATTTGTTTCTGCATTCATTCAGTCATTTGGCGTCACCTCAGTTGGTGCTCAGGAGACAAAGGGCCCCTCCCAGTGGTGTTTAGCTTACTCCAATCAATTGGATCAGGGTTCAGTGAAGCTGCACAAGAAAACATGCATGTGTGCGCGCACGCACACACAAACACACACACACACACACAGTGCTGCTCAGTGGCCCCCAGGAGTACTGGTGTTGGAGACCTTCAATGCTGCACCCTCCCCAGTGACGCTTCTGAGCCTGTGTCCCCTTGCAGATGCTTTCTGGGTGTCTCTCTGACTATAGTGGTTTCCTTTTGTCCCAGCTTTCCATGGCCACATGCAGGGGGCAGCCAGGGGTGAGGTCCCTGTTGTCCTGCCATCTGTCACAGGCAAGTGTGGGGGATGGGGGTGTCCTTTGATCTCTTCCTTCCTACTTCCCACCCCCTCTACTACCCTCACCCAGCCCATTTCCTGTTTGACTGCATTCCTCTTTGGCAGGTGAGATTTAGTATAATTAAATGGTGGGTTTAATTATACTAATTAAGTTAAATGTGGTGCTGGTAAATCAAACCGAGGGTTCACCTGGTGTTCCGCCCTTCTAATCCCAAGGAATCACAGCTCACTCCATTAGTTGTGGTACTGCACTCCTTTTTGGGGGTGGAGGTAGTTTTGTGGTCACCTCCAAGAGTGCTGCTGGCTCTGAGCTCAGGGGTTCCTTCTGGAAGTGTCCTGGGGGACGTGCGGTACAGGCTCACGCTAGAGTGAAACATGATGTGCGTCACTGACCCCCACACTGTCTCTGTGGCTCCTGCGGCCCTTTCACTTATGCGCATGTGTATCTTGAGCTGTCCACCAGAGGTCACTGTGGTCTTCACATGGGAGTTCTGCAAGGATCATCGTACCTGGCTGTGTGCTTACATCATTTAAAAATTTTTTTGATTGAAATTCTGTGGTTTACAACATTCTATAATGCTCCCCCCACCCCCAACACACACACACACACACACACACACACACACACACACATACACACCACACACCCCCCCCCAGCAGCAGCAGCTCAATTGTGTGAATCAGTTCTTTAGCCCTTGACTGCTCCCTTGCCGTCTGTCTCAAGTCCCATTCCATTTCTGTCCCTTCCTTCTGACTTCACTCAGCATGTTCCATCCACATTGCTGCAAATTACATGATTTTGTTTTCTTAGAGCTGGATAATATTCTGTTGTCACACATTTTTTTTCAGCCATGGTGCTTACTGGGGGGGTTGATCTAATTGCCACGCTCACACATACCCCGCTGTGATTCAGACAGATCATTTGTGGGCCCAGAGAGCAGAGCTGCGTGGGATTACCCTGCACAGTGGGTGTCCCCAGGGAGGACCCTAAGGTCTTTCACTTGCAAGGCAAGCATTCTAAGGCACGGAGCCCACCCACATCCCTGTAGGAGAGTCATCTGGGCCAAACAAGGTGGTGCTCAGGGGTCACTCCTGGTGTTTCTCAGGATCACATGTGGTGCCCGGGCTCAAATCTTGCCCATCTACATGCTAGGCATGATTTCAGCTTTGGACTCTCTCTCCAGCCTCCACCCCCACCCTATCTTTTTTTTTTAAAGTTTATTTCTATTTTCAAGTCCAGAGAGAGTACAGGAGGGGTAAGGCACTTGCCTCGCATGCGCCTGAACACAGGCTTGAAGCCCAGCACCACATACGGTTCCCTGGTCCCTTGGGGGTCAGTCCTGAGCGCAACACTGTAATAGCCTTCGAGTACTGCTGGGTGTGGTCCCGTTCCTCTCCCATCCCTCTGCTCTCCTCCCCCCAAAAAGGAAAAGAAAAATCATTTTTCAGTCACAAAAGTGAGAAGGATTTTGGTTTTAAAAATTGTTTTATTTGGGGTGGGGAGGAGTGCGCAGTGCTGGAACTGAACTCGGGACGATTGAAGCATGTTTTCTACTGCTCAACCATATCTTTGATTTTTTTTCTTTCCTTTTTCTTTGGGCGGGGGGTGGGCAGATCCCACATGGTACTCAAGAGGTCCAGGCCACTGGTGATTCTTAGCCAGGCAGGCCAATGGTTCAGTCGAAGGGCATGAGGATATGGTACTGGGGACCCCCAGGGCCGCAGCTGGCAATCAGATGGAGGTAGATGTGTGGTAGGCATGTGCCCTAACAGGTACTATCTCGCCTCCTCTTCCCCCTCCCCCAAGTTTTAAAATCGGGTCACTGAGGTATACTTAGTAGCTCTTATTGGGAAGGGGCAGGCCGTGTGGTGCTGGGGACCCAACTCAGGGCCGTATCTACTCTGAGCGTGTACTCTGCAACTTGAACTCTGGCCCTGTCCTCTCTGGGGTTTTGTTGTTAATTTGGGCCCACACAGGCAGCGCTCAGGGATTACTCCTGGTGGGGCTCGGGACCATATGAGGTGCTGGGTGCCAGGTCAGTCTTGTCCAAGGCCAGCACCCTCCCTGCTGTCCTGCTGCTCTGACCCCCCATCCTGTCTTTCTCAAAAAGGAAAACGTAAGCACACTCCTACATCTTTGTAATAATGTACAGAGTTCATACAGACTTTGAGTTGAGGTGGCGTAAACTTGATAAGGTTGTGTATGTTGTATGTCTGGAAGGTGGCCCTGGGGACTGGGTCGCAAGCTCTGCAGGCAGAAGGCCCGGGGCTGAGCCAGCACTGCCTGGTCCCCCAGCACCACCGCAGATGGCTCTGAAACACCAGCGTAGGACTTGCTCCTGAGCGGTACAGGGTGTGACCCACGTGACAAAAAAAGATGGACTATTTTGGGGTACAATTTCATAATTCAGTGTACCCACACACACTACCCGAGATCTAGTATCTTTCTGTCACTATCCATTTGACCTCCTCTCTTCCTTACGGACTTTTTCTGAGTTTGAAAGTTCATTTGAATTTTTTTTGTTTTACTTCTTTCCATTGCCTGTTTTATTTTTGCTTATTCTGTTCTCTTATAGTGGAGTTGTTTAATAACAACTCCTGATCATACTTCCTCGCCTATTAACTATTTTCTTATTTTATTTAATTTTTTGGTTTTTGGATCACACCTGGCAATGCACACGGGTTACTCCTGGCTCATTCACTCAGGAATTACTCCTGGCGGTGCTCGGAGGACCATATGGGATGCTGGGAATCGAACCCGGGTCGGCCACATGCAAGGCAAACGCCCTACCCGCTGTGCTATCACTCCAGCCCCCTATTAACTATTTTCTGATATCTCACAAATAATAAACTTTTAGTAGTTTTGCTAGAAGCTGCTAAGATTGATATCACCAAGGGTAATTTAATTTTGGAGAAAAATTTATCTTGCTTTCCTTAAAAATGACTTTATTGGGTTGGGGGACACCCAATGGTGCTCAGGGCTTACTTTTGACTCCGGGATCTCCCAGGGGCTGGAGCAGTAGCATCACAGGCAGGGCGCTTGTTCACAGCTCACCCAGGTTTGATCCCCGACACCACATATTGTTCCCTGAGTCAACTAAAAGTAATCCCAGAGCACAGATCCAGGACTAAACCCTGAGTACTGCCAGGTGTGGCCTCCAAAACAAAATAAAACAAAAACACCAAAAAAGCCCTGAGTTCAGGGATCACTCATAGAAGACCCAGGGGACCAAAAAGGGTACCAGGGATCAAACCCAAGTGGACCACCTGCAAAACAAATGCCGTACCTGCTGTACAATCTCTCTGACTTGAAAACAATTTTTATTTTATTTTATTTATTTATTTTTACTTTAAAACCTGTAAACAGGGAACTGGAGTGATAGTACAGCTAGTAGGGTGTTTGCCTTGCACGAGGCTGACCCGAGTTCGATCTCCGGCATCCCGTATGGTCCCCCAAGCACCTCCAGGAATAATTCCTAAGTGCAAAGCCAGGAGTAACCCCTGGGCATCACTGGGTGGGACCCAAAAAAGCAAAACAAACAAACAAAAAACCACCTGTAAACAGAAGAAGGGAATTTACAAGATCTTTGTGTCAGAGATTTTACCCAGTCTTGACTTTAGAAATCAGTCATAATCTAATTATATTAAAGTTTTTCATATAAATGTTATGGAAGTTGGATTAGGATGATTCCTCAAAGGACTGGAGTGCATGCTTTGCATGTGGGAGGCCTAAATTGGATCCCCAATACTATATAGTCCCCAGAGCACTGTAGGGAGAGACCCCCTTGTTCCCTAATTTTCCAAGCAGTGAGCCAGAAATAATCTGATGTGCTGCTAGATGTGGCCCCCAAATCAAAACTCGTGTGTGTGTGTGTGTGTGTGTGTGTGTAAAATAGATATTATTTTTACATCTAGGTCATATCGAGGTATATAAGGAACTTGAATTTGCTTCACGATTAGGTAATTTTATTTTTAAAAAAGAACAAAAGGCTAATTATTGTGCACTAATGTGATCAAATTACCAAAAGCTTTAAGTAAGTTCTATTTCAGTTCTCAGCATGACATGCTTTTAAAAATATCTCTACTTAGAGTTGTTCCTAAGAATTAAAGAATTTTTTTAGGTTGGTGATAGCTCGGATGATAAAGAAACCATTATCCTTGACTTGGAGTGTTTAGCTCTAGTTAAACTCATGACAGATCGAAAATGAGCTGCAGTGTCACCTACCTCAGGTCCTGTTCTGTGCCCTGTGGTGTACGTGTGAGTCACATACACAGCAGGTCCCAGGGGAGCATGTTTTTAGTGGATGGAAAAGTTGTTTCATGCTCCCTCGTGAAAATATATGGTAGCATAAACAGTGTCGAGTGTAAAACTCTGCAGAGTGGGTTGGCATGAAAATTCCACCTTTGCATGCAGAAGGCCCAGGCTTCAACCCTAGTACTACATGGTTCCTGTAACCTGTGGGCAGAGGAAACACAGTGAAATTCATTGAGAGGTTCCGCCCCCCTCCCCCCCCCACACCGGCCATGAGGAAGAAGAAGAGGAATAGGAGGAGGAATTCACTTTTTAAATTCCAGATTTTTATGCTGTTGACCAGTTTATAAGGAATTCCTTCATTAGTGCTTTATTTTCAGAACAGATGATAAACCACCTTGTTTCTGCTTACCTCTCCCTCCTTACTACTATTATCTAATTATTACTTGCAGATCAGTTTACCACACATGTTTTGCATTGAAGCTTCTTCCTCATTTTAGTGGGTTTCTCAAAATGATATTAATTAAACATTCGTGTCTATTTTTTGGTTTTTGCGCCATACCTGACATTGGTGCTTCGGACTTACTCCTGGCTCTTTGCTGAAGGATCACTCCTGTCAGTGATTTTGGGACCAGGGATTGGTTCAGGGCAAGCGCCTTCCTCACTCTGCTATCTCTCTGACCCCAGTTAAGACATTCTTAAGCAATAGATTTTAAGTAACTGCAAAAAAGGTGAAATACATTAGCTCTGCACTGTCGTCCCATTGTTCATTGATTTGCTCGATTGGGCACCAGTAACATCTCCATTGTGAGACTTGTTACTGTTTTTGGCATATTGAATACGCCACAGATAGCTTGCCAGGCTCTGTCGTGTGGGTGGGATACTCTCGGTAGCTTGCCGGGCTCTCCGAGAGGGACGGAGGAATCGAATCCGGGTTGGCCGCCTGCAAGGCAAAACGCTATGCTACCCGCTGTGCTATCATTCCAGTCTTAAATTTCAGTTAATTTCAGTGAATTTACATTTAAATAATTTAAATTTTAATCATTACCAGGCAGTAATCTCCATGCGATGAGACACTCTTATTGGGCATCTGTTTTTGTCTTTTGCCACTAAGCACTGGCCACTTCATGTACAGTTATTTGAGAAATGATGCACAGAATGGAACTTGTATGGGCTTCTTTCTGTATGATGAATGGTTCCAATAATTTATGGCTATTTATCCTGAGAGACTTAGACTCATGAGCACATTTTCATAATACTTTTTTTTTTTCCTTTTTTGGTGACATACAATGCTCATTTGTTAGTCCTGGCTCTGCACTCAGGAATTAGTGTACCTGGTGGTGCTTGGGGGACAATATGGGATGCTAGGAATCGTGCTAGGAATTGAACCCGGGCCGGTCGCGTGCAAGGCAAATGCCCTACCCGATGTGCTATGGCTCCAGCCCCAGTGAGCAGAAGCATTAATGAAGCCAGCTAACTGCCCAGGTTCGGTTAGGCTGGCCTTGGGGCTCAAGGAGCTGTCCATTGAACATTCTGTAATAGTTCACTTTGGGGTATCTTGGGGTGACTGCGACTCACTCTGGGCTCCATTATTGGTCAGGGTGTCTTTGGTATCAGTGGAAAAGCCTTTGGCTTTGACGTTAGCTCCGATCTGAGGTAACACTGTGCACTTGACAGCCGCCGAGACTCACAATTTGTCCCCTTGGAAAGTGTAGTATCTTGTTGTTGAAGTTCTCCAGGGGACACTGAAACAAAATGGAAATCTCACAACTTGCACTTTTTGGTTTCTTTCTCTCTACTTGATGACTACTTCGTTTTGACGCCGCTGTCTCACTCTTTGTCCCCCTCCCCCCTCTGTCCCCCTGTGCCCTCTCTGCTCGCAGGTGAAGGTCTCCCACAGGTGTTCTACTTCGGGCCGTGTGGCAAGTACAACGCCATGGTGCTGGAGCTCCTGGGGCCGAGCCTGGAGGACTTGTTCGACCTCTGTGACCGCACGTTCACACTGAAGACCGTGCTGATGATAGCCATCCAGCTGGTAAGTGTCTTCGCTACTCCGCAGGAAGACAAGTGCTCGGACCCTGCTGGAGCCTTGCCAGCTGGAGTGACCCCTGGTACCCGCATACTCTGCTGGGTTTGACTCGAGTCCAGAGGAGGCACGCACCGGCCCCTGTTTGCACTGTTTGCAGAACTTGTGTTTGGGAGCAGTGAACTGTCTTTAACTGACACGGAAGCATATAATTTAGGGAGAAAGAGGAAGACTAAGAGACATTGAACGAATGTGAATAATTTCATCATTGTTTCCTTTAAGCTGTAAACATGTGATTATAAGATTTTCTCAAGCCCTGTTGCATCTGAGAGAAGATTGGCACTCTTCTAAGTGAAATTAGTCAGAAAAAGGGGGACAGGCATAGAATGCTGCACTCATTTTAGAATGCGCAGTAACGTAGTATGAGACTAACACCTAAGGACAGTAGACGTATAAGGGCCAGGATGATCACTCCACAGTTTGGAAGCCTGCCTCACCTGCTGGGGGAAAAGGCAGTTGGGATGGAGAAGGGACCACTAAGTAAATGATGGTTGGAGGGATCGCTTGGGATGGGAGATGCACGCTGAAAGTAGACTAAGGGCCAAACATGATGGCCTCTCAGTATCTGTATTGCAAACCGTAATGCCCGAAAGTAGAGAGAGAGAGTTAGAAGGAAGGTGCCTGCTACAGAGGCAGGGGGTAGGACGGGGTGAAGATGGGGGTGGGGGGATACTGCGAACATTGGTGGTAGAAAATGAGCACTGTGGAGGGATGGGTGCTCCATCATTGTATGGCGGAAACTGAATCACGATAGTTTATAACTGTATCTCACGGTGATTCAGTTAAAAGGAAAAAGATTGGAGCTCTTCCGATCTGTTGTCCTAGCCATCAGAGCCCGGGGTGCGCTTGGGTTCTCACTGTGATTCTCTGTTCTCGGCTGCTCCTACAGACCGAGGCGCACTCTTGGCTCCCACAGGACTCACTTTGGTACTAGCCTAGGAGCAGTCAAAAACAGTTCCTTTGAGAAGATGCAGATTAGCTCAGAAAACTTGTAATTTTATTTTATTTTTATTTATTTTTTATTTTTTGGTTTTTTGGGTCACACCCGGTGATGCACAGAGGTTAATCCTGGCTCTTCACTCAGGAATTACCCCTGAGCACCGCCATATGGGATGCTGGGATTAGAACCCGGGTCAGCCGCGTGCAAGGCAAACACCCTACCCGCTGTGCCATCGCTCCAGCCCCAAAACTTGAAATTTTATTATTTATTTGGGCTGTATATTTTGGTTTGGGGACCACATCTGGCAGTGCTCAGGGATCACTCCTGGTGGAGCTGCAGTGACC
This sequence comes from Sorex araneus, assembly GCF_027595985.1. Taxonomy (NCBI): domain Eukaryota; kingdom Metazoa; phylum Chordata; class Mammalia; order Eulipotyphla; family Soricidae; genus Sorex; species Sorex araneus. The sequence goes on along the minus strand of NC_073303.1, from coordinate 34,291,475 downwards.
ATATATGGTGCCGGGGATTGAACCGGGTCAGCCATGTGCAAGGCAAGTGCCTTATCCACTGTCCTCTCTCTGGCCCAGTGTCCTTTAACAGAAAAGCGTAATAATTGCACTTAAACCTCTGCTTCTAACTTCCTCTGTGATAGCAGAGCAGGATCAACTCCTCTGGGTCTCATTTCTCTTAACTCTGCTGTAAGGCGAGTCGGGCTGGGGCTGGGTGACGGGGCAGGCAGGAGTGGAGAGAGCAGCATCTCGCCTCACAGGCTCCCTCCCACACTCCGGTATTCTTTCTAGTAGTAAACACGTCTTCCCTGTTACATGCTTACTTTGGAAACAGTATAAAAATAACTAATTCTATTCATCATTTGCAATTTGTTTCTTTGAGGAATAAATATTTCAGTCATTATAACTTGGATTAGTAAAAGAAAATATCTTCGTGTTCTTTTCATATTAGTTCTTTAGGTCATTTTTTTTTTTTCTCTTTTAGCTTTCTCGAATGGAGTATGTGCACTCAAGGAATCTCATTTACCGAGATGTCAAGCCAGAGAACTTCCTGATTGGCCGACAAGGCAATAAGAAAGAGCATATTATTCACATTATAGACTTTGGTCTGGCCAAGGAATACATTGACCCTGAAACCAAAAAGCATATACCTTATCGAGAACACAAAAGCTTAACTGGAACTGCAAGATACATGTCTATCAACACGCATCTTGGCAAAGGTGTGTTTATTTTCTGCTCCATGAGAGAGGCAGGTTGTAAAGATAACTTTTTAGTCCACTAACATGTTTGTTCCCATTATGCATCACAATTTGTGGTTTGTATTGCTTTATGAGGTGTTTTTACGCTTGAGCAATTCAGATGGTAAGTTCAGTGACTCCTCTAAATATTCTGACAACAAGCATAAGGATTTTAAATTCTTCGTACTGTGTTTCTAAGTATTTAAGTTTCTCAGTGGTGTGTGTCTGTGATTATTTGATTAAGGTGAAAGCATTTGAGTAAGTTCAATGGTGAGTTTGGCATTTACATAGGTCTGGCCCATAAGTGATTGTTCTGAAAAGGACATTGGGCTTCGATGAAAAGATACCTGCTCTGGGGAGTGTGCTTTGCTGTGATTCGAATTGAGCTATTCACTTTACATAATTTTGTTAGTAATGATACAAGAAAGAGGTTATGCCTTTTTTTTATAACCTCATATATATATAGCAAAAATACATTTGCTTTTCTGTAAGTCTTGCATTTTATTCAAGACAGGCAGTTTTCCCAAATACTGCTAATAGCTGCAATCAAGACAGGAGTCCTAGGACTGGATCAATAGTACAGTGGGTAGAGCACTTGCCTCACGTGCAGCTGACTTGGGTTTGATCCTCAGCACTACATAGGGGGTGGGGTGGGGGGTATTGTGAGAGTACCAAAGGAATAGTATACGGAGTAGGCAGAACCCTTGCCACTGCTTGGGAACACCCCCTTTCTCTTATTATGTATTTACCTTTCATAAAAGATTCCATTTGAAGAAAAGTTCCCAAGATGATTGAAAAGGAACAACTCTGGGACTGGAGTGATAGTACAGAGAATGTGCCTTGCACGTGGCTGAGCTAGCTCCATTCTCAGCATCCCTAAGCAGCACAGGGTGTGGCTCAAAAACAAAAAAAGAAAATAACCACCCTACAGTGAACAGTATAATCAAGTATGTCCCAGACTTGGACATAGCTGATATTAGGTCTTTAAATATTAATGAAGGGGGGCTGCAGCGATAGCACAGAGGGTAGGGCATTTGCCTTGCATGCAGCCGACCTGGGTTCTATTCCCAGCATCCCAGAGGGTCCCCCAAGTACCGCCAGGAGTAATTCCCGAGTGTAAAACCAGGAGTAACCCCTGTGCATTGCCAGGTATGACCCCCCCAAAAAAACAAAAATAACTAAATAAATATTAATGAAGGACAGGGATATAGCTCAGTGGTAGATACTTCTCACGTGTGTGAGGCCCTGAATTCTATCCCGGGCACTGGAGAAATGTAGATCAGTATTAATGAAGTATTGTATAATAGTACTTTAAAATTTTTATACTAGTATTTTTCGGGGGGGGGCGCATACTAGATGGTCCCTGTGCTACTCTTGGCTCAATGCTCAGGGGTTACACCCAGCAGTACTTGGGGACCTGTGTGATGTTGGGGGTTGAGCCCTGGCCTTCTAAGTGCAAAGCCTGCACTCGCCTCCAGTTATTACTCTCGCCTCTATACCAGTATTTTAAAGTATAAAATAAAGTTGTTTCATGGAGTTAGAGGACACGGTGTTCAGTTGAGGGTGGTAGTACCAGGGAAGACTAAAAATGTCTTTGCAAAGTATTGTGATGCAACTGGAGCTGAAATCACCATTGTTACTAGAGTGTTTCCAGCAACTTCCTGGGAACCCTGACTTAGGTAATGGAGCACTTTATAGTTAGAATGGAAAGCCCCGTGTCAGTTCTCTGCCAGTTATTATAAAAGTTTCACTTTGGCCAAATGATATAATGTCTCTGAAATTTGTCTTCTAGGTGAGAATAATACTTCACAAGGTGTTCCGAGGATTTAAGGGGTCACACAAATATTAGTCCTTCATAGTGCTTCATATTCTCTTCCTTTTGTACATGGGGCAAACGATCATAAGTTGTAAAGTCATAATTTGATTTATTTATAAATAGGTTTGCTAACAGCACCTTCCATTTTAGGATTTTAAAAGAATTCATGTAGAGTGCTTACCTGATAATAGTGATAGTTATTATAATGATTACAGTGATCATTAGAACTTATTAGACAAAATGTATTTTAAGCATCTGTTGTCGTAGAGTTCCTTCATTTCTGGTTGGAGCCTTTCCTACTGAAGCTTTAGGCTTGGACTAAAAGAGTTGCAGAGTTTTTCACTTCTCATTCCAACTGGCCAGTATGTTTTATCCTCTCCACATTATAGCAAATACAGAGTGATGGTTGTGACATGGCCCTCGAATTCTGACTAGGTCTCAAACCGGAGCTTTCCACAGGAATTCTAGTTCTAGTTTTTCATAGATTTGCTTTCACAGGCGAGGCTCTCCCCTGCAGTGTTTAGGGGACCCACAGACCCTCCTAGCGTTACTTGAAGCACGCCGGTTGGCTGCGTTGGCCGGCTGAGTGCTAGGCTGCGGAGCTGCTGGGGCCAAGCAGTGCTAGATGTCACCAAAGTGGAGCCCCTTTCGTGCTCTGCTGGGGACAGACTTGGGCTGGGGCTGGAGAGAGAGCACAGTGGGAAGGACACCTGCCTTGCACACAGCTGACCCAGGCTCGGTCTCCAGCCCACATTCGGTCTCCTGAGCGCAGAGCCATGACTCAGCCCAGAGCATCACTGGGGCTTGACCCCAAAACAAAACAAACAAAATAACCGCAGATCATTTACACATGCCTGTGCCCTGAGCTGTGGTCTACACACATTCTTCCTCCCCTCCCCTCCCCTCCCCTCCCCTCCCCTCCCTTCCCCTCCCCTCCCCTCCCCCTCCTCCTCCCTTGGCCTCTCTCCCCTCTCCCCTCTTCCTTTTCTTGCCATTTCTTTCTCCCTTTCCTTCCTGCTAGCTGTCAAACCCAGAGCCTGACACATGTGAGATGAATGTTCTACCCCCAAATTATATACCTGGATTACCTTTTTCTGTTTGTTGGGTCACACTCAGTGATGCTCAAGGGTTACTCCTGGCTCTGTACTCAGAAATTGCTCCTGGTGGTGTTTGGGGGACCATATGGGGTGCTGGGGATCAAGCCTGGGGTTGACCATGTGCAAGTCAAACGCCCTGCCCACTATACTATCACTCGCTCCGATTCCTGGGTAATTTTACTGATGGTTTTTGTTTGGGTTTTGGAGCCACACCTGAGGATGCTCAGGGACTACACCTGGTTTAGTGCTCCGGACTCTTAGAGGTCCCAGGGGACCGTGCAATGGTAGGTACCAAATCCTAGGACTGTAGCGTGGAAAGGATGCGCCCTAGGGGCTGGAGAGATAATACAGCATGTGAGGTGTTTGCCTTGCACATGGGCCACCCAGTTTCAATCCCTGGCATCCCGTATGGTCCCCTGAGTAACACTAGATTTGGTCGAAAAATTAAAAAAATAAATAAATAAAAAGCATGCACCCTTTCTTTTTGAGCACTGGCCCCCTACTGGTATTTGAACTTATAAGAAATTATATATTGTTATACAGGAAAAGAATGGAAAGTGTTTCTTCAAATGAATTAGAAATAATGCCTCTTAATTTTCTGCAGAAGCTGAAGAAAGGAAGAATCCTTATTACCACATCACATTAGCTACGCTCCACTGATGAAAAAACTGGGTTAACCCATTTTGTAATATTTAGTGGTTGAACTTAGGATGCAACTACGGGGTGCCTTTTTCCACCTACAAAATATATTCTGCTTAGCGTCAGAGATGTAATGCATGTAAACCGAGCGTCTGTTTCTGATTAGCCGACAGGAAGCTGTGTCACAGCTTCTGGTCTGACCAGTATTAAAACTTTGCCGCTTTGGAAATGGAACCATCCTGCAGCATGTCACGTGAGGAAATGCTGAGTTGAGTGAGCATGGCATGTCACAGGAGGATGGGAGCAAAGCATGGCCCTGGTTTTAACTTCTCATTTTTTAGAGTTGAAAAGTCCAATGACTTCAATTATCATGGATTATTTAAGAAAGACATTATTTAAGAAAGACAGCTAGAAAATGCCTTTGCAAGTGATCAGTGCATTGTAAATCAATCATTTATTGTAACTATGGCCCCTTCCAGTCTGGTCTCCTTGCTCTGGTCCCTCTGGCCTGCTGAGAGGTTTTGCTTTTGGTTTTGGGCCATGCCTGGCAGTGTTAGTGGACCACGTGTGGTGTCAGGGATCAAACCGGGTCAAGCACATGCGAATCCAGGTACCTTAACTGCTGTACTATCTCTAGGCTAGTCCCAGTCTTGCGTTATATGTGCCCCCTTCCATGATTTTCACCTGTGGCCCCCTTGTAATATTCTGGGCCTCACGGGGGACGGAGGGGGGGGGCACAGGATCCCAGTGTGGAAATCCTGATCGAGGCTGAAGTGATTGTAAAGTGGGTAGGGCATTTGCCTTGCATGCTGCTGACCCAGGTTTGATCCCTGGCACCAACGTATGATCTTTCATCCTGCCCTGCCTGCCAGCCCCAGCAGGAGTCATCTCTGAGCACAGAGCCGGGAGTATGTTCTGAGCAAAGCCGGATGTGGCCTGAAGGGGGAAAAAAAAAGAAGAGAAATTCTGATTTAATCAATCACTTTGTTTTCATGTAAGGTCATAGGACTCTCCTTGATTTCACATAGATTAAAGGATGGCTCAAGACTTACATGACCTATTTTTCATGGTTCTTAGTACTTGAAAGGTGATTATATATTTCAGTGAGTTTAAGTATATGCATAACTTTTTAATTTAAAAATCTCATTTTAAAAATCAGATTTTTATTAATTTATCCTTGGTTTACCCCCCCAAAAATTTTTTCCCCCAGCTTAATCATTGCTGGAATTGTGGAGAGTGCTGCCCTCTAGTGCCCAGCCAGCTACAGTGCAGCCACTTCTTTGGTGTCCTGTTCCAGGTGCATCCTAGGGTTCCAGGAAGTAGCTATAGAAATGGAGAGGCGCTGAGAGGGTGTGAAACAGTGTAGGAAACTGATGGGCTGGCTTCTGTCTTCTGAGGCTTTGCAGGAGCCTCAGCTCATCCTGCTGGTTCTTTCTTTTTAATTGGTGTCTCTTAGGTTCCGTTAAACTATTTTTGTCTAATGGCTTTTGTTTTTGATTATATATATGACATTTGATTGCCGTACAGGCAGGTCATGAAGACAAAAGGCTTCTAATGGTTTTGCTGTTTTAGTTCAGTCTTTGAAAGATGCCCTTCAGTTGATAAGCAGCTACCAGTTTGATGCCTCTTGTTGGGGTGCCTACTCCCATTATCCAGGGCCCTTCCTAAGGCGTGCTTCAAAGTGCAGTTGGGAAAGTTGTCTTTTCTTTCCCCCTCTGTCCTGGTGAGCAATATTTGTTCATGCAAATCTCCCGGAATTGGAGGCAGTAGTTAAACCTGTTGTGCTTCTCTGTTTGGAATTAGCCTAGTGGCATTTCCTTGCTTTCCTGACTCTTTTAGGTTTTTATTTTCTGTGCAAACAAAATAGTCTGATTTAAAGTTGCATTTTAATCTGCTTTCTGTAATTTCTTCTGATACAAGCCTTAAAGTTGATTTTAAAAATAGAAATACACAGGAGAGCTGAGATGAAACAGTAGATGACAAAATTAAAAATTGTCTAAAAACCAGCGAATACACACGAATATCATGGGGGTGGGGGAGTCTTGGGCCATATCCCTGGTGCTCAGGGATCACTTCTGATGGGGCTCAGGAGACTTTATTGGGTGCCAGGAATCAAATCCCGCTCAACCAGTGCAAGACAAACACCCTACTGTCTGTACTATCTCTCTGGCTTCTGTAAAGTGTTTTCAGAGACAGAACTCTGATTTTTCATAAAATATTCTGCAGCTATTGGTCATCTTTATTTTTCTAGCTAAAAGGAAAGAAAGAGAAGCCCAGCAACTTGTTCATACTCATATGTCATACTTATATATGATAAGATCCTAGAATGCGGAAATCCTTTTGTGTGCCCATAAAGGACACCTTAATGACAAGTTTAAATTTTTTTTTTCTGTTGGGGTGGGTCAGTGGTGGTGTTTGGACCACAATCATAGGGTACTCAGGAGTTATTCTTAGCAGGTTATTCTGGGGAGCGGGGGTGGGCATTCCTTGCAGTTGTGAGCATGAAACCAAACTATGGTTAGCCACGTGGAAGGCAAGCACTATCCCCTGTACTGTCTCTCTGGCCCTTAAATTTTTCTTCAGATGGCTATGGGGCATGATACAAAAGGAATAGAATTGGGGCTGGAGCGATAGCACGGCGGGTAGGGCATTTGCCTTGCATGTGGCCAACCCGGGTTCGATTCCCAGCATCCCATATGGTCCCCTGAGCACCACCAGGAGTGATTCCTGAGTGCAGAGCCAGGAGTAACCCCTGAACATCGCCGTGTGTGACCCAGAAAGCCAAAAAAAAAAAAAAAAAAGAGGAATGGAATTGATAGATTATGTATTGATGTCTACATATGTAACCAAATTTTAGGTGTTGATGTTTTATGATGAATAAAAAATGCTGGGCATTCTGTTTTAATCAGTTGTACAATGGGGCTGGAGCGATAGCACAGCTGGTAGGGCATTTGCTTTGCACTCGGCCAACCCGGGTTTGAATCCCATCATCCCATATGGTCCCCTGAGCACTGCCAAGGGTAATTCCTGAGTGCAGAGCCAGGAGTAACCCCTGTGCATCGCCGGGTGTGATCCAAAAAGAAAAAAAAAAAATTAATGAGCTGTGCAAGTTGCAGTTCACTTGCCCTAGTGATCATAGCCCATAATTTGGAAATAGCACTGCATTTCAACTGCCTTCCTTCCTGGAAGGCGAGACCATGGAGTTTTAGAGGTAGTTCCTCACCATTTAGTGATTCAGTTTAGTCTTGCCACTTGATATTTCCTTGTCAGTGACAGAGCGAGGCAAAGGGAGGACTACCTGTTTTCAGTTTGGTCTAAAATACTGGTGAAGGTAAATTAATTACTCAGCAGAGCGCTTCTAGAGCAGAGTCATTTCTGAAGGGATTATTGGGTTTGAACCCCTTCCTGCTTGCGTCATCGCAAACATAATGTGTGATGTGTCTTCCCTTTTAGAGCAGAGCCGGCGGGATGACTTGGAAGCCCTAGGCCACATGTTCATGTATTTCCTTCGAGGCAGCCTGCCCTGGCAAGGACTCAAGGTATCCAGTGCTAATGAAGGGACTCCTGACCCGTCTGTAAGCCGCACGGAGGGAAGGAAGACGGGCCTCAGAAAAGCCGCAGAGATACTTCGCAAGCTCCGTCTTGCGAATGTGTCCTCTTCACTCGAACGCTTCCTTCTCTGTTGTCTTTGGGTTTCCCAGCATCCCTTCCCACGTCCTCCCCGCTTGGCGGTGCTGCCCTCTGCTCCGTGGCAGCGCCCTCCTCGCCCGCATGGTGTAGCGGGGAGCCTTCCCGGTGTTGGTGGGAGTGGGGGCCCGGGGTGGATTTCTGGAACATACTGGTCATAGCAGCTGCCTTAATGGCTACACCAGCAGCGCTGGCCGTGTCCCCCGTGAGCGAAGGGGGATAGTTGCTTATCCTGTGCGGGCCAAAGGCCCACCAGAATGGGAACGCAAGTCCAGAGTCAGCATCGCCTCTCGGGGGTGCTGAACGGAAGCCAGTGCCGTGGGGCTCGCCTGGTGAGGCGCCCCGGGTCAGAGATGATTTTAATTATACGCATCGTGGCTGCTGCCTCTGGCTAGTACCCCAGGAAACGGTGAGCTTCCGATCCATTCTGAGTTCCCTTGTGTAGTAGAATATGAGACGTACTTTTAAGCTGGTATTACCTCAGCCTGTCAATGCAGAAAGAAGCAAGTAGACTTGAGGGGTTCCGACAGTCCCCTTCTCCCACAGAAAGAGCAGAATGGTTGATTTTGCTATTTTCTAGAACACTGCTCTCTCCTTCCTGGCTTTTTTTTTTTTTTCTCCATGTAGACCTTCTCATTGGTATTGACACTTGTCGATTACCTTCACATCCTGTTTGCTCATTATCTGGCCACAAAATGCATCTCTGTGTTGTTACTAGTTGCTTGAAACTTTCTCTCATGGTTCATAAATCATGTTGGTGGCAATTGTAGTTCTAAACTGTTTCCAAAGTAAACAAAATTAAAAAAAAAAACAACAACTTTCCAGCTGCTCAGAGCTGGTCCAGCAAGCCCCCTGAGACTCCCTAGAGGGCACACCGTTGGTCAAGATGCTCAGTTTCCCTTTTCCGAAGCCCTGAACAGACCGGACTCAGTTAGCCAAGTCCATCTCCGCAGGACAGCGCCTCCTCTGTTCAGTTCAGCCTCTTGATAGGTCTCTAATGGAGCTCTACTCCCCCTCCCCCTCACCTACTCTCTCCCCTCCCTCCTCCATCTCTCTCTCTCATGCACTAGCTTCATTCATTCATTCATTCATTCATTCATTTTGCTTCTGGTGCTCAAACTCAGGACTTCAGTATGGTCTACGAAAAGCACGTATGCTACCACCACGGAGCTCCAGTTGGCCGCTGGCATTATTTATAACCTTAAAATAGAGTTGCTCTGAGAACGGTTGCGTGTCAGTGATGATGGTACTAAGCTGTGGCAGAGTAGTTTTCTTTTCTTATCCTAGCCACCACTACATGTGATGGTATTTATCCATCCATCTATAAAAACGATTGCTGAATCTATTCTAAGTAAATTTTTTTCCAGAGCAGATGTTTCCACATATCTAAATACATTGTCTCTGCATCTTTGTTGTTGTTGTTCCTGTTACAGAGAGAGTATGAGATGCCTTCATAAATCCCACTGTTTTGAGGGAACCAGCCATTGTATCTGCAAACTCCTTGGACCGCCCTTCCTTTGCTCCTCTTCCTAAATCTTTTCTCTCTTTCCTCTCTGCAGGCTGATACATTAAAAGAGAGGTATCAGAAAATCGGTGACACCAAAAGGAATACTCCCATTGAAGCCCTGTGTGAGAACTTCCCAGGTAGGGCCTGAGTGGTGTGACTGGAGCTTTGAGACAGGATCTCTCTAGAAAAGGGTGTTCTTCAGCTACTTTGCATTTCCCTTTATTGTTATTTAGACCTGGTAGAGCCTGGCAAGCTCCCCATGGTGTATTGGATATGCCAAAAACAGTAACGGTAGGTCTCATTCCCCTGACCCTGAAAGAGCCTCCAATCGTTGGGAAAGACGAGTAAGGAGAGGCTGCTAAAATTTCAGGGCTGGGCAGAATACAGACGTTACTGGTGCCTGCTTGAGTAAATCGAAGAACAGCGGGATGACAGTGATACAGACCTCGTAGATTTTAAAACTTTCATCTGATCCAGAAAGAAAAAGCAGCCTTGGGGCCAGAGAAATAAGACAGTACAGTGGGCAAGCCTTGAAGGCGCTGGCCCAGGTTTGGTCCCCAGCAGTGCATCTGATTGGCTCCCTGACTGCGGCCCATGACCCCAGGCCCCCAAGAAAAGAGAAAACACCAGAGTCAGTATGTACATGTGTTTCTTGGTCAGCCCCAAAACTTCTTCTTCTGCTAATGAGCATGACCTCTCCGCTCTTTCCCTGACAGAGGAGATGGCAACCTACTTGAGGTACGTCAGGCGACTGGACTTCTTTGAGAAACCCGACTACGAGTATTTACGGACCCTTTTCACAGACCTTTTTGAGAGGAAAGGCTACACATACGACTACGCCTACGATTGGGTCGGGAGGCCTATTGTGAGTGCCCTCGTTTCACTTCCTCACGTCACACCTGCTCGGGTCTGGCCTTTATTATTAGACTTTCTGCCTGCCTCTGTGTTGTTAAGTCTTCTGTCTGTGACTTCACACTGTACGTGTACCGACTTTCAAGGAAGACACACAAGCTGCCCCACCTAGAGGTGGGAAGTCCGGGCCCCGCTCTGCCGTGTCCAGGGCTCGACGGCACCAGCCACACCTTGAAACTCATTTGACCTGGACGCTGACGCGCCTGGGTCTGCTAAGGTGTCTGACTTCTGCACAAGTAGGAAGTTTTGAATTTGATTTTCTGGCCAGAAGCTCAGAGGGCCAGATAGCTTACTAAGAGATGCCATTATAGAAGATGTTGTTTTTTGTTGTTTTTATTTTATTTTATTTTATTTTATTTTATTTTATTTTATTTTATTTTATTTTGGGGCTGGAGCGATAGCACAGCAGTTGGACGTTCGCCTTTCACACAGTCTACCCGTGTTCGATTCCTCCGCCCCTCTCAGAGAGCCCGGCAAGCTACCGAGAGTATCGAGCCTGCGTGGCAGAGCCTGGCAAGCTACCCGTGCGTATTGGATATGCCAAAAACAGTAACAATAAATCTCTCAATGAGAGATGTTACTGGTGCCTGCTCGAACAAATCCATGAGCAACGGGATGACAGGTTCTTATTTTATTTTATTTTTCAAAGTAATATGGTTTCCAGTGTGCTGTTGTGGCCCAAGTGCCTTCTCTTTTTCTCTTTTCAGCATAGATGAATTGAAAGTGCCCTCTAATGGTTGAAAATAAGTACTGCTGCTAATGCTATTCACTAGTGCTGTCATTTTCACGTAGAGATGAGGGGTTGAGTTGGGCCTGTTCCCATTTGACCTTTAACTCTGTCTTCCCAGCCTACTCCAGTGGGGTCCGTTCATGTAGATTCTGGTGCCTCCGCAACAACCCGAGACAGCCACACACACAGGGAGCAGCCGTCACAGCAGCCTCTTAGAAACCAGGTATGTGCTGGGCCTTCCTTGTCCATATATTCCTCTTTCCATGGCTAATGTTAAAGCCTAGGTTCTTCAACTGCTTAACTGTATGTGCTGAAATCAATGGCAAAAGGCTTCCTATTTCTCTCTGGTTCGGTGGGAAAATACTGAAACTTTGGGCTGGAGACGCAGGGCAATGGGCCGGGCACATGCTGGGTTCGATCCCCGGCACAGTATATGCCACCCCTACCCCCCAGCATTATCACGAATAAGCTCTGAGCACCGGGTGTGTCCCCAGAACAATAAAAAAAAAAAAAAGCGGAGATGTTGACATGGAGAAGCCACTGTGGCGAATCTGGGCCGATCAGAGCCTTTGCTGAGGACTTACCCGGAGTCAGGACGCCAGCCCAAAGGGTGGCAGGGGTTCAGGACAACCCACTATCTGCAGTCAGGCCGGAGCACTCGTCTGTGCTGATTTTTTTCTGGCTGCTTAAGAGGGCTGGTGATTTGGTGGGGCTGGAGAGATAGTACAGCGGGTAGAGTGCTTGCCATATGCACACAGCTGCCCCAGGTCTGATCCTTGGCATCCTACATGGTTCTCTGAGTACCACCAGGAGTAATTCCTGAGTGCAGAGTCAGGAGTAACCCCTGAGCATCTCCGGGTCTGTCCCAGAAAACAGAAACAAACAAAAGCGTTGGTGATTTGAACTACCTGGGGATGAACTTGCTTCTGCATTCTGCATCCCACCTCAATTCTGTGTCGGAGTCAGTATTAAAGCTGGCTCAGATATGAGACGGTTTCTGAGTGAAGTCTCAGTTTTGTGTACTTTCTGCTCAGTTTCTGCTCCAAAGAGGGTACATATCTTTTTTTTTTTTTTTAAATTTTTGGGTCATACCAAGCGATGCTCAGGGGTAACTCCTGGCTCTGCACTCAGGAATTATTCTTGGTGGTGCTTGGGGGACCATATGAGATGCTGGAGATTGAACTCAGGTCAGCCACGTGCAAGATAAATGCCCTACCCGCGGTACTATCGCTCTGGCCCAATACACATCCTTTAGTGTTGATTCTTTTTGAAATAGGCTGTCTGCATTGAAGATTTTGTTCCTTAAAGACAGAGGAGGCATCCACGAAAGTATCAACAAACAGGAGTGACCCTTTGTGCAAAACAAGGACTAAGCTTTGAGCGTTGCCAGTGTGGTCCAAAAGTTAAAAGAAAGAGAAAAGAAAAAAAAAACTTTTAGGGGCCTCAGAGGTAGTGTAGCAGATAAGGCGCTTCCCTCGCATGCAGCTGAACCGTGTTTGACCCTCGGAACCATGTATGGTTCTCTCAGGCCCATTAGGAGTGATCCTGAGCAAGTGCCTACTTTGGCGTAAGCCCTGAGCTCATCTGGCTGTGGCCCCAAAACCAAATAGATAAAAATCAATAAACTTGACAACATGAAAAGAGGCCATGGACTGGAGAGTAAATAGAAGTGTTTAACTTTGTTTTGTTAACAACACACAGTGATGCTCGGGTGTTACTCCTGGCTCTGCTCTTAGGGATCACTCCTGGTGGTGCTCAGGGATCAGATGGGTATTGAATCTGGGTCAGTCACAGGCAAGGCAAACACCCTACCCACTGTACTGTCGCTCCAACCCCAAAAGTTTTTAACTTTATATAGTATATTGCTAAGAGTAAAATGTGCATCTCAGTTAATCAACAAAGAATAATAAAACAGTTACACATACATAGGTACACACACACACACACGCATACGTACGTATAATCATCACCTATCCGTTAGCTTGTTTTCCATCATCTCGAACCTCACTTTTTTTGTGTGTGTGTGTCACACCTGGCGATGCACAGGGGTTTCTCCTGACCCTGCACTCAGGAATTACTCCTGCCAGTGCTCAGGGGACCATATGGGATGCTGGGAATCGAACCCGGTTCGGGCGCGTGCAAGGCAAACGCCCTACCTGCTGTATTATCGGTCCAGCCCCTCGAACCTCACTTTTTATATTGACATTTTTGCAATAAAATGGAAAAACATTTCACACAGATGCTTGTGTGAAAGTACATAGTTTTAAGAGTACATAGATGTACACACATTCATAACTATAAATAGATTTACCAGTGAACGTTCTCTTCAAATTAAGTGGTCTTTTGGATATAAAAAAATTTATAAACGGGGTCTGGTCAAACAGTTGCCTTGCTGAGTGCTTGTATAATGCCCAGAACTACTCCCATCATCCCCCCCCAAAAGAAATTAGTGTGCTGGGAGTAGAATTAGGTGGGATGAAGTGTATACTTTGCGTGTGAGGGACCCAGGTTCAATCCCTGGCACCACTTGGTCACATTCTTGGGAGTGACTCCCCCAAGCCCTACCAGAGAGCCAGGAGTAGCTCCTGGAACAGAACATAAAGAACATAAAGGGAAGAACATACTCTTTTGCTCAAGAGTAGGGAGCAAAAATAATGGCACTTAGCAAAGTGTTACCCTGTTCGGTCTGTATGTAACCTGTTACAATCAAAATAGTTGACTGAACTTTATAATTTTACTTCAGCTTGACAACAGAATATTGTTGACTTCTGTGATTATTAATTTCTGTGTCCCTTTTAGAAGGGGAGAATGTTGAATGTGCTGTTGATCTGAAATTTCCGTACTTTTTAAAAAATTTTATAAATTGTTAAGTTCTCTAGAAAGTAATTTTATAAAGTTACTGTCTTCTCTGGTAGAATAATCTTCTTGTAATCAGTCATGTTAAGGCAGCCTAAGGTATGATTGTTATATGGATAAAACTATTGAAATTACTGGAGATGTAGCTGAGTAGTAAAGCAGGTGCTTCCCATGACAGTCTCTGAATTTGAGACTGGTGCCAGGGGGCACCAAAATCTAAAAATGATGACAGTGTTAGTGATAGCAGTATATTAGAATTGATCAAGCTATCCAGATATGATACATTATTTATGGCTTCAGCTCCAATACTTTATTATACATATATTTATATGAATGAATTATAGTGATTTTTTTCAGTGCTATGTAGCTGCTTTAAAAAAAATGGGGACTGGATCAAAAGCACAGCGGGTAGGGTGTTTGCCTTGTAAGCAGCCGACCCGGGTTCGATTCCCAACACCGCATATGGTCTGCTGAGCACCACCAGGAGTAATTCCTGAGTGCAGAGCCAAAAATAACCCCTGTGTGTCACTGGGTGTGGCCCAAAAAGAAAAAAAAAATGTCGGGCAACCATAGAGATAGTATAGGGATTAAGGCTCTTTCCTAGCATGTGGCTGACCTAGTTCAGTCCCCCACACCATGTATGGACCCATTGGCACTGCCAGGAGTATTCCCCAAGCACAGAGCCAGAAGGAAGTTCTAAACATTTCCAGGTGTTTAAGATAAGGGGCCAGAGAGATTATACAGAGGGTAGGGCTCTTACCTTCAACAGCAGACCTGGGCTCCATCCCCAGCAACCCACATGGTTGAGCACACTAGGAGCGATTTCTGAGTGCAGATCCAGGAGTAGCCACCCCCCCACCCCCCACCTCACATAAAAAAGATAAAATAATGAATATGGTTTTAATAGTGAAGAAATTAGGTCCAGGGATGTGGCTTAGTGATAGAGCATTTGCCTTGTATTTGTAAGGTCTGTGTTGGATATTAACCCTGAGTGCTTTGGGCTTCATCGGTGAATTGTCTCCTTTCCTCCCCACATAGAAACTTACAGTGCTCTTAGGAGCACCCCTAATCCCCTGAGTTTATCTTTAGCCTTTCCTTTGTGCTTTACCTCTCATTGTTACATCCCCCAAGTCAGTGTTGGTGATAAGTCAAAATTTTCTGGTAACTCTAGACTTTGAATTTTAAGTGAATTAACTTGCTTTTCTGTCTCCCCTACAGAGCATGGTTCTTTGCTTAAACACAGAAAGACCGTTAATGCTACGTTCCTAATATTTGGGAGTTGATTGACTCAAATATATCTACTCTTGGGCATCCGTCATAATTACTTGATTCAGGCATCAGTTGCTGTAGTTCCTAACACCCCACTAAGGGAGGTTCCACTGAGGGACTGTGATAGACCCCGGGCAGTGGCAGAGCTATCCTGGCATTGAAATGGGACAGTCTAGAAAGCATAAATGCATGGTCTTGATGTAAGCCATTACAATTTGAGAGACAGGACGCCCATGGGGAAGGACAAGCTGGACTGGCCTGAGGTCTTAGTCTGGGATTTACGGTAAAAACCTTACTTGCCCTCGGAGCCCAGAGAACTAAGTTTTGGAATCTGTATCTCTTACTGTGTTCATCCAAATAACTGCAAGGATTTATCAGAAGTAAACTTTAATGCTAAATATGTACAGCTAAGGGAAGGAGAAAAGCAACATAGATGTCCCTGGGAGACAGTGTCTTCTTGAGTAAATCCCAAGAGAGTTGCCTCTGCTGAAACTCTTCACCTCTGTAAATGATCAGTCACACCTACGTGCAGTCCTGTACCTCAACCCCCCCAGTGTTCTACAAGTATGCTGACAGCTCTGCATTCGACGGGCCATATTTACCGTCTATCCTCGAGTCCCCCGTCTCTTTGTTCTCTGTAGGAGAAGGCGGGGATGTGACTCTCAACCACCGAACTCATTGTGCACCCACAGGCCCGGGCCTGTAACATTATGGATAAAAGATGATTAGAAATGGTCTGGAGAGTGAGTACGGGTGTCAAGGCCCTTGCCTTGCACATGGCCAACCCAGCTCAACCCCCAGCACCTCACGAAACCCCACCAGGAGTGTCACACGATTCTCCACACATTACTGCAGATTTTATATCTCTTTCCCAATTTCGAATCCTTGTCGGGTAGTTTTTCTGCCTTGTGCAATGTAGATTAGTGCATTCTTTGTGTTTAACTTTTTATTTTTTCTTTTTTGCAGGGAGGTTAGGGCACACCTGGCAGTGCTCAGGAGCTATTCTGGACTCCTACATGCAGAACATGAACTCCAGAAAGGCTCAGAAAAGTTAAATGAAAATGACAGTAAAAACTATATGAGCAACACCAGGTTTAGGTACTGAATGAAAAAGACAAGACTAGGAAAATGATCATAGTGCTTTGATGAATCTCCTGCAATGCAGAGGTAGAACGTTAGTTTCTAATTTCTGACGGAATTGAGACTAAATTTGTTTTGGTTTTATTTTCAACCACATGCAGCAGTGCACAGGGGATGCTCGCAGCAGTGCTCAGGGGACTTGGTAGGTTCTGGAGATCAAATCCGGGCCTCCTTCATGCAAAGCATCCACCCAGCCCGTTGGGCTATCTCATCTCTTACTCTGAAACATTTTCAAACTGAGAAATGTTGGTTATAGTTTTTCTTTCAAAGTCTTTTTACATAGAAAGTGATAGTCAAGCTAGAAATGAAGACCTGTGAGTTAGCAGATAAGAAGTTTGTTTCAGAGGTAAAGGAAGACAGCTGGACTGTGGCAGTGAAAATGACATGGACGGGACTGGAGCAGTAATGCAGCAGGGAGGGCGCTTGCATTGCTTGAGGCTGTCCTGGGTTCAATCCCTGACATCTCATATGGTCCCCTGAGCACCGCCAGAAGTGATCCCTGAGTGCAGAGCCAGGAGTATGCCCTGAGCATTACCTGGTGCCCAAAAACAAAAGAAAGGAAAACAAGATGGAATGGAAAAGAGACGCAAGGGTGTAATCTGCCAGAGTTGTCACCCCCTGTAGGTGTCAGGATTGAAGGAGAAAGAACGAGAAATTAAATCTGCGGAAATTTTTAAGTTGAGGTATTTTGGGAGGCAGTGTGGTACTATCACTAGAAATCAGACTTACTTAGAGCTTGAGTTTAAGTATCTTGAGTTTGAAACACTAGCAGTGTATTCCAACTGAGTATGTCTTCAGGCAGGCAATTCCTCTCTAAAAGAAAGCCAAAAAGATACTGATGGGGGTGGGGAAAAGAGAGATGGAAAAGAGAGGTGTGGGTCCATATCCAATTGTACTCAGGGCTTTGTGCTCATGGGTCACTCCTGGTGAACCATATGAGGGACACGGGGATTGAACTCAGCCATGTGCAGAGCAAATGAACTGTAACCCTTCTGCTATCTCTCTGGTCCCAACCAGAAAGATAGTTGGAAGTCAAGTATGGTGATGACATTGATGATAGCACCAAAGAGCCTCTTTCTTCTGGCTGATTCTGCGCGTGTGTGGTAGAGCAGTGAGCCTGCGGACTAGCAGGTGCCATTAGTCCGTGAGAAAGGAAGGGAAAGCAGAGGAGCTTAAAATCTGCTTTCACTTACCCCAAGACTCTGTTCATAATTAGTCTTCTGGGTCCTCAGCTTTTTTTACATGTAAGCCTTGTAAGAGCAGAGAGTTTTGTTTTGTCACCTCTGTATCCCCACCACCTAACAAAGGTGTCTGTATTGGTAGGCATTTAATAATCGTATGGCTCTTCAAATGATGAGTATTAATAAGATTTTTTTAATAGAAAATTTGGAGGTTGCTCAAGTGGTCAGACACACGCTGAGCATATGTGAGGCCCAGGTTCCGTCCCTGGTTCTTTGTGGCCCACCCAAACCCCCGTGTGCACCAGCTGTGGCCCTGTGGCTCCCCGAGGATCAGTATTGCTGAGCTAGCAATACCTGCTGTGACCCCTAAAGTAATGACCACAGCCAAAAGGCTAAAGGGCTAAGGCACTTGCTTTGCATGGGACTGACCCCAGCTTGATCGTTGGCACAGCTTGGTCCCCAGAGCACAGTCAGGACTGGGAGTATCCCCCAACGCCCCCAATACATAAAAATAACAGCACAGTACAGCAGACTTCCGTTGCAGGATACACTCTGCCGATGGCATTAAGCCATCTTCCTTTACCACATGAAACTCTTCAGGGGCTATTTTGCGTTGCTTTCTAGGTACATTGAACTGTACTGCCTGGCTGTTAGTTGTAATAAAAGACCCCCAAGTATGGTTCCCGAAAAATTGCACTTAAACTCACCATATCAGCTTGCTGAAGTTGTCTCTATTATTCCTTTATATTTTTGTTGGATGTTGGGTACTGTATTGGGTATTGAATCCAAGACCTCACGCGTGCGGGGCCACTGAGCTGTGTCCTCAGTCATTTGGCTTTTGGGGTTTTGTTTTCTTTTGTTTTTAGTTTTGGATATTATGCAATATGTTCAGGAGATATTCTTGACTCTGTGCTCAGGAGTTACTCCTGACAGTGCTCTGCTTGGGGACTTTATGTGGTGCTACAGATAAAACTGGTCAGCATGCGGCTGGAGCAATAGCACAGCGGGGAGGGCGTTTGCCTTGGACACAGCTGACCCAGGTTCGATTCTCAGCATCCCATATGGTCCCCCAAGCACCGCCAGGAGTAATTCTTGTGCATCGCTGGATGTGACCCAAAAAAGCAAAACAAAACCTGGTCAGCATTGTGCAAGGTGAGCGCCTGAATCGCTATACTATCTCTCTGGCCCCATCGATCTATTTTAAAAACTATTAATACTAGATGTTTAAGAACTTTTAAAATTCATTTTTACCCACCTCTTAGATAACTTTAATTAAACCTTGAGTTTGGATGCATGAAATATTCCTAACTGTTAGATCCGTTTAGGAAGATTCCAGTTATGTTAGTTTTCATTTTACTTTTAGTATTTGTCCTTTCCCAGTTCCAAAGATGGTAAATCTTGCTGGGACTCGGGTTCCTCTCTAAAGAACTCTACATTACCATCCATCAGCAAGGGGATGAAAACTTTAATCATTCTGCTTATTTCTACCTGGCAAAGCTTCCCTCATAGTCTCTGATCAAATTCAATCAGGAAGTAAGTCCTGTCATTATCCAGAGATCTAATATTAGATTGTACGACATTGTGCCGTCAAAGGTATTTGCTTGTGCAACACCCCACATGTAGACGTAATTGTGTTGACTGGACTGAGAATGCAGCAACGCTCTGCTCTGTCAGAACTTTAAACTGTGGGGCCAGAGCGATAGTACAGCAGGTAAGCTGTTTGCCTTGCACGAAGCTGACCAGGGTTTGGTCCCCAGCATCCGAGATGGCCCCCTAGCCCCACCAGGAGTGGTCCCTGAGTACAGGGCCAAGAGTAAGTCCTGAGCACCACTGGGTGTGGCCCAACCGCCCCACCCGCTCTGTGCTCCCCGCAAAATCTAAGCTTCTGAAAATCCTTTCTTAAGTAAATGCTGTGCAAGTGGATGTCACTGGGGGTTCTCATTTTGCAGTGCTCACACTTTCCTTATCTTCCAGTGACTCCTTTTATTTGGTAGGTTTTCTGTGGGTATATAAAGCAAGGGTACTTGGCCTAGAAGCTCAGGGAAATAGAATTTGTTTTGAGATTATAAAATGTCATATTGACTATCCAGAACTATTAAACTCTACCAGACGTGTTCTACTACCTTGATAATAATGGATTCCAAAATATTATGTCTGTATGTGTAGCATATGTTTAAAGAAAAGAGGCTGTTCTTTGGGGTGGGTCAGATGGCTCAAGGTGGTCCCGAGTATGATCCCTGGCACCACAGGGCCCATGTCGTAGGGCCACACTACCAGACCAGGCACAGCATGGCACTGCCCTGCCAGGTGTACCATCACCATCACCAGAAGTTGCCCTGGGGTCCCCTGAGCATGGCTAGGAGTGCCCCTATATTTAAAAAAAAAAAAGTTTATTCTTTGTTAATCTCTTCTACATAAACTGTTCTTTTGCAAAGTCCCCAGTATGACTAGCAAGAAAATATGAATCAGAGACCAGTTAAGCTCATCCCTCTGGGAAAGCCTTGTTTAAACTGTGTCTTAATACTCAAGAAAGAAACAACGGAACTTGGAAGTGTTCAATCATACTGAGTTCCGAAGATGTGTCCCAGTTACAGACTAGTTTAGATGTATCTAGACTCTAAAGGAATTTGAATTTGAGGAATATTCCAAGCCTTCAAAAATGCTGTGGGCCGGTGCCTTTATGTCCTTAACCGGGCGAGGCTTGTTGGGCGCATCGCAACAGGGACGTTAGATCAGGTAGCCAAGATGGTTAGGGGTCATTATAGTATGAGTATTATTTTGTAAAGCCTTAGAAAAGCAATAGTGATTAATTCTTCGTTTCCTTCCTTTTACAGAATACTGCTTCATTTTCAGCAAGGTTCAGGGTTTGCTAGTTGAAGGGATAGATGACTTTGCGCAGGCACAGTCTGCCTCCTTCTGGCCCGCCCGTGAGTTCACAGCTGGCCGCCTGCTGTCTAGCAGGAATCAGGTGCAGAGATTGCGCACTGGCCCTGCCACCCGCCACCCCTGGGCCCAGTGGGAACGGGCTGCCGTTTCTCAGTTATGGACCCTTAACCCCCGGAGGGACATTGGAACAAGCAAGTACAAAACTGAAATAAAATACAATTTTTAGCTTCTCCTATTCTGTCACTTCTGCTCTTGTTTGTTCTGTAATTTTTTCCTCCCCTGCCCCCCCAGGGCCACAGTCTGGCTCAGTGGTAGAGTGTCTGGCCTGCATGTGTGAGACCCTGGGTTTGATCTTAACATCACAAAAAAGAAAAAAAATTTTTTTCAGTCTGTGTTCATTCTTCAGTATTTTTTATTTCAGCCTATTGCCTGGATCTGAGGCAGGGAAAAGCTTGAGAATTCTGGAGTAATCTCTATCGTCCTCATCTTTCCGTGGGGGTGTGGGAGGCATTTTTTACTAAAGTAGAAGAGGGGATAGGGCACTTGCCTTGCACTCGGCCGACCTGGGTTCGATTTCTAGCACCCCATATGGTACCCTGAGCCCACTAGGAGTGATCTCTGAGAGCAGAGCCAGGACTGAGCCCTAAGTACCACTGGATGTGGCACAGAAACAAAAAACTAGAAGACGTTTTGTCAAATCATAACTTATATATTGTGGTTACAGTAGTGTTGAGGTTTATGGTATTGAGTGGTAGGATTACTGCACACTGCCAGTCATCAGGGGCCCCCACCCACTGCATGGATGCCTGTTTTTCACACCCCTTTTCACCCCCCCCCCCCATAGATTCTTAGTCTTTACACTTGCAGGCTGGCTCTGGCCCACATACAACTGAAATTCACTGTCTTCTATAGAAGATACTGACATTTAAAAAAAAAAAAAAAGAAGAAGAACATCATCAGTCTTCTGTGTTTTCCCTTAAGTACTTTTTTGTTAGTTTCATCTTTATTAATGTCAATTCTAGTTAGATTGCTATGGTGTTTTTTCTTCACTCACCTACTACAGAATAAACCAACCATTTCCGCACAGGCAGTGCAGGTAGGGCTGAAGATCTTTTTGTTTGGGGCCGTACCTGCCAGCACTTATTGGGTTATTCCCGAGGTGCTGGAGACCATCAGCGCTAGTACCCTCAGCCCTTTGCTTTCTCTCTGACCCACAGCTGAAGATTTTAGAGCATTTATTTCCTCCAGGAGTTCCCGCTACTTAAAATTCCTGTGATTTACACATGTCATATGAGCCTTTGCCTTTCAAGAAACGCAGACAGGGCCAGAGAGATTGTTAGGGCTTGGGCACTTGCCTTGAACACCCCCACCCCTGTCTCAGTCCCCTGCACTGCATATGTTCCCCTGAGCACAGAGGTAGGGGTAAGCCCTGAGCACCAGTATGTCTGGCCCTGAAACAAAACAAATCAAAGGCAGAGGGAGACTGATTTTGTTGAATGATCCTTCTTCCCATGGGTCTTCCTGAGTGCTGTTTAGATACACAGGTGTGCTTAAGTGAACGTCAGGAATTAGGATTTGGGTCTGCAGCTATTGTGGGACTTGCATTGCACATGGATGACCTGGGTTCAATCCCCAGCAACCCAGATGGTCCCCCAAGCCCACCAGGAGTGACCCTGAGTGCAGAGCCAGTAGTTAAACCCAGAGCACCACAGAGTGTGGCCCAGTAACTCCCAACCAAATACCGAAAGCAGAAAAAAATCAAAAGCGAAGCAGAGAAATTCATGAGAGGAGTAATTTTTTCTTTTTTGTTTTCCTCTGTGGGCTGTGTTTGACCACACCTGGCAGTGCCTAGGGATCACTCCTGGGGGGTCTTTGGGGACCGTATGTGGTGTTGAGAATCAAACCTGGGTCGGCCACATGCAAGGCAAATATGTAACAACTAAAGTATCTCTCCTGCTCCCAGACAAGTAATTTCCTTGAATCAGTATCAGCATTTTCAGCATTCACACCACTGACTTGAAGTATATGAATACTTTTGGAGCATTTTTGGCTTCTGAGTACTGGCAGATCTCTTATTGTTCAGGAGTTTAAATGTTCTAAATAGGGGCTGGAGCAATAGCACAAAAGTACATGACGGTTCCATGGTTTTTGTTGTTGTAGCTTAGTTCACAGCCCAGGAGTATATCTCCCAGCAGCCACTGCGTTCCGAGATTGGTTTCTGTGCCTCTGGGGTAATGGTCCTTCAGGGGTGTGGGAGCTGTTCCTGAGCGGCTTTTTGTATATCAGGAAAGGTCGCGTGGCTGCATAAGCGGCCGCGCGGTTTGGAGAAATCGTCCCAGTCCCACATACCGGAGCCATGTTAGTAGAAGCTCAGTGTCGCTGGGATTCCATCTGGAGAAGGCGGGAGGCTGCACCTTCTCCCTCTGGGGCGCCCCAGTGTTGTCGGCCGGGTCTGGGGTCCGCAGCATTCTCCGGCTTGCGGTGCCCACGGGCACAGATTCTTCACTGCTGAGTGCGGCAAGATGGTGCCGGGGGCGGGTTGAGGACGTGACTTCTGGGGGCGGGTTGAGGACGTGACTTCTGGGGGCAGGGGCGGGCTGGAAGCTGGGATGGAGCCTCCCCATTCCAGTGCCCCCAAGGGGTTTGTAGAAATCGTCCCAGTCCCCACATACCGGAGCCATGTTAGTAGCAGCACCAGGACTCCATCTGGAGAAGGTGTCTTTTGTTCTTCTGTGTTTGAATGAGAATAGCCAAGCTAACTTTTTCTCAGTGCTTTGCTGCTGTTGCTAAATTAAAATAAAGCCCTGGATCCTTAGGGTCACTAATGTTCTTGATTTCGTTATTGCTTGCTGTTGCTTTATCTTTCCTTCTGTGTCTTGCCCTCATGCTTCCTAATCCTGAGCAGACCACATCGACAGAACGCCGTGGAGAGTGGGAAATCCAGCCGAGCCGGCAGACCTCGTACCTAACATCTCACTTGGCTGCAGACCGCCATGGGGGATCAGTGCAGGTACTGCTGCCTTTGCCGCCTTTGCTTGGCCTTCCCAGCCCAGCTGGTCGGGAGTTGGCTTGCTTCCTTTGGGACAGAAACTCAGAGCCAGAGTGAGCTGCTTCTGTAGTTCACAGGATGCTAATTTTCTGCCCATGTGGACTCTTAAGAGTCACTGAAATGAGTGTTGGTTGTTGTCGTTGACTAAGAAATGTAATTTCTGATACGGCATTCAAGTTAATCCTACAAACTTTATCCATTTGCCATAAACCATAGAAATGTAAAGATCTGACTGAAATGACAAAATATGTATTTTTTAAATAAGGGACTAGAGCAGTGATTATCTTTTTGTTGTTGTTTTTGGGCCACACCAGCAGTGCTCTGGAATTACTCCTGGCTCTGTACTCAGGGATCACTCCTGGAGGGTTTGGGAACCATATGTGATGCCAGTGATTGAACCTGGGTAGCATGCAAGGCCCTACCCACTGTACGATCTGTCTAGCCCACTAAAGCAGTGATTTTCATCCTTGGCCCATGGACTGGTAACAGGTCCATAGATGCAAAATGGTTGAAAACCAGTAATCTATTTCATTCACATGGAACAGTATTTTTCAGACAGTGGCCATACTGGTACCAGCCCGTATGTGTCAGGACGTTGAAAGCCACTGGAGCTAGGAGTGAGTGCCCGTGTAGTTCCTTCCCTGCTGTGTGTTGCAGCCCATGGAAAGATGAGACTATTGCTTGGTACCAGTCAGCCATTACTGAGTAAGCACCCAACTAGTTGTGCTATTTACATTTTTCTTCCTAAAATCAGTGTGATCTTGGGAAATTATTTTCCTCTGCTGGAATGGGTGAGGGGTACTCCCAAGCTGTGCTCAGAAAATCTGGGGGACCAGCAGTGACTCTTGACCAGCCCTTGGCCAACAGTAGGTTGCAGCGCTGTCTGGGCTCTGGTGCCAGGGGTACCCAGACACCGTGGCAGTGATGGGGGGCTCCAGGCTGCACCAAGTGATGCCCAGGGGATGATGTGGCGCTGGGAATCGGACTCAGGTCAGGTGCCTGGTAGACACGTGCCCTGTCCTGTGTCTACTAGCTCTACTAGCTCCTGGCCCCTGAGAATTGTCTTAACTTTCTTAGGTCTATTTTGAATCCCTGTTCTTCCAGTGAAGAACATCTTGTTTCTTTCGTATGCCATATTTTAATAATCGTGCTGTTGACACCACCACCCGTTAAAGGTGAGGGAGGGGATGGGTTTGAGCCTCACTCAGAAGTGCTCAAGTAGTGTCGGAGATCAGATCTGCTCACTGTACCTTCTCATACCGTAAAGGGGCACCAGAGGACCACTACCAGGTTAGGGGGTGTGGCACCCCCCATCCCCTGGCACCACACTGGGGTGTGTCTGGGTAAACCCCCAGCTCTTCAGCCTGTGCGGCACGGCATCGCAGGGCCCCTGGAACCGTCAGTCTAGAGGGCTGAGCGTCACCGGGAGGGGCCCTTGCTGTGCTCCTGCTGGGCTGTCAGGACTGTGAAATTTGGAGGAGTCACGTGCTTCAGGAGCTGTGGGACTATGAGGATTCAGCAAGATGAAGTCTCTTTGAGATGAGAGTTACTGAGCTGTGACGCTGGACCAGTTGATATGCTGGAGGGGGTTGGGGGCGGGGGAGGTGCCGGGCCTCATGGCAGGGTGGGGACTCAGCTCACCACATCCCACGAAGGCTCCAGAGGTCTCAGTCCAGAGGCAGAACTTACCTGGACAACTCAGTGTGGTGAGAGTAGTTCCCAGGTTGGTTTTTTAGTTTGTGTGTTTTGGGTTTTGAGCCACACCTGGCAATACCCAGGGATTACTCCTTGCTCTGTGTTCTCTCTGGGAGGTCCTTGGAGAGGGATGCTAGGGTTCAAACCCAAGTCTACTGTGTGCTTCTTTCCCCAGTGAGAGAAGATTAAAATTGGATGGTCTGGGGCAATAGCTCCTTGTCCTAGAGTACCAGGGTGCAGATTTTGCTTTTGGTGACCCAAAATTACAAAATAGACTATGGGCTGTAGAGATGGTACCAGGGCCAGTCTCCGCCTCAGCATTGTCTCCCAAGCACTGTCAGATATAACCCATAGATAAGTAAAATTGACTAAAATGACTACAGTTGGGGTAACTTAGAGTCGAGCAGCAATTTTGAAATGTGTGACTTTGCTGTATGCCCTCCAAACTGAGTTCTACCACCGCCCTCGGTGTTATTAGACCAAGTACCTAACACCGTGGCAAGCTCTGCTGCTCTTCACTACATCTGCTTTTCAATTTTTGCTCCCCCAAATTTTTGCAAACCAAATCATCCATACTTGTCAAGGACAACTGATGATTTGACAACTCGTTCCTCCAGCCTAAAGTAATAGCTGCATGTCCCAAAGGTTCTGATTAGAAGTCACTGATTCCCAAGCACGGCCTGTTAAGATCAAGGCTAGACAACTGGTAGCCAGTTTCCCCTTTGTTAAGTGATTCATTTGAGACTGAGTCTTCTTTGATATACACAAGAGGTCTCATCTGTAAAACAGGGTAGTCTTCTTTTTTAAAAATTTCCCAAGATGTTTTTATTTTGGGGGGGGTCACACCCACCAATACATAGGAGTTATTCCTGGCTCTGCACTCAGGAGTTACTCCTGGCAGTGCTCGGGGGACCATATGGGATGCTGGGAATCGAACCCGCCAAGAAATGTTTTTGTTGGCACAATGAGTGATAGCACAGCAGGCAGGGCATTTGCCTTGCACGCCGCCAATCGGGTTCAATTCCTCCGTCCCTCTTGGAGAGCCCGGCAAGCTACTGAGAGTATCCTGCCCATAGGGTAGAGCCTGACAAGCTCCCCGTGGCGTATTCAATATGCCAAAGACAGTAACAAAAAGTCTCACAATGGAGATATTACTGGTACTTGCTCGAGCAAATCAATGAGCAACGGGATGACAGTGATACAGTGAATGACAATTCATAGCTAGGACAAACTAGACAGTATCACATGTATGGCATGCTCTGAACAGGCACCTTGACCAAAGTTACCAGGTAATTCACAGAAGCTCACGCCTGCTTTGTGCAGAGAACGAGTCTCCTTAACATCTTGTCTGGTTGCTGACTTGTTCCCTAAGACACTTTGCTGCCATTTCTCTTTATACCCTGGTGCTGAGAGAACAAACTTAGCTGAACTCTCCCTTATGCACACCAGTATTTTGCCCACAAGAAGAAAATGCAGGCTGAAGAAATGAACAGGATAGCATTAGTGTGAGAAATGGTGGCTCTTTGTTCTGGCTGCCTTCCCGACTTAGCTGGGGGAGAAGTGGTCCCTCAAATTTGGTTTTGAAATTCTCAAATCTACAGAGTAGTTGGTAGGAATGGGGTACAATCAGTGGGGGCAGTAATAAGCTCTGGTACAATTATGGGGGCACTTTCCATTTTTTCTCTTAAGCAAGATGGGCTTCCAGCGCAGCTTAGAGTGATGTTTTTTTCTGAAAAGGAGAGTAGGTCAAATAAACTTAGCAACCTCTGATCTAATGTAAGATTGTTGTGTTTGCTATAATTTCATGGGAAGAAAGGAGTGTTTGCAGAATAGCTTGAAAGTCAATTGCAGATTTTATTAAATTTTATCCCACAATGCTTCACCCTTTATCTCCTAAGAACAGACTTTCTTTCCCATAGTCAGCACCACTGCATCTAATAAAAATATCTTAATATCTAATATAGCATTTATACTACACACACTGCCCTCCGTTATCTTTCATATTAATTTTTGTGTCTCCAGATTAAAATAAGTGTTCAGAATCTAATCAGGTGTTTAGTTGTTGTGCTTTTCCAGTCTCTCAGTTTCTCAGTCTCTCTCTCTCTCTCTCTCTCTCTCTCTCATTTTAGGTATACTTTTAACTCTTTGTGTTTTGCTTGGCTTTTTGTTGGCCTTTGAATTTTTAGTAAGACACAGTGATTTACAAAGTTGTTCATGGTAGTTGTGTCAGCAGTAGTGTGCCAACACCAATCCCACCGTCAGTGTCCCGAGTTCCCTCCCACCCCCCAGCCTGTCTCCTTGGGATACACATGACACTTTTATTTCATATTACTGGCTCCAATAAAACTTAAATTCATGGCAGACAGACTGATTGGAAAACAAATCAATAGACGTCCACTTGCGATGATTGATTGCTGTTGTAGCCTTTTTTAGTCTAGTAAAAGAAAACCATAGGCACCATTAGTCAGTGCCATGTTCAGGGCCACATGATGGAAAACTTCTCCTGTTCTTTAAAGAAGGTCTTTTAATGTTTCTTGTAAAACAGGTGTCCAGGCTATGAATTCCCTGAGCTGCGCCCTGTCCGTGAAGCTCTGAGTGCTGATCTGTATCACTCCTGAGTGGTAGTCTAGTTGGGTAGAGGACTCTAGTCAGGTTTTGCTTCATTATTTGTGCTGTATTCTTCCTTACCCTTGTGGCTCGAGAGTCTCATTTGGTAGAGCTGCTATATATCTTGTGGACTCTCCTGTGTAAATAAGCTCCTTTTTTGATCTTGCTGCTTTCAGTCTTCTGCCTGGGGGCCAGTGAGATAGTACAGTGGGTTTGCCTTGCCTTGCATGTGGCTCACCCGGGTTTGGTCCCCAGCATTGCATGTGGTCTGTCTCCCAAGCTCTAGTGATTTGCTAGAAGTGATCCCTGAGCACAGAGCCAGGAGTAATCCTTGAGCACTATCAGGCGTGGCCCCAAAACTTAAAAAAAAAAATCCTCAATATTCTCTCCCTTTGGGTTTTGTCATTTTGAATATAATGTGTCCTCAACTTTTTCTCGGTGGGTCAGTTCTCACTGGGATCCTTGGGGCCTCTTGGATCTAGGTGTCTGTAATCCTCAACTCTGGGAAATTCTTACTGATGATTTCTTTAACTACTGTTTCTTTATCACATTGCCTTCCTGTGAGCCTCCTATGATGCTTATATTGTTCCTCTTCAACTCATCCTATAATTCTCTGGTGTGCTGTTCATTTCTTATTTATTTATTTATTTATTTTTGCTTTTTGGGTCACACCTGGCGATGCACACGGGTTACTCCTGGCTCTGCACTCAGGAATTACTCCTGGCGGTGCTCAAGGGACCATATGCTGGGAATTTAACCCGGGTTGGCCGGGTGCAAGGCAAACGCCCTACCCGCTGTGCTTATCGCTCTAACCCCAGAGCTCCTTCATCTTTACTTGGCTATATCTATTCTGCTGTTCATAACTTCTGTTGGCATTTTTTATATCACCACATTCTTCATTTCTGTCACTTCTGTTTGTAGTTTTCTCATTTCTGTTATTGTACTTTCTTGTGCTTTGCTGACTCCCTGTGTTGTTTCTTTGAACTCATTGATCATCCTCATCACGGTGTCACTAAAGACATTTCCTGTGCTGTTTGTGTCTCAGGTGATGCTATTTTTGCTCACTGATCTTTATGGGCTTCCATGGTATTTTGTCACTGGTTTTCTAGTGTTCTTAATGTACTGGGGGCGAGTTTTTGTAGTTAACCCTCTGAAGATGCTGCAGGATTAGGCTGAAGGCTGCCCTCTTTCTTCTCTGCCCGTCCTCACAGAATTGGAGGGATGTGACTGTGAGCAGCATCTCACTTGCTAAGTGTATCTGTTGTGCAGTGTTCATGTGGCCGCGTGCTTCAGGAGCTGTGGTGGCGGCGGGGGGGGGGGGGGGGGGCGGCGCTTAAAATGGTGCAGGTTGGACTTGGAGGTGCTGAGACCCACCCAGTGAGGAAGGGCTCTGCCTCCCAGGTCTGGTTCCCGAGTGGGCCCTGTGGTGCCCCCAGTGGCAGACCTCAGCCAGGTTGGCGGTGCAGGAAGTAGAAGGTCTCCTCAGTCTCTTAATCCAGTCAACCCTGTGAGTAAAGGGAAAAACAAGATTTTAGGCATAGTCTTCTTCTAAGACTGTTGGCTTATTTCTAGATGCCACATTTTGGATTTTCTCTTTCCTTTCTTTCAGCCATTAAGTTTAGGGGGGTTTTTTTGGTTTGTTTTCATTAAAAACGGTTTTTTGAGGACCACAGCCAGCTATGCTGAGGGCTTATTTCTGGCTCTGAGTTCAAGGATCTGGATTCCAGGGGTCTAACCTGGGTCAGCCAAGTCCAAAGCAGTCAGATTAACCCCTGTAGTATCTTTCCAGCCCCCTGTTAAATTTAGTTTTACTTATAAATTTTGGGGGCAAAAATACTACGTTGATACTATTTTATAGTATTCTTTTTAACAGGATCAACAGATAAATAAGGGCGGATGTTTTCATTAATTGGAGATGCTAAATGTTTTCAGTGGCAGAAATTTGGATATTTCCTGGCTAAACATAGATGTAATATAGATTTATTTGACCATCTGTGTGATAGTATATTAAGTTCTTATCATATTTTGTTAGGGCATGTGCTTTGCACACAGCCGACCTGGGTTCGATTCTTCTGTTCCTCTTGGAGAGCACGGCAAGCTACCGAGAGTATCCCACCTGCACGGCAGAGCCTGGCAAGCTCCCCGTGGCGTATTCGATATGCCAACAACAAGTCTCACAACGGAGATGTTACTGGTGCCCGCTTGAGCAAATAGATGAACAATGGGATGACAGTTTCTGGTTTAAAAATAATTGTGGACACAGGCCAGAGAGATAGTACAGTTAGTAAGGCATTTGCTTGCACATTGACAAACTGGATTCCATCCCCGGCACTACATATGGTGTACATATGGTCCCTTGAGCACCACCAGGAGTGCTCCTTAAGCGTCACTAGGTGTGGCCCAGGAGCCAAATAATAATAATTACGGGCACAGCCAGTGAGTAGTTTTCACCTCGTCTATTCTTTCCTTTTTGAATAAATACCCCCCAAAGACTTCTTCTGCTAAATATTTTCTCTTTGTGCAGGAAGTTTTTGCAAATTAAGTAATGAGGACCCTAGCTGAGGGGAAGAAAAGAAAAAACCTTTCTGGAGGGAGGGTCTGGTGTACATAGGAACCCTGAGGTTTGGCCAACCAAACCAAAATAAATTGCTTGAAGGAGAAGAGCAGTAAGCATTTAGTCATCCATTTCCATTTCCCATGGCAGTGTACTTGGACTTCGTGCAAATGCAGTTACCTGCTTAGGTTAGCAGCAATTCTCTGTCTTACACACAGTTCAGACCCAGAGGAGACTGAGGATCTGGCGCAAGGACTCACAGTATGTAAGTAGTGGAGCTAGGATTCAAACCCAGGGCTGAGTCTAGGACCCATTTCATTGACTATGCAGTGCCACCTTCATTCTTGTTCACCTGGTACTGTACCTTGACTCAAATATAATTCTCTCGCAACCCCTCTTCCCATATGTAATAG
The DNA here is from genome assembly GCF_027595985.1 of Sorex araneus. Taxonomy (NCBI): domain Eukaryota; kingdom Metazoa; phylum Chordata; class Mammalia; order Eulipotyphla; family Soricidae; genus Sorex; species Sorex araneus. The sequence continues at coordinate 34,260,700 of NC_073303.1, read as the reverse complement.
TCTCAAATCAATAATTCCTTATGTAACAGCATACAGTGGCTGAGCTGTTCATCTTCTCTAGTGGTTCTCTCCCGTGGTTCAGCTGGGGTCTTCAGTAGCAGAGTGTTCTATCCAGCAGGGTCCCTTTTTCCACTCCCCAGCACCCACATGAACAGGGTCCATGTGCTAGCAGTGAAACCAGGTGGCAGAAGCTGCTGCACAAGCAAGGGAAGTTCGGTCGGACCCAGCATGGCAGATAGCAGGAGTGAGAGCCTTCGGTCACGGCTCGGGGACCGGCAGGGAGCCGTGGGTCGACAGTGAGCCCGAGGGGAAGGTCGTTAGCTAAGGCTGAGCTTTCAGGGAAAGCGTGTCTGTACTATCTTCCCGCTCGCTAGGGAGCGCGTGCTACTTGTGTTATTTGAGTGCTAACCTGTGATCAAAGCCATGAAGAAATGTAGTGTACCAATGATCCCCGTTTCCCTCCCAACCCCCAGCCCCTGCCCGCCACTGTTGTTTTTTCAAAAGATGTTTTTAACCGTCTTCACTGAGTCTTCATGTGATTAAAGCTTAAATGAGTAGCATTAGAGAGAGGGGTATAGGGGCCAGGGCAATAGTATAGCAGGGAGGGCATTTGCCTTGCATGTGACTGACCCGAGTTCCATCCCCACACCCCATGTGTCCCCTGGAGTGAGCTGCCTGGGGTGATCCCTGAGCACAGGGCCAGAAGTAATCCCTGAATACTGCCGAGTATGGCCTAAAATCCAAAAAAAAAATTTTTTTTAATTATAAAAATAGAGAGGGGGCATGATACTGGTTTTATCACTTTTACTGGGTGAGATTACATTGTTTCCATCCAGTGTAACAGAATAGGCATTTAGTATGAAGTTCTGATGTTACATCATTGACTCCTTGGTTTCCCTGCTAAGTCCGGCAGCCTGCCCTAAGTCTGGACAGTTGCCTCGTCTCCCTCAGCCTCTCGCCTCCCGCCTTGTCTGCAGCCCAGGCAAACAAACACGTCAGACATGGCCTTGAAACCACATCTCCCCGAGGGACCCTTGCTAGCTGGCAGGAGACTGCTGTCACCGTGCTCTGTGTCACACTCCATCTTTCTCTTGCAGGTGGTTAGCTCGGCCAATGGAGAGCTGAACATCGATGACCCCACGGGCGCCCACTCCAATGCACCGATCACAGCTCACACTGAGGTGGAGGTACTGGAGGAAGCTAAGTACGTTCCAACTTCGGGGGCTCCCAGCCCCTCTCTGTCTTGCTCTCTCTGTGCTGCTTCTCACTCCACGCCGGTCTCCTCGTGCTCGGACCCACAGCTCTCTTCCTCTGGCTGTTTTGCTTTTGCATGGCACTCTAAGGCTTCTGCTGTCCTTTGTTTGCTGTGATTTCACATTTTTTCTAGTCTCCCTGGGACAAAAGTTAGTAGTCAGGAGCCTCTTTGAACCCTGGAGCTTCTGACTCCTGGTAGAGTAGAGAAATGTTTATCCAGGCCACGGGCCGGCTGCAGCATGAGTGCTCTTGCTCTTGGCTGCCGACTCTCGTGTGCACCGTTCTGGAGAAAGGATTTCAGGACTGTTTTGTTCCGAATTAAATGATTTTGGATTCAGAAGAACTCAAGTCAGGGGAGAGAAATTGTTTCCGTTTCTGTTCCTGTGAGTGGATGAGTCTTGAGGTGGAGAGGAAGTCACTGATCCCCAGAGGGCCAGGAAGCGCCTCACTCCCATCCCTGCTTTTCTCGCATGTGTGTGTGTCTTGCCTTGCCCAGGCCGCCAGCCCCTTGGTGTTCTCTGCATGGTCTGTGTTTAAACTCTTAACATCTGTGTGGGAGGTGAGCTGCCTGCGGCCCTGCTATGAGAGCAGCACTCTGACCACTGCTCTCTCTTTTGCCTCACCTCAAGTTCCCATTCGACAGCAAACTCCCAAGCAGACACAAGTGGTATCTTTATGATTTAGTAACTGCTACCAAGACGAATACATAGGCTCTCTTCACTAAAACCCTGTGGGAACAGTAATAGGCCATCCCAGTCGCATCTTCTCTGAAGCGGGCAACATGCTTATGCTGAAATTGTGCTGAGTGGTCCCTTGAATATCCAGAGGTCCCAAACATTCCTATACCCCTGGATGTAAGGCAGTGCAAGGCAGCCCACCACGTTCTTCTTTCATATATGGTTTGCATAGATGCCCCCCATCAGCGACCCCCTCAACACACACACACACACACACACACACACACACACACACACACACACACACACACACACCCCTGACTTCTTCCTGATCTGTATGATGAGCTCACCTGCTAGAAAAGCCAGAGCTCAAGAATTCCTACCCAGGAATTCTTAAAGCTAAGGATGCTTGGGACTCTTGTCAAGTCACTGCTGATTGTAGGGGACCTTTGGATGTTCTCCTGGGCAATGTAAGGCTCTGATTAAGAGAGCAGGGGAGTTTTTTATTTTAAATTCTATTGAATCACCGTGAGATAGTTACAAGCTTTCATGTTTGGGTTACAATCACACAATGATCAAACACCCATCCCTCCACCAGTGCACATTCCCCACCACCAATATCCTAGGTATGCCCCCCGCCCTTTCCCATCCTCCTCCTGCCTCTAAGGCAGACAATATTCCCCATACTCTCTCTCTACTTTTGGGCATTATAGCTTGCAACACAGACACTGAGAGGTCATCATGTTTGGTCCATTAACTACTTTCGGCATGCATCTCCCACCCCAACTGGTTCCTCCAGCCATCATTTTCTTAGTGATCCCTTCTCTCTTCCATCTACCTTCTCCCCTCCGCTTCAGCTATGGGGCAGCAGGGGAGTTCTTAACGCCCGACCTGGCCCTGTGTTGACGGGGACTTTGGAAAATTGTCATGGTGGTCACAGTTTTTCAGTTTCCATGGCAAAATTTAGTCTTCCACATAAACAGTATGCCTCTCTGGGTTCTTGGCCTCATCTGAACTTGGAGTTGGCTCGGATTAGAAAATAGCAATATCTGGGTCCCAGGACCAGACTTTCTGGTTTAATTTCTCTGGGCTAATGATGTGAGCATAAAGATTTATAAAGTTCAGGAGATTCAAGTTTCTTGTCAGGTTGGGAATCACTGCATTAACTCACTTCTGATTCCCCTCTGTGGCTATTATGTGGAAGACTCTGGGTTAAACAGTGACCCTTGTGTACCAAGGTTGACTGTATTTCCATTTTACGGTGTGTCCCCATACAGGTATGCAGGTTTATCATTTGGACCATTACATTTCATTTCTTTTTTGGTAAATGTGTGCTGCTTGTGTGTGTGTGTGTGTGTGTGTGTGTGTGTGTGTGTGTGTGTGTGTGTTTGTGTGGTGTTTGTATACTGTGTGTAAGGTAGGGGGCCATTCACACAGATTTTAATACACAGGTGTATTCTGTTCCTAGTATCACCTAAACTGCAAGATAGAGAGTTAAGTCTTTCCACGTAGCAGAAAGAACACTCTAGCCTTTGCTCCCTTTCATCAGAACAGGGCGACTGTATTTGATCATTGTCACCCAAAACTCTGGGTTTAAAGCTTTTGTATGCCATTTCCTTAAGTAATCTCCTGGGTTTCTAAACCATCTTTCTGAGGACACTGTCAGAACACAGCCATGTATTTTACTGTTTGGCCCTCTGAGTGTGCGGAGGCAGGAAAGGAAGGATTGCCAAATATCCACCTGCTCGGTCATGTTCATGGGAAGAAGAAGTCCCAGTGGGAGAAGCATAAGGTGCCCCACCCCCTCATCGCAGGCAGCTGTAGTGCCTCACAGCTATACAGCCTGCTGGAGAACCAGGGCTGCTGCCACTCAGCTCAGGTACTGGTGAGGCTCCGAGAAACCTTCACTTCCAGGCTTGGGGTTTCTTCACCCGACTGGTTTTGTGTGAAGGGAGGAAAGAAACATTAGGGTCTTGATTTTTGTTTTCTGTATAGAGTGAGTGTCTCGCTTCCCATCTCTGTGTTTAGCTATGGTTGGAAGGGTGGCGAGGCAAGCACCTGTATGGTTGACGCTTGTTGGGGTCTGAACACAGACACTTGGTGCTCTCCATTGACTTCAGCCATGAGCGCGCAAATGTGGACATCTTCCTTCCATCACCACCCCCGCCCCACCCCCGAGTGAACAGAAATGGGGTTCAAGCGCTTTTCTGCATTTGGCACTTTCTTTGTGGCAGAATATTGGAAGGTCAGCAAGATGCCATGTAGAACTTCCTGTGGTGTACCTTGTACCAAAATATCTTGGCATTGCTGAAACAGGAGCAATTGTTTTTGCTCTTGGAAATTAGCCCAGCCCCCCCGAAGCTCCATCAGTGCTTTCCGCTTTGTCTTTGCCCTCACCGAGAGCCTGTTCCCACTGTCCTGCTTCTGCCAGGCCCTGCCCCGTGCCACTTTAGTGTGGGGACCAGGTGACTAAGTCTACACCCTGCCTCTGCAGAGGAAGAAACTAAACACAGACATTCTGCATGTTTGCATGGCTCACAGGGAGGCGCTCTCCTCTCGCTCTGTGAACTAATATCTGTCTTTCTCTCTCTTCCTTTCTGTGCTTTCTCTTTGTACACTCTATAGCTGCCTGAAAATGCTCAACCTGTGGTGAGTCCCTCTCTCCAGTCCATGTGCCAGGGAAGCAGCCCGGCTAAACCGGGGTTGGCAAAGCCAAACAATGCCCTGGGAGCATCGGTTGGCTACTCTCTGCCACCTTGTCCCATACCCACCCAGACTAGGGAACTAGACCCACAGTTGGGGATGGGGTAGGCCTGTCCCCAGGAATTGCCCTGTTCCTTCTACACCTCATTGCTGCCTCCTGTCAAAATAATACCCCAGGATATCCAGAACACTTAAATTTTTCAACAGAATAAGTTTTTCCCCAAAAGTAATATAACTAAATACTCTCAGACAAGAAGGGACAGAGATAGACAAGATTACTATATTTTTTAGATTACTAGTTTTTTAGATTATAGTTTTTTAGTGTGGCCGACCCGGGTTCGATTCCTCCGTCCCTCTCGGACAGCCTGGCAAACTACCGAGAGTATCCTGCCCACACGCCAGAGCCTGGCAAGCTACCTGTGGCATATTCGATATGCCCAAAACAGTAACAACAAGTCTCACAATGGAGACGTTACTGGTGCCCACTCAAGCAAATCGACGAACAACAGGACGACAGTTCGACAGCATTTTTCAGATTATTCCTCACAACCCCAGGGAAAGTAGTAGTGAGATAATCTCACATTCTACAGCTTGGTCCATGAGCTGAAAATCATTGTTTTGGCAGAATCTTGTCTGTCTTTTTGATTCACCTGGTTCTCCCACCTGCAAAATATGATTTCTTGGAGAAGAGTGAGAGACACTTGGGGGAGAGACGGACATTTTGTTGTTTGGGTTATTTTGTTTGTTTTCTCCCTCTTTCCTTTCCTCTCCGAGAGTGTAGTGGTTCCAAGGACAGCCTTGCTAAGGAGGTAGTGGAGCCTTTCTTTTGCATGCTGGGGAATAACTGCTCGGGTGCCTTCCTCGGGGCAGTATGGGGTATGGAAGGGGAGCCCTGAGAATCCATGTTTGGGAGGCGCATCCTCGCTGTAGCTAGAACCTTCTCAGCCCTGCTCCTGATCACTGTCTGACACCTCCCGGGTGCTGCCGAGCTAGCTGGGCTGTTGTAGTCTGAAGCTGTGACTCTCTTTGTCTGCATGCATATGCTTTGTGCTCACACAGCCTGCTCAACCTGATGGCCGCCTTGTGTCTGTTTGTCAGCAGTGACTGGAGGGGGCGCCAGTGTCTGCGTCCCGACTGAAAGTCCAGTTACACGCAGGCCTTCCCAGGGACAGGGGTGGGTTGAAGATAAGCATTTAATGCAGGGTTTGTGGAGATTGAGCATGTAGGTAGACTTTATGATCTCAAGGAGTACATTTGGCCTGTTCAGCACATGTGTGTTCGTATAATCTGATATTATTATGGAGGTTAAACACACAGTCTTGCAAATCTTTTGCTTTTCAATGCCAGGGTATCTTACGACTTTCCCTGGGTCTATCCAAACTCCTCACTGGGACTCCACTTTTGGGGTGTTAAAGCAACTGAGTCTTAAATCAAGTAAATGTGACGGATGCCCAGGAGTAAATATTTGGAGTCAGTTAACTCCCAAGTTACAATAGCATAGCATTAACTGTCATCCTGTGTCTATACAAAAGGACGTTGCTCTAAAGTAAACTATGGCAAGCACATAAAGGAAAGAGAAAGCAATATTTCACTTTCATATACAGAATCCAGTGCCCTCAGATGATTTGACCTACAGGTTACAGGGTCTGATTTGGGGATATATGTGATGAACAGATAGGGGGAAGGCACAAAAGAGAAGTTAAAGATAGAGGATTGGGAGTTCTTGATGGAATTGGGTATGCTTGGGGAGCACTGTGGTGGGTGTAGCCCAGTGAGCCAAAACTGCCTGTGGGAGGAGCAAGGACAATCCGATATTAACCCTAAAATGTCTAGAAGTGTAATCCAACTGCTCACCACTTGTCTTCTCTTCTGAGAGAAATGCTTTGTGGAGTTCGTCATTGGGCTTGCTCTTGGGTCTGACCTAGGTATTTTGTGGGGGCATGTGCACCCAGGAGTGCACAATAGCTACTTTAGGCTCCTTGCTATGGGTGGCTCCTGATTAGGTGCTAGGAAATAAATCCAGGCCTTCTGCATGCAAAATTTGCCTGTAGCCCATTGACTAATGTCTTCCAGTCCTGAACCAGTCTTAACAGGTCCTGATGATAGTAATTACCACAGAAACCGAGACGTTGGGCCAGGGATAGAGTTTAAATGGCTAAGCACATTGTTTGCATACACGGAGCACGACGACTGGGAGCTCTCCCTGAGCACATCACCCCGAGCGTCAGATGGCTGGGTCCAGAAGTGAACACACAGATTAGAAGAGCAGGTTGCAGGACTGCTTCCTCTCCTGGGTAGAGTTACCGAGAGTTTCAACTGCAGCTTTAGCCGTGGTGTCTAGCGGGCCAGAGAGATAACACATCAGGCGGGGTGTTCGCCTGGCACATACCCTACCCAGGTTTGGTCCCTGTGGTTCCCCAAGTCCTGCCAGAAGTAAACCCTGAGCACTGCTGGGTGTGGCCCCCAAACCAAGAGTAAATAAATAATTAACTGTGGTAATTAGTAACACTTTTGGTAGAGCTCTGAAGCATGTGCCTCCTCTCAGTGAGCTCACCACTGCGCTGAGTGTCATTAAGTCACAGTAGGCTTTTTAGCAGATAGTGATTTCCTGACCTCCCTTGAAAGTCAGCTTAGCTTGAAATGGGCCAAAACCAATGTTTTTGTATTGTTTTGAGTGTTTTTATTTAAAAGCAAAAAATCTTAGGGCTGGAGTGATAGTATAGTAAGCAGGGTATTTGCAGTGCCTGCAGCCAACTTGGGTTGATTCCCGGCATCCCATATGGTCCCTCACGCACCACCAGGAGTAATTCCTGAGTGCAGAGCCAGGAGTAACCCCTGAGCAATGCTGGATTGGCCCCCAAATCAGAAGTAAAAAAATAATAAAAACACAGAATCATCATCTTAGAATTTACCTCCAAAGAAAATAGAAACAAAAGCTGATAGAGGGGGCTGGAGCAATAGCACAGCAGGTAGGGCGTTTGCCTTGCACGCGGCCAAGCCGGGTTCGATTCCCAGCGTCCCATATGGTCCCCTGAGCACCGCCAGGAGTAATTCCTGAGTGCATGAGCCAGGAGTAACCCTGTGCATCGCCGGGTGTGACCCAAAAAGAAAAGAAAAATGTTGATAGAAATGTTAGTGTCTCTGAAGGTTATGGTTAACTGGAATAAGGAGCTATTAAAATATTGGTGCTCCCATAGGATTTAATTTGCCTTGCTTAATATTAACTTCAAGAGACTCAACTTGAAAAATATACATTTAAAAAAAACTAATTAGAGAAAAATATATTCCCCCTAATTCTTTTCCCAGCAATTTCACTAGGGACTGGTTTAAACAATCAAAAGTGTTAATCATTTTTATTTTAAATAATTTATTTGGGTCCTAAATACATATTGGTTAGTGACTGTTTAGATTTATTAATAATACTTTACAAACATCACTGATCTTCAGAAAATCTTTTTTATGATATCCTTGAGCTCCTGTTACCAAAATTTTGATGTTTAATTTTTTCGGATAATGGTAAAAGTCCCATTATGGTCTCTGTAAACACTTATTTCTAAGAACATTCTTTGGAATTTTATTAATTCATTCCCATTGAGAATGAATTAATTCTCAATTCATTAAATTAATTAATTTATTGGATTAATTGATTAATTCTCATTAATTCTCAACTGATTAATTAAACCCAAGGAATACCAAGGGTTCTGGCTTCAAAAAGGGAATCTTAGCTGCAATGGAGAATTTAAGAGCAAGGAGGTAGGGCTGGAGCCATAGCACAGCGATTGCAGTGCAAATGGCCAAACTAGGTTTGATCCCCATCGTCCCACATGGTTTCCTGAGCACCTCCTGGAGTCATTCCTGAATGCAGAACCAGGAGTAACCCCTGAGCATCACAGGGTGTGGGTCCCCAGTCCTCCCCAAAAGAGTAAGGGAAGTAGGCGATAGCTCTTTATTTTCACATGAATATTCTTTTCTTTTTTTCTTTTTCTTTTTCTTTTTTTTTTTTTTTAGCTTTTTGGGTTACACCCTGCTATGCTAAGAGTTACCCCTGGCTCTGCACTCAGGAATTACTCCTGGCGGTGCTCGGGGGACCATATGGGATGCTGGGAATCGAACCCGGGTTGGCCGCAAGCAAGGCAAGTGCCCTACCCGCTGTGCTATCACTCCAGCCCCTCACATGAATATTCTTGACACGGAACCTGGAAGGATTAGACAGGGTCACTGAGTTCAAAGTGGTTTTCTCAGAGGAATTTTTCTTGCAGGAGTCCAGCAACTCTGAGATGCCCCCGGCGTCTCCCTGTGCCTTAGACTCACACCTCTGACTCACCCACCGCCTTCTGTCCCTCTCCACCCCATTTTCCAGTGGACAGGATGGGACACTTGCACCAGTCCTACTCTGACCCTCCTCGAGGACTGCTGGCAAATCACATTGCGTGAGGTTCAGAGGATGCGAATGAGGCCCAGGGATGTGCTGGTGCTGCGGCTCCTGAGACAGCCTGGGGCAACCCGATGATGCACACGGCACCCTACACCCCAGTACTGCTCGGGGATCAGCTCCTAAACCGCAGGCTTCCCTGATCTCAGCTGGGGCCTGGGCTCACACTTCCGTAGAGTCAGAATTTCTGCTGTTCTGTACCTTGGGGCCAGCTGGGATAGAGGATAGAGAGAATTCTTTTCGTGTGTGTGCGTGTGTGTGTGTGTGTGTGTGTGTGTGTGTGTGTGTGTGTATTTGTGTTGCAGATATTGAACCCAGAGCCTCTCACATTCAAGCAGGTGCTCTACATTTGAGCTATTTCCCTGGCCCCAGAGAGATTTTTTCCCCCTTTGGGTTTGGAGAACACACACAGTGGTACTCAGGGAATCTTGTGGTACTGGGAAGTCTTAATTGTTTTGTGAGATCCTGGAAGCGCTCCAGTCATACTTTCCATGGGATCTGTTTGCCTGTGTTTGGTCTTGCTACCATCTCACCATGGACTGTGCAGTAGATACTTCTGCTGTATCAGGGCGACTGTGTACTGAAGGTCCCTGCCAGATAAAGATGCGGAATCTGGGTTGGGTTAGATCAGGAAGTTACTCTCCTTCCAGTGCAGCATCCCCCGAAGGGCAAAAGTATGCTATGGTGACAGATGACACAGCTATTTCCTTTGGCTTTCCTGGGAGACACCTGCCCTCCCTTCCCCCGCCCCCCCACAGGTGCTCCATGAGGCAGTAGGCTGCCCACAGAGTGGGTGGGTGCCGGGGTGTACCCCACTCCCTCCCTCGGTCACTGCAGGCGGAAGGCTGTTGGCAGTGGCAAACCTTCCCTGACTTGCCTTGTTCCTTGTGCTCCAGGTGCTGCTGCTTCTTTAAGAGGAAAAGGAAGAAGACTCAGCGCCACAAGTGACCAGCGCCTGCTGCTCCTGCCATTTCTCATTGAAAGGGACCCCCCTGTGGGGGAGGGTGGAGATCCAAACCAAAAAGAAGAAAACAGTTGCCCCCAGGAGGAGTCAGTGCCGGCAGCCAGGGCCTCGCTGGTCAGTGGCCTGGCGGTCCTCACCTATCCAGCACTCTGAGCTGGACTCAGAGCTCTTCCCCGGTGTGGCCCGGTGCTGTCTGGCGGACCCTCCTTCCTATTGTTTACAGTGAAGGTGTCATTCACAAAAACTCAAGGACTACTACTCTTCTCTTCCGCCCCTTAGCTGACTCCTGGTTCTTGGCCCACACTCGACCTCCCTCCAGGGCTGGTCTGCTGACGGCGCCCGAGGAGCCGGGCTGTGGCGCGGAAGCTCGCAGGAAGATGTGGCCGTGGCCCTGCCATGAAGTTGGCTCTCTCTTCCTCTGCGTCTGCGCAGCCTCCACCCCGAGCTGGACCTGGGGTGCAGGTCCCCTACACCCCTGAGAAGTTACACTGTAGGACACAAGCTGTGAGGAATCCGCCATCTACTGTTCCCCCGTGTTGGTGTTCTTCGCTTTCTGGACGCGTGACTCGACTCCAGTCAGTGTCACATAAAGAGAATTGTCCCCGGGCAATGGGGAAATGACAACAACAGCAACAACAACAACAACAACTGACTTTATTGCACTTTTAGTTTTTTGTTTTTAACAAAAATAACTTTGCAGATGCATATTGTGTCTGGTTATATTGTTTTACCTTTTTTTTTTTTTTTCTCTGTTTTGAGGGAGATGGGGCCAGCTCAGACGTGCAGAGAGAACCTGGGTCCAGGGAACATTCTCAGTGGAAAGAGATGGGTCTGCGGCCCCCAGAAGAGAAGAAGCCAAACTGTCATCCTGAGTGAACACTCAGGTGGACAAGGAAGCATACTTGAATTTTCATGCATCTTCTCAGCTGCCAAGGAATGTCCTCCTCGACCTCGCCCACCTGCGGTTAGAACAACCTGACTTTCTGGCACAGGGGTGACGCAGACTGTGACCAGGAGACAGTTTGTTCCCAAGAAGCAGAGGCAGAACCACAAATCGGTCCGCTTCCTCCTCGGCCAGGGACTTCCAGCTAGAGAGCCATGTCATTAGTTTAGTGACCCGGAGGCCAAGATTCACGGTGAAGTAGCCACCACCGTTTTTCTCCAGTGGACAGAAAGAAGGGAGTCATTTGGCCTTCTGACTGCCAGAGAAACACCCCCCCTCCCCCGAGATTTGACATCCCAGGACCCCTGGCACCTGAGTGGCAGCCTGAGAGCTGACCAGGCCCTTACGGCAGGCTCAGGGCTCAGCACAGGGGCCGACAGAGGGTGAGGGTGAGATTTGTTGGCGCTAGAAAGCTCCAGAGAAAAGGAGACTGACATGAAAGTCCGAGGCTGTCTTCAGGACAGAGTCCTTCCCGAAAGGAAGTGCGCACATGCTCACGGCTGCCGCCGCCGCCTCCCGGCGCATGCTCGCACGACAAGCCACTGCGAATCCCCTGGGAGAGTCCCTGCGTGGAGTGTCAGAAATGTTTGGGGGCCGGGATTGGAGCTCAGTGGTAGAGGCCCTGGGTTCGATTCCTGGCGTCACAGGAGAAAGGAAAGAGAAAGTGTGGAGTTAGCTTGCTTAGGTTCCATTTTCATTTGGGGTCAGTGGTTCTCCAGACGGCGACCTTTCATTCTAGATGCGCGGGAGGAAGAGAGGGGAGAGGGTTGCTTCCTTCAGGGAAGGCGGTCTTGTCTCTGTGGGTAGAGACTGCTCATCGTGGAGGACAGTGTCTGGTGACCTGGTCAGGTGCTTTGGTGAGCAGAGAAATCCCTGCCCCGGCTTGAGGTGTGGGGTTGTCTTAGATTGGAGAAGGTGGGACTACTTTCTGCGAGGTGGTGTTACCTGAGTAGTTTCTTGATTTATCTCACGTGGAACCAAAATAGCATTAGCATGAATAGCATGATTGGGTTTTGCCATTTCCGTAGGACCTTGGCTCGGAACTGCCACCTCATGTCTTCAAACTGGCTTAGTTCCTGAAAGGTTGTCACCTCTCATTTTTGTCGACAAAACTGGCCAGGAGATGCCTTGATGTTCCCCTTCCCCCCTACACAGATTGTGAAGAACAGGGTCTGCTTCCTTGATGTTGCGTAGTGATTAGGGCACCAGCTTAGAGATGGGCACCGTTTCTCAGTCAGCAGCGGACAGCCTGAACTTCCTGTGTAGCAACTGGAACAGCCTCGTCTCGGGTTAGAAAAAGGCTTGCCTCTCGGGGCCGGGTAAGGAGAAGGCATGGCAAAGCTTGGTGCATCCTGGCACTCCATACCCCCAAGTGCCTCCCCGCTCATGACCCCCTTGTACTTTTGCAGAAAGCAAAGGCCACAGCCAGCTTGCCTGCTTAAGTCCCCCTCGAAGCTGGGTTTGGGACTGTTTTGGGAATCTTTAGTATTTTTATAGATTAGCTCTTGAAGGGTTGAATCCAAGCAGTTGTGTGTGTGTGGCTTCCTTCCTAGTGCACTATTCTCCTGGACTCCTCCTCCCCACCCACAACCCACTCACCCCAGTCTCCTGCTAGATATTTGAAAGATGAAGACCCCTCGAGGGCCCCCCTGGCAGGAAGGGTACCCGTCATCCTTATCTCCGGGGGAGCCTGCTGTCATCTTCCTGAAGATGGCTGTACACACATTGCTAAGAAGCAGTTTCGTCATCAGTGTGTCTGTCTGCTCTCATTCCTTCCCCCAGGCCCCAATCTGCCCCCCTCCCCCACACACAACAGGGCCTCTGTTGCATGTTCTGTGCCTGTCGCGGGTTTGCAGTGTCTCTGCTGGGCTCCCAGGGAGCTGGGTTCCAGCACTCCTCCCCCTGCCCAAATCTGCTTGATCTGTAGGGGGTTTTCTTTCTCTGTGGTTTTTTGAGCTTCCCCTGTGTCATTGTGCCTGAGTAGTGATTAAGAGCTGATTTAGCATCTTTCTGTGTGAAGTCCTTCCACGCTAGACCCTTAGGAGTGCTCCCAGGTTCTCAGTGTTGCTCTCAGCCCAGATCGCTCAGCAAAGCTTGGCCGACTGCCAGTCATGTTTGCTTTTAGGATGCCCTCAGTGTTTTCCTGCTATTTGCAAATCTGTGTAGACAGGAGAAAATAGGATCTAGGAAGGTACAAGTCAGGCGACTCTACAAAGAAACAGCCCCTGCCAATTTGTCGGCTTCCAACTTACTCCGGTGGGAAAGTGCACAGGTGTTTCATATTCAGTGTTGATTCTCAGTGTTAGGAGCCACTTTTGATGTCAGAAAATATGCTGTGATGCTTATGTGCTATCAGAGTGGTTACTAAAGATTATGGCCTTAATTTTTTATGCAAAATAAATGAACCGCTCCCCATCCCGGTGAGCGGCATGCCTGTTTTATTTTATTTTATTTTTTTTAAATAAGCACTCCCGTGGCAGAACAGAAAGCATCTCTTACAAGGAACTTGATATTTTGGTGCATCTCTCCCAAGCCCCATGTGCCCCAGTGTCCTAGTCACCTCTTCCATTTTCATACTTATACTTTTCAATCCCTCATGAGTTGCCCCGGGAATGAATATCTCCAGTGTCCGAACCCCATTAAGGCAGAGTGGAGCTTGTAGAGCCACAGAGCCAGCATTGCCTTGGCCAGACCTCGCTGCAAGGCGAGCAGATGAGTTTCAGGCCCAGGGGAAGTGGGCACGGCGTCTGGACTGGCCGTGGAGCAGTGGTCGGGCTCTGGTTTTGCTGCCGAGTCTCCTTTGGAGGGTGACGACCAGGGACTCTTTGTTTTCCCCTGGGTGTGTTGGTCAGAGTCAAAATAGGATCCCTCCAGTTTTCCCTTCTTCCTTTGAGGGGGAGTCTGGTTTGTGTGTAAGGAAAAGGGAACCCAGGCCCTTCTGAGGGTTTGCAGAGTTTGGGCAGCTTTGTTTTGCCAGTAAGGAATCTTGGAAGCCTTTAATCAATGAAATAGTCTTAAGTATGTTTTTCCCCTCATGCCTTTGGCAGGATGCAAAAGAATAAGTTTCTCCATTGTATTCAAAATAGTAAATTATCTGGATACAGACAGTAGTAGTTGACCAAATTTCCTCGAACACAACCAGGAAAGCCACTCCAGTATTTTCAGGTCGACTTATAAAGGAAAAACTGAATGTATATTCCATATATCTCTAGTTTGATTATCAAACTTGATGTTATAAAGAAACCTCAGTTCTGTGGACAGAAGTTTGTTTTTTTTTTTTTTCTACTTCTCAATGATCTTCCTAGTGCCAGCAGCACTTGACAGTCTTGGAGCAGAGGATTTCCAGTGTATATAGTGGGGTGCCGTGCATTGATCTCAGTAAGGAGGGCATCTGTGCTGAGAGTGCCCCTACCTCCTCCAGCCCCGCACCCTCGGTCAGGCCAGGTGACACGTCTTCAGTGTTCTTCATGAGCTCCAGACCAAATCCATGCCATGGAAGTCTTATCATAGGAAGCTTCTTCAGTCTGTTGGGAATGTCTCAGGAAAAATGAGCCATTTCTTTGGGAGAAGATATATTACAGATGGGTGTGTGTGTGGTCATAGCTGTATGCCTGTGTGTATGTGTGCATTCATCTGTATGCATTTTACTTAAAGATTAACACCCCAGGCTGCCGGGACCATGTGTTCCTGAATATTCTAGGAAGAAAAGTTAGCAAATGAGCTTCTTGTCTTCAAAGTCACAGCAAGCATGCTCTGAGGACGAGTCCTGTTTATAGAGCAGAAGAATTAACTGCAGAGAAGAGATGAAACCAAAAACAAGCCCTTCTGTGAAAAATAATGTTGACTCATCAATTCCCATTGGATATTTTGACATGCTCTAATTTATTATATTGTCTGTTTCTTTAAACTTTGCCCATTGTACTTTTAAGACGGTGTTAGGATATTGATTGCAATTCTTTAAAACTAGATAGCGTATAAATCTGATGTGGAAATCAGTTTTAATTGATGTGTGAATGTGTCTGATTATTGTTAAATGCATTTCTTTTTTTACATTTTTAGATTTGTAATGTTTCATAAACCATGGCACTGGTGGCAAAGCTCAGCTGTGAAAATAAAACTTGTAGTATTTTTTAACTTGAATGTCAATTTCAAATGCATTTGAAATGGTTTCTTCAGGAGAGAGATTCATTCAAAAGAGAAGCTCCTGCAGAGAAAGTAGCCTTCTTTGGAGAAAACAGAAACGTGTTATCTTGGTGTGTTATGGCAGTGTAGCTGTTTCCTAGGGCATCATGGAAAACACAAATGTGATCTTTAAGTAGACCTCTTCTCCAGTTTGAGAGGAAAGGACTCAGTTTGCACCCTTTTTGTATGTAAAATAAAATGTCTTACCTTTCTTGACTAATTTTGTTTGTCTAGTTGGTTGGTTTGTCTGATTTTAATCTCCCCAACTCATTTTTTGTTTTGTTTTGGGACAGCATCTAGCAGTGCTCAGGGAGTACCCCTGGCTCTGTGCTCAGGCAAAATTGTGATATTGGGTGATGTGGTACCAGGGATTCAAACCAGGGTCAACTATATGCAAAGCAAGCCGCTTACTCCTTCTCTCTCTCTCAGCAGCCCTGACTCATTTCTAACCAAGAATCTGATTGGACTGGATACACATCATTAGTACAGCACTTGCCTTGCATGTGAGCCCCTGGGCTCAATTCCTGGGATCCTATGGTCCTTCAGCATACCTCCAGGAGTGACCCTCTCCCACCCACCCCCAGGAGCTGGGTGTGGCTCAAAACAAAAAATTTGACTAACTGATTTTATTCTAGACTATAGCAAATGGAATTCCTGAAGGTCAAGTGTGTGACTCCAGTAAAGCATATGCCTTATATGCTTGAGACCTGGGTTTGACCTCTGTCCCGCCAAGTGAAAGAAATGAGAGAAATGGGTGATAGTATGGTGGGTAGGGTGCTTGCCTGGTATGCAGCCAACTCGGGTTCAATCCCTGGCACCCCATTTGGTGTTCCAAGCCCCACCAGGAGCGAGTCTTGAGTGCAGAACCAGGAGTCAGCCCTGAGCATCACCGTTTGTGGCCCAAGGACTAAAACAAAGAAAAAAAAAAAAGAAAGTCTAATATGTTGTTGCTGTGGACTATACACTGCCCTTTTCATGGGACACTTAAAATAACTCCTAATTTGAGCAATTGTCATTCACACATTTCCTCTATTCCAATTAGTTTTAGGTCTTAGAATGCCAGAAAGGATTTGCTCTGTGAAACAACTTTGAGATAGCGGCTTTATAATTCGGTTCTAGTTATAAACATCCACTTAGACAACATCTATTTCTGATGTGCCACATAAATTCACAAGTGTGTATGTGGCCACTAGATAATACCATCTGGGAGTGATCGGTCCCAATTTTTTCCATTACTATTCAACTGCAGTAAGTCCATCATCAAGCTCTGGGAAATTAGCAAAACAGCAAAACTAATTTTTCCTACAGCGTATTCTGATCTCTAAATACAGACTCCGGGAGTTCACAGCTGCGCACTGAAGGATGAGCGGGGCTGGGGCGGCTCGGGGGGACTTCGGGCGCCGTCCGGGGGCTGCCCCCACTTCCCAAGAGCCTGATGGGCTGCTGCACTCAGCGTCCCATGGCGGCGTGTCTGGGGGGTGGTGGCACCTGGAGCGGCTGTCCGTGTGGAAGTCGCGCATCCAGGACGAACTAAGCTGAAGGGGCGCGAGGAGTGGCAGCATCCTGGCCTCCGCGCTGTCCCCCAGGCCTCCCAGCCTGGACGCCGCGCTGGCCTTGCTCTGCAAGGAGATGGTTCTTGACCTTCAGTGCTGATGGCTGCTAAGGGACTGATCAGGATGACAGTTGCTGAAGGTTGGCCTTCGACAGCTGGACATGTCCTTGCTCTGCCAGCTGTATAGCCTCTGCTAATCCATCCAGGAATATAAAGGGGCACTCCAGGAAAGATCCAGCCCAGACTGCTCCTATGTTCTGGAGAATGGCTTCTGCAATGAGGACGAGGAATATTTCCAAGAGCAAAATGCGCTCCATGATGGGAAGGAGCAAGGCACTCCCAGGGACAAGCCACTGCCTGTCTCTTTCCTCTCCAGCAGTGACTGGACTCTGGAGCCCATCTAGAGTCTTAGGACCCTAACTACTGGACACAGCATCGGAATTGGCGTCTCTTCTGGCAAGAATCGTGTTTGCTCTCCTTGTGGGCTGTCCTCAGGCATGTGAGCCCAGTGCACCTGGTTTAACTTGTAGGCAGGGAGTGCCCCATGGACATACGGTAGTCATTTCCCTGACGGCCGGGGTTTCCGAGTAGGTGATCCAGTGGTACTCAGCAGTGGCCTTGATACTCTCAGCAGTGCCCTGACATTTCTGCTAAAGATTCAGAAGAGAGTAGAACAAGAGGATCCCAGTAGAAGACTTGATTAACTCGTTTCCTCCTGATGGCAAATGATTTGCACCCTCTTTTTTTTTTTTGTAGGGTTTGCCTCGTTTACAATGTATTCAAGCTAGCATCTCACTTTTCCTTTTTCTCAAACATAACTAGCTTTTTCTTGAGCTTTATAAGCACCTTTGTTGAGATTTTTATTTATTTGTAATTTGCATTACCAGATGACCCTCCGAAAGCTTTTTACTGAGAAAGTAAAGGCCACATCAAACAACTGCAGTCTCTTAACCTGTAAAAGGTCCTATAAATCATTCTTTGTCCATCAGACGTATCATGGGGAGAAAAAACAGGGCAGTCTTTTATCATTCACTGTGAAGAGGCAAAAACTGGAAACAATTTTTTTTTTCTTTATGGGTCACACCTGGCGATGCATAGGGGTTACTCCTGGCTCTGCACTCAGGAATTATTCCTGGGGAACCCTATGGGATGCTGGGAATCGAACCCAGGTCAGCTGCGTGCAAGGCAAATGCACTACCCGCTGTGCTATCGCTCCAGCCCCAGCTAATTTTGTTTTTAAAATTTCTGAACGTGAACTTATTTAAGTACCAAACCTTTCTCTACTCAAGATAATAATCACTTTAAGCCTTAATATATTTATTAAAACGTTTTGTGAATACTTTGTAGAGGAAAAAATGATAAAATGCCAAATGCTCTATGTTGTATATTATTTGGGTCTGAAGTCAGAATCACTAGTTTTCATAACTTCAAAGTGTTGAATCTGAATACTAAGAAAAAATTGGTCTTTTTTCCCCAAAGCAATTGTGAAAAAAGTTTTATTTCCTCTTATTATTTTTGTGTGATTGTTTCCTCTACAAATTCATCATTTGTGGTTAATTTTCAGTGCCACCTATGTTTTGAATACTACAGAATTCTTGCTTCTGTTGATGATTACTTCCAGCCACCTCTTTCAGATGAAAGAGAGAAGGTAAAATTCATCTTTGTGAACCAGCACGTTGTCAACCTGTTACATACATGATTTTGAATTAGGACCTGGGATGAAATATAGACAAGGAGAAGCAGCGTTTCTTGGTGTTGGAAATAGTTGGAGTGAGGGGTGGCAGTAAGTTGCTTTCAGTGTATGCTGTACTTCTTCAGTGTGAACAGAGAAGTTGGATGTGATAAAACCAGCTGAAAATGAACTTGGGATATATACAAATACATGACTTTCGTGACTTTGAAAAAGAAATAAATAAATACAGACTCCAGGGGCTGAATAGGTAGTACATGGGTTAAGGTACTTGCCATGCACGTAGCTGGGCCTTTTTTATTTTTTGTTTTTACTTTATTTAAACATCCTGACTTACAAAGTTATTCATAATACAGCTGTTCCAGGCATTCAGTGGTCCAACACCAATTCCACCATCAGTGACCTTCCCTCTACCGTTGTCCCCAGTTTCCCACCTTCCCCCAAACATGCCCTGTGGGCAGGCACAAAATTGCTTAGTTTTTATTGCTTGTTACAACAGAAACTAAAAAAATTACTCATATCAATAATTCCCTTTGTCGTGCGGGTTGTTGCTTAGGTGTATGGGTTGGGACCTGCATGCTGGCTCTCTCAGGTGACACAGGAGCTGGCTCTGAGGCTACACACATGCTGGTCCTGAGGTTGCACACACATGGTGGCACTCTGAGGTCACACAGGCATCTGGCTCTCTGAGGTTGTAAAGGCATGCTGGCTATTAACATCAGTGTGTCTTAAAATTATTTGGATTGCATCCCTGCTCTCAGGAGGAGCTGGTAGCACCTGAAGTTTCTTTTTAAATGTTTTTTTAATTTTGTTATAAAGTTGTTCACAGTGATTGTTTATGTTCACAGTTTCAGCACCAGTCCCACCATTGCACCTTCCCACTGCCATTCCTTTGAATCTTCCCACCACCACCCCAGCCTGCCCCTTAGACAGATGTTAAATAGTTTATTGTGCTTGTGTAGCTGAGACGGAGGTGGCTTGTGGGCGTGACTCCCACTTAACTTTTGGCTGTTTAATTTCTTGGGAAACTTGGTCCCAAGTTATTGGGGTCTGGCCAGAGGCACAGTGGCAATTTTGGGGTATTAGCCTGAAGGCACCCTCAGGCTGCTGATGCACTCTCCCCACAGGTACGGGTTGACCTTCTGGGCAGCACTGTACCCCCGGCTGACCCTATTTTGATCTGAGGCACAGCTAGGAATCCACGAGCACTGCCATGAGTAAGAAGAGTGTGACTCACTTTCAAAAAAAAAAACAAAACCCAAACAGTTCAGGTGCCATAAACGCCTGCTTTTCTGCCATGTCAGCACTACACAGTGTGAAGATGGCTCCTTTGGCAACCAGTTTGGTAGCTATTTTGACAGACTAGACAAAAGAGAGGAGGGACATGGGGGGGGGGGGATCAGGGTGTGTGTGTTTCTTTTCTGCTTCGTTTGGTTTGGGGACTAAACCCAGTAATGCTCAGGAATTGCTCCTGGCAGGGCTCACGGGACTGTATTTGGTGCTAGGGATTGAATCTAGGTTGGTGGTGTGCAAGGCCCATTTTTGGAGGGACTGGGGACTGGGTCTTGGGGTGGAAACATCTCGAATCTGGTGGTGGGAAGGTGTAATGGTGGTGGGCTTGGTGTTTGAATGTTAAATGTCATCAAATATTGCGAACTACTTTATAAAATGGAAAAAATTGAAAGAGAGAGAGAGAGAGAGAAAACAGCGGGATGTGGCGGGCCTGGAAATGGAGCGAGTGGGAGCAGGGGCTTGTCCTGTGCGATATTCCACTAGTCCTAGTGGGGGGGGGGGCGTGACGGCAGGGATGGACAGATTTGTGAGGAGGGGTTGGTTTCCTCACGATGGTGAGCTGAGTTTCATCAGGGGGTACAGGCCCCCAAGGAGAGCACCCCACCCACATTCCACGCTGTTGGCCCAGTTTTAGAACCAACTCCTGCCAGGGATGCCCAAAGCAAACAAAAGGTGGGTGTTTTATTTTTTTCTTATTTTGGGTCACACCCGGCGATGCACAGCGGTTACTCCTGGCTCTGCACTCAGGAATTACCCCTGGAGGTGCTCAGGGGACCATATGGGATGCTGGGAATCGAACCCAGGTTGGCCGAGTGCAAGGCAAACGCCCTACCCACTGTGCTATCGCTCTAGCCCCCGGGTGTTTTGTTTGTTTTTTAAAAAATTCCCTGCTTGGGGGCTGGGTTCTTGGGCCTGCAGTGCCCCCTGCACTCTGACTCGTGGGGGTTCAGCCTCCACTCTCCCAAGAGGCCACCCCCGAATGTCTACCAGGACACCGTTGGCTCCTCACTTCTAAACTGCCTCCAGCTGCGCCTCATCCATCTTGCTCGGGGTAGAGAAACCCCCACTCGAAGCAGCTGGATCCCCTCAAAGCAGCCTTGTCCCCTCATTCCCTCCCCGTCCTCAGCCCTGCGCTACAACCCAGACTGCCACTGAGCCTGTATCTTGGGGGACTAAATCCCAGGCTCAGATCCTCAGGGCAGTGGGCCGTGTCCCTTGTTGGGGCTGCCAGGACTGGAGTATGGGAATGCTGGCAGGTATCCTGGTCTTGGACTATCAGTGGCCAGGAACCCCTGGCTGGCTGTTGGGCAGGCAGTCGTAGGGGCCCTGGAGAACACCCCGTACCACCACACTTGGCAGTGGCTCTGTGGGAGGGAAGGAATATGAGGGGACCCCAGAGGTGAGCCCCGCGGAGTGAGGGCAGCTGACCACCCAGGTCAAAGCCTTTGCACTCAGTTTGGGCTGTGCTGCCAAGACCCGGAGACAGGGGAGCTGCGCTGATTCCCCACACCTGCTCTCCACAGGACCAAGAAAGACTCGGGACACAGGATCAGGGAACATAATACCAGAGCGAGCAGTGGGAGCTGAGGAGCAAGGCAGGCAGGAACCATAGGGAGTGGGGAAAGCACTTGTCTTGCACGCAGTGCCCTGGGTCCCCAATCCCTGCCAGGACAATTCCTGAGCACAGGGGGTGTGGCCGCAACCCCACAAAAGGTAAGGCTCCCCCTCCTACCTGCACCTGCACCCTAGAATACGACTCCTAGATCAAGAGTACCAACTCACCTGGGATGGGGGTAGGGATCCAGGCAGGAGCCAATGGCACAGCTGTGAGCTACGAAGGCAAGAGACTGTGAGCCGTGGAGCAGAGGGTGGGGCTAGTCCTGTTGGTGGAGACCTAACCAGGGACCCACAAAAGAAGAGGGAGTTGCTGTGACTGGCAGGACAAGCCTACCTCCCGCTTTGGCCACCAGGGGGCAGCAGCAGCCAGCTGCAGTCTACAGTGCCCGCTGTCACCAGGCAGAAACTTCCCCAGGGCGCTTCATAAAGAGAAGCAGTGAACTGGTGGCGGGGGAAACAGGAAAGGGGCAGGACTAAGGGTCTGGAATCGCCTCTAAGGGCTGCTAATTTCTCAGCTACAGGCCCACAGCCACTAGCAGGCCACCCCCAACACCTGGCCCTTCTGGGCCAAGCCATGGCCCCACGAGGCACCCCCAGCAGCTGAGCTGGGGGTTTGCAGGAAAGTGCAAAAGACCCAGGAATGCCAGAAGCTCCTTGGGCACTTCCTGGTTCAAGTACAGAGTCACCAAGCAGATCTGCCACTTGACACCCGGTGCAAAATGAAGGCCCAGCAGCTTTGCAGAGCCCCTCAGCAGAGAGGCCAGGTGTGCACGCAGGTGCTGCTGCGGAACCAGGAGGCAGCTTCCTACCAGGCACGGGGCCAGGAGTAGCCCCTGGGCATGGCCGGGTGTGATCCCAGCCCTAAAGGGACTGGAGTTTTCCAGGACAGCAAGAACACTGACTCCAGATCGGCGCCTTTGTGCGTGCACCCTGCCTCGCCTCTGTGAGACTCTTCTCTGACACGAAGCCGTGCTCACCGCTCTCCCGTGGTGAGCACTGCATGCTGGCCCGGGGATGAGAGATGAAGAGAGAAAAAGGCACTGCCCCAGCACCTGCCCCCGGTCCTCTGTCTCAGCAGTTCAGGCTGATTTCACCCCAGCAAACAAGCTGAGGGCAGTGGACGAGTTACTCTTACGTGTAACCTGCCCCTCCCCCCAGTGCCTCAGTTTCCCTGTAGCTCTGTGAGCCACTCCCCCAGTGCCACCCCCCATGACACCTGCAAGTAGACCCCCAGGTACCCCACTATGCACCTGGACGTTGGCCCTCAGGTACCCCACACATATGAACGTATTCAAAATCCCCGGGTACCAAGCATGCACCTGTTTGTAGGCCCCAGGTACACCACAAACCTGCTTGTAGACCCCCAGGTATCCCACACTCTGGTATGGGCCCCCAGGTACCCCCACACACCTGGATGTGGCCCCTAGGTACTGCACATACCTGCATGTGGGCCCCCAGGTGCTCCACACAAACCTGGATATCGATCCCCAGACCCCACATGTACCTGGTTGTAGGCACCCAGGTACCCACACATATCTGGATATTAGCCCCTAGGTATGTCATGCACCTGTACTCAGGCCCCCGGCTCCCCGTGAACACAGGGCCTCAGGCATCCCATGCACATAGGTGTAGGCCCGCAGGCCCTACGCACCTGGATGGAGGCCTCCATGCCCAGCCGCTGCTGTCCCCGCTGGGCAGCTGGTTGGAGTGAAGGTTGGGCACTTTGTACAGTTCCTTGATCTGCCAGGAGGTCCCGTCAGACAGCATGAGTGTAACCCTGCATATTCTCCTGGGGGGTGGGAAGTCGGGGAGGTGGTCGCCAGAAGGAGACAAGGATAGGGAGGGCGGAAGCGC
Organism: Sorex araneus; assembly: GCF_027595985.1. NCBI lineage: Eukaryota > Metazoa > Chordata > Mammalia > Eulipotyphla > Soricidae > Sorex > Sorex araneus. Next base: position 34,237,539 of record NC_073303.1, on the reverse strand, counting down.
ACCTGATCCCTCCCCAAGCCTTGGGAACTGCAGGCAGAGTCAAGGCCAGTCTGCCCTCAGGGTTTGGTCTAGCGGGGTCTAGCGGTCACCAAGTGGAACTCTGTGTGGCACCTTGCCAGCATCTGTCTGCACCTGCAGCGCCTCACCTGTGCATCACACTCGCACTCAGAGCCACGGCACTAGTGCCTGAGGCCCTCCCGGAGCAGAGCCTAGGAGTGGCTCAGTGTCCAGGGGCAGGACTTGAGCAGGACCAAGACCCAGGGGCGGGGCCCTGATACTAGAAATTCAAATCCTGTCAGCAGGGCCTGAGGCCAAGGGTGCCAGGGAAAGTCCAGAGAACCTTTCCTTTGTGTTTTGCCTCTCATTGTCCCAACTCCCCAAGTCAGTCTTGGTTACTTATAAGCCAAAACTTCTGGTGATTCCGGACTTTGTATTTGAAGTGAATTACTCCCTTTTTTTATTTTCCCCTATAGCCATTTCATATTTTACTATAGATTAATGTTCTTTGCTTAAACATAGAAAGACTGTTAATTCTATGTCCCTAATATTTGGGTTTTTTGGGGGGGGGGTCACACCTGGCAATGCACAGGGGCCACTCCTGGCTCTGCACTCAGGAATTACCCCTGGCGGTGCTCAGGGGACCATATGGGATACTGGGAATCGAACCCGGGTCGGCCATGTGCAAGGCAAACGCCCTACCCACTGTGCTATCTCTCCAGCCCCGTATGTCCCTAATATTTGGGAGTTGATCCTAGGCATCCATCATAATTACTTGACTCAGGCTTTGGTCACCAAAGTTCCTGATACCCCACAAAGGGAGGTTCTGTCAGGGGCCTGCATGGACCCCTGGCGAGCGAAGCCACCCCAGCATTGAAATGCGACAGCCTAGAAGGCATAAAAGCATGGTCTTGATGCAAGCTGTTATTACTTAAGAGACACCCCTCCCCCCCATGGGGAAGGACAAACTGAACCAGCCCGAGGGCTTAATCTGTGATTTATAGTAAAAGCTTTGCTTGCCCAGAGAACTGTTTTGGAATCATATTTCTTACTGTGTTTATCCAAATAGCTGCAATATTAATAGGAAGTAAACTTAATTACTTACTCTGTACAACAATAGGAGCGATAGCACAGCGACTAGGGCATTTGCCTTGCACATGTCCTCTGTCCCTCTTGGAGAGCCCGGCAAGCTACCGAGAGTATCTCACTTGCACAGCAGAGCCTAGCAAGCTACCCATGGCATATTCGGTATGCCAAAAAACAGTGTTAGGGTGGGGCAGATATCTGCCCACGGGAGGCTCGGAGGAACAGGCCGAGACAACTCTTTCTGCAACAGCAAGGGGATTTATTCAGACCAGCATGCTGGGGCTCTCACTCAGCTGTCACTCCTATGCAGAGGAGGGTTAGAGAGAGAGAAAGAGAGCCCCCTATACAGAGTTCAGGCTCTTTTTATACACCTTAGTAAATAAGATTACTTTGATCATTATTCTCATTTTTCTCATTTTTCCAAGGTTACTTTGATCAACATTTTCATTTTTCCCAGGTCACTTAGATCAACATCCTCATTTTTCGGGACCAAGGGGCATCATCAGTGACATTCTGCTTTGCTAGAGTAAATTTCGCCATATGTCCATGCCTTTCCTGGACATTACCAGGCGTCTGGGCAGTTTCATTTCCTGAAACAGGTCCTTGTTTTGTGTAGCCTAGATCATACTGCAAGGCATTGTTTCACAGAGATTGATCAAGCAAGTTAGCAAGTTACAGAAAGCAATCAAGCAAGTTAGCAAAACATTAACCCTATCCTTTGCTGCTACATGGCCCAAACCGTTCAACAGTAACAAGTCTCACAATGGAGATGTTACTGGTGCCCGCTCGAGCAAATCGATGAACAATGGGATGACAGTGCTACGGTGCTATAGAGGAAAAGAAAAGCAATATAGATATTCCTGGGAGACAGAGTGTCTGCTTGAGTTAATCCCTGCAAGAGAATTGCTTCTTCTGAAATGCTTTACCTGTGTAAATGATCAGCCACACCTATGTGCATCCTATACCTTGAACCCTTTCAGCTGTGCTACATGTATGTTAATAGCTCTGCATTAAATGGGCCATTTTCCCCCCATGAGTCCCCGTCTCGTCTCTTTGTTCCTCTGCTGGGGGGGTGATTCTCGGTCACTGAATTCACGTGTCGCGACCCCACATAGTGACCTCACAGCGGGGTAACTGGGGTTCACATTCAGGTGCATGGCATTCCTGGGGCCCACATCTGTGAGCATGGGGTTCCTGAGGTCTACAACCAGGTATGTGCAGTGCCTGGGGCCTGACATCCAGGTGTGTCTGGGGTACCTGGGGGCGTACATCCAGGTGTGTGGGGGCATCTTGTGGCCTACCGCTAGGTGCGGGGTATGCCTGAGGGCCCACATCCAGGAGGCCATCAGCTTGGTGTGAGTGGGTATCTGGGCTCTACACGCAGTTGTTGTGGGGGACGGCCCTGGAGGGGTGACCCAGAGACCTGTAGTGGCACTGTGGTGGGGTGTGGCGGGGAACAATGAGAGAAAGTCATTCCCTGCCCCAGCTTGTTCGCTGGAGTGAAATGGGCCTGAAAATTCTGAATTGCTGCGTCTGAGGGACAGGGGCGGGTGCTCTGGCAATGGAAGCTGCTTTTCTCTCCCGGACTGGGGGGAAGCATGCACTGCTCACCGGGGAATGTGACAGACTTAGCTGTCTTCATGCCAGGAAAGTCTTATGGGTGGCACCAGGCTTCGGCCACTAGAACAGGGCCACTGGGGCAGGGCTAAGGTCATGAGGTTACCAGCGGGCAGGATTAAGGCGGGGGGGGGGGTGTGTTATTATGGGCAATTTAGGACACATCAGGATGCAGGGTCGAGGGTGTGGGGCCATGGGGACGGAACTACGAGGGGCAACTAAGGACATGCCAGGGTGCAGTGCCCTGGGGACTGAGCCAGTGGCCAGAGACAGGTAGAGGTGGCCTGGATGTTGGGCGGAGGGGCTGCAGCTCCAGGTTCTGGCCCCAATGGGTGGCGCAAGGCTTCGTGCCAGGGGTTTGGGGCCAAACTGACGGGACCAAGTTCACGAGGCTCTTAGTGAGCAGGGACCGGGGGCGTGGCCAAAGGGGAGGGACTACGAGGCGCCATATAGGACACACTAGGGTGCAATGCCCTGGTGGCGGGGCCAGTGGTCGGGTCCAGCCAGAGGGGTCCTAGAAATGGGGCCTGTAGAATAACATAGCCTCAGGTAGTTTAGGTTTATTGGATTACTCCCATTACAGTGCTCTGATTCCTCTTTGATTATTTGTAGCTTCTTTCTTAGTGTTCTGTTGACTTGTAAATATTGTTTTTCTCTTCTCCTTGAGTCCTTTGCATAGTTTATTCAGAGCACTGTCCTTTTTGTATGAACACAGGAAGACTTAGCAAATGCTATGCTTTTGGAAGCTGGCAGTCATTTGACTCTACATGATGTTTTCCTCCTGGGCATCTGTTCTCTCTACCTAAGCCTCAGCTGCCCTTACTTCCTAGCACCCCCAAAAGCAGGGTCCCTACAAGGGACGAGACGGACCCAGGGCAAGTGGTGAGTTGTGTGCTACCCTGGCATGGAGATGGGCCTGGCCAAAGTGCCTAATGCTTAACTATAAGTTAAGAGCTTGGTCCTGGACAAATGTTGTCATGATCCAAACAGTTATAACTAGATTCGGACCCTGCTAGGGTTAGGAATGATCAATCTTGCCAGAGTGCTGTAGTCTGAGTCTATGGCAAGATGTTGCCAGGAGAGCTGCCTTGCAAGCCTCAACTATCTCTTGCTATGTCCATACAAAAATAACTAGTATTAAGATGTTAATAAGTGTTTGGATTAAGGAAAGTAGAAAAACACCTTAAGAGTCAGCAAGAGCTTTGGAATGCCCTTAGGTAGTATTGCCCTTTGAACCTGGCAGCTTTCTTATGTTGATTTTGCTACCTGGAGAGACTAGAGAATTCAGAGAGGCTGCAGTAGATTCAGAGAGAGGATGGAGCTAGAAGTGCGGGAGATGGGAGAGATGGAAGATTGAATAAACAGTAACTAATCAGCAACCAGCTTGGTCCTCGTTCTTCCTTCGCCTGTCCTTGGCCAACGGCCGTCCAGATCCAGCCCATACACAGCGATTCCAGAGCACCAAATGCCGGCGATGAGACACAACTGCCCGGAGAGCTCTCGAATGCACACACCGTTGGCATGCTTTAGTTTTTTTATAGGGACCTAGGGGTGGAACTTCAGGTTGGGGTCCCAGTGGGTGGCATCAGGCTTCAGGTCCAGGGGCTGGGCCAATGGGTTGGGCCTAGTGTCCTGACGCTACAGACCTGCCCGTTCGAGGGGGAGTGGCCATGGGGTGCCCCTGGTTACAAGGGGAAACCGAGCATACACCAGGAAGCAGCATCCTGAGGATGGGTCCAGGAGCAGGACCAACTCGAGTTTGGGGCCGAAGGGGTGAAGCTCCAGGTTCGACACAGTGGGCGGCACCAGGCTTTGGGCCTGGGAAGGCGGGGACATGGGGCAGCAGGGCTTAGGGTGTGGGGGCCAAAGGGTAAAACAATGAGATGCAATTTAGGAGAAACCAGGGAGCAGCTCCCTGGGGACAGGGGCGTGGGTGGGGCTTCAGGGGCTACCTGGGACACACCACGGTTCAGAGCCTTGGGGGTGGGACAGTGGGAGGAGCCAGCTAGAGGGACCCCCAGAAACAGCTGTGGGAGCAGAGCTCCTGGTTTGGGCCACAGTGGGCGGCACCAGGCTTCGGAGCTGAGGGCGGGCCAACAGAGCGGGTGCAGGTTCATCTGGCACGCTAAGGGGGTGCCAAGGGGCCGTGGCTGGGAGCTGCAACTCACGACACACCAGCGAGCTGCGCAATGGGAGCAGGACGGCGGGCAGGTTTACGAAGGGCAACGTAGAACACAGCAGGTTGCAGCGTCCTTGGTGCGGGTGGGGCCCGAGGGCTCAGTGCTCCTGGTTCTGGACTCAGGGTGCGGTGGCGGCTGGCTTCGGGTCCCTTGTGAGCGGGGGTGAGGCGAGGTTGCAGGGCCAGGTTAGGAGGTTAACAGCCATAAGGGCCAAGGGGTTGGGGCCAAGGGGACAGGGCAAATTAGGAAACAGCAGGGGTGCAGCGCCCGGTGGCGGGACCAATTGGAGGGGCCAGCTAGAGAAGGCACGAACGCGGGGCTGAAGGGGTGGAGCTCCAGATTCGGACCCCCCCAGGGGGCGGCGCTAGGTTTCGGGTCTGGGGGTGCGGGGCCAACAGGGCAGAGCCAAGTTACGAGGCTTCCAGCCCATAAAGCCGAGGGTGTGGGGGCCCAAAGGGGCCGTACTAAGAGGGGCAACACAGGATACACCAGAGGGACAGCATCCTGGGGGCGGGGCCGTGGGTGGAGTCAGCAGGAGGGGGGCCAGAAGTGCGGCAGAGGCCCCTGAGCCCCGGGTTCGGACCCCAGAGCGTGACGCCAGGCTTTTGGCCTGGGAGGCGGGAACAACCAGACGGGGAGACGCCAGGGTCACGAGGCGGGGTTATGGGGGTGTAGGGAGCCATTTTACCTTACTGATCTTATCCTGTCACTATTTGTTTAATCACTAGCTAACCCCATGCCACACCTAGCAAAGGTTGCCACTCCTAATCTTACTGATCTTATCCTATCAACATTTGTTTATTACTAGCTAAATCCCGTGCCACACCCTGCATTTCTGTTGGGGGTCCTGGCACCATCTCCTCCCAACAGGGAGGTATAAATACTGTAACTGCCATAGAATAAATGCCTTTTCTCTCTCCTCCGGGCTCTGCGCCTGTTCTTTTGGCTGCGCCCTACGAAGGGTTCGCCCTGCTGAACAGAACGAGACCTCCACATCGACTTCCACACCTGGCGCCCAACGTGGCTGTCGAATTCACGGAAAAAGTGAGTATTTCTGAGGGTTGCCTTTCTCTTGGCACACACCGTGGTGCGGGAATGGCCTACTTACCCTCTGATTCCTCCATCCCTACCTACTCCTGGGAATCCCCAGTTATTTGCATCCTTTGTTTTATTTGCATCCTTTGTCTCGCTAATTTTATTTGGATCTTAAATGAGATTTTTAAGGCGAGAAAAAGTCAGCCATTTTCAGAGATTCAGCACCGTGTTTCCGAAATTGAGATTTTTTTTAAGGAAAAAATATGAGAGTTCAGAGGCTTCCTCAGTCTTTGGGGATGAGGCACCCCCCATGCAGGGGACTGACTCCTCCCGCGCAGAGGCACCTCTGAGACTTTATCCTGTGACTTCTGATATCCCCGATCCCTCTCCTCCGGAACTTAAATCCTTGCCCCTGGAGGACAAGGCTACCCAGGTAGATGAGGAGGAGAGGTGTCAGCCGTCAGCTCCACCACTCCATTATCTGTCCCATGACACTGCCTTTTTTAATCCCCCATACGCCAGTGAGGCACCCCGCCAGCTTGCCCAGGACACCGCTGCCTTAATAAGGCAGGTGGTTCAGGAACTAGTGAGTGCCCTGCAGCCTTCTACCCTCTCCCAAGAATCTAGTGCAAACTCGGTCTCTCCTCCGCCCTGCCACACTCTAGCTTCAAAACCTATGGCTGCCTTCCCAGTTACCAGGTCCCATTCTCGGGCCCCCAAATACCCCACCTCTGCCACAGCTCCACCTGATGATGATCCCTCAGACAGAGAAGTTGAGGAGGCCGATCAGCCTGAGGAAGGGGCACATTCCCAAGAGGAAAATTCCCCTCAGGACGTAGCTCCACAGGCACCAATCCGCCAAAGCTACCGTAGATTGAAATTCGAAGACCTGAAAGATTTAAAGGTTGCTGTCTCTTCTTGCGGCCCCACTGCTCCTTTTACGCTTGGCCTTTTGGACTCCTTTTGTGAGGGATGGCTCACGCCGAACGACTGGTTCTCAGTCGCTAAGGCTGTCCTGAGTAGGGGAGACTATCTCTTGTGGAAAGCAGATTATTTAGAACGATGCCAAGAAATGGCGCGCCGCAACGTCGAGGCAGGAGGCTCTTCCTCATCCTGGATCTTTGCTAAATTTCAGGGTCAGGCACCCTTTGATTCTAATGGTGCAGGCTCAATTTCCCCCAGGGCTACTTGCCCAAATACATGTGGCTGCCCTCCGGGCCTGGAAGGCACTTCCCTCTAAAGGGTCGGTGGTAACATCCTTAGCCAAGGTTCGTCAGGGAGCTAACGAGCCCTATAGTGATTTCATAGGGCGCCTCACGGAGGCGGCTGAAAAACTCATGGGAAACGAAGAGACGGATAATGAGCTGATCCGCCATTTGGCCTATGAGAATGCTAATCCCATCTGCCAGGCCACACTCCGCCCCTATAAGCGTGGGAAGACCCTCTCAGAATACATTCGGCTATGCTCCGAGGTTGATCCCACCACCCAAAAAATAGGGCATGCTATAGGGGCTGCCTTCAAACAGTTCTCTATTCAACCATCGAGCAGTCAGAACAAGCTGTGCTTTGGCTGTCGGCAGCCTGGACATTTCTTAAGAAACTGTCCCAATAAAAAATCGCGGCCCAGACCTAGAAGTCCTTGCCCTAAGTGCAAACAGGGTTTCCACTGGGCGTCAGAGTGCCGCCAGAAGGCCAGGCCGGGAAACTGGGCACAGGGCCAGCCCCAGGGCCCCCAGTCCGCTCCTTCTCCCGTGTCTGGGGCACCTCAGAATCATGGGCCGTTCAACCCATCGGTGTCCAGCCCCCAATTCGCTCCCTCTCCCATGACCGGGGCACCTCAAAATCATGGGCTGTTCAACCCATCGGCACCCAACCCCTCTGCAGAGCCATCCCATACTCAGCCGGATTGGATCTCTGTGCCATCTCCCGCACAATATTAGTTAAAGAACAGGGACCCCAGATAGTGTATGTCAACGCCTGTGGCCCTTTGCCATCTGGAACTTTTGGCCTAATTATTGGGCGAGGCAATATGCTCCCTCAGGGCGTGCAAGTACTCCCCGGGATTATAGATGCTGATTTTCAAGGGCAGATTGGAGTAGTAGTTGAATCACTCTCCCCATTTTCAGTCTTGGACGCTGGCGCACGGCTAGCACAGCTAATACTCATTCCAATAACAACAGTACAAAAACCACCCCCAATGTCAGAGACTTTTGCATTTTTTGCCCAACGCATTCTTAATCACAAGGGCTTGATGACTTTAGAGATCAACGGGAAGGAATTTTTAGGTCTGATTGACACTGGTGCGGATGTAACAGTCATTGCTGAAAAAGACTGGCCAAAAAGGTGGCCCCTCACCCCCTCATTGACTCACCTTCAGGGTATAGGTCAATCCCAAAACCCTATGTTAAGCTCATTTACGCTTGATTGGCGCACCAAGGAGGGAAAATTCGGGATGGTACGCCCCTATGTTCTGCCCGGGCTCCCACTCAATCTCTAGGGCAGGGATATTCTTTCACAAATGGACCTTATACTAATTGATGCCAAGGGCCTAGACATGCTCCTTGCAGCTGGTTATTCTCCCGGAAAGGTTCTAGGAAAATACCTCCAGGGCACGCCTGCGCCGCTAGCCCTCGACCCAGTGAAAAATGACCGCACAGGCTTAGGTTTATTCTCAGTAACTGCCACTGCTCCTCCTGCACCCCATACGGATAAGATCATATGGAAGTCCAATGAGCCTGTATGGGTGGACCAGTGGCCGCTTCCCACTGAAAAATTACAGGCCGCCAGGTTGTTAGTGCAGGAACAACTCGCAGCGGGACACATAGAACCCACCTCTTCCCCCTGGAACACACCCATTTTTGTTATAAAAAAGAAAAACGGCAGTTGGCGACTGCTACAGGATCTACGAGCAGTAAATAAAACCATGGTCATTTTCGGGGCGCTTCAACCTGGACTGCCGTCCCCAGCAGCCATTCCTTCAGAAATGTATAAGATAGTACTCGATTTAAAAGACTGCTTCTTCTCAATTCCCTTGCATCCTGATGATCACCCCCGTTTTGCCTTTAGTTTGCCAGCTATTAATTATAAAGAGCCCATGCAACGTTTTCAATGGAAGGTCTTACCCCAGGGAATGGCAAATAGCCCCACACTGTGTCAAAAATTTGTGGCTCAAATTCTTGCTCCCATTAGGGCACAATGGCCCGACATCTATATGATCCATTATATGGATGATATACTGCTTGCTGGATCTGACCCACAGGCCACTATGCTCTGTTGCAATCAGGTGATCCGTGCGTTTACTCAGTCTGGCTTTCAAATTGCCCCCGAAAAAATTCAGATCGCTGACCCTTATACCTTTCTTGGATTTCGTCTTCAGGGGTCCCGTGTACTTTTGCAAAAAACGCAGCTGAAGCTTACTTCATTAAAGACACTACATGATTTTCAACAACTGCTTGGGCATATTACATGGCTCAGTCCCTATCTGAAACTTACCAAAGGAGACCTTATGCCCCTGTATGACCTTTTGCGCGGTGACGCTGACCCTTCTTCCCCTCGGAGTCTGACACCAGCAGCCCGAGAATCCCTAGTTCTCATAGAAAAAGCGATTGAAGGTCACTTTGTTTGCTCTCTAGATTATCAGCGCCCTTTTCACCTCCTTATCTTCGCTACTCCTCATTCTCCCACGGGCTTAATTTGGCAGGAAAACCCTGTTTCTTGGATTCACCTTCCTGCCACACCAAAGAAAGTTCTTGTACCCTACTATCTCTTAGTGGCATCCTTAATTATTGAAGGAAGGAGTTTCTCTCGCAGACACTTTGGTCTTGAACCGGCTTCTGTTATTCAACCCTACAATAAGGAACAGATAGATTGGCTTCTTCAAAATACTGATGATTGGCCCATCGCCTGCGCTTCCTTTTCAGGAATTTTAGATAATCATTATCCCCCCAATAAGTTGATACAATTTATGGCTTTACATCAATGGGTTTTTCCTGTTGTCACTAAGACCAGCCCTATCCCTGGGGCTAAAGTGATTTTCACTGATGGATCCTCTAATGGCCAGGCCGCCTATGCCTGTGAGGGTGAGACTGTTTCTTTTTCCACAAAGGAGTCCTCTGCTCAGCTGGTTGAACTCACAGCTGTTCTAATGGTTTTTAAAAATTTTTCCCTTCTTCCTTTCAATTTATACACGGATAGTGCCTATGTGGCCTTCTCTATACCATTACTGGAGACTATTAGTTACATTAAACCCTCCTCCCCCGCAACGTCATTGTTTTTGCAAATCCAACAGTATATTCGCTCCCGGCGAGCTCCATTTTTCATAGGTCATCTTCGTGCCCACACTAACCTCCCTGGGCCACTGGCGGCAGGTAATCACTTGGCAGATTTGGCCACCCGATCTTTCACAGCGCTAACTCTACAAGCAGATCCGCTGCAGGAGGCCACAACTGCACATGCCCTTCACCATCTGAATGCTCAAACTCTCCGCCTTATGTTTAAAATCACGCGTGAGCAGGCACGGCAGATTGTGCGCCAGTGCCCTTCCTGTGTATCCCTTCTACCCGTGCCTCACTTAGGGGTCAATCCCCGAGGACTAGTCCCTAATGCCATCTGGCAAATGGATGTCACTCATATTCATTCCTTTGGGCAGCTTAAATATGTGCATGTGACTATTGATACCTTTAGTGGGTTTATTTGCGCCTCAGCCCAGACTGGAGAGGCCTCAAAAAATGTCATTGCTCATGTCTTGCACTGCTTTTCTGTACTGGGCAAACCACAGCTAATAAAAACAGACAATGGTCCAGGATACACTGGAAAAAAGTTTGAGCATTTTTGTAAGAAGCTGCAGATTTCCCATCACACAGGGATCCCCTATAACCCTCAAGGGCAGGGGATAGTGGAGCGAGCCCATCTCACTCTTAAAACATATATTCAAAAGCTCCAGACAGAAAAGGAACTGTACCCAGCCTCACTTTCCCCTAAGACGTTACTATCTCACGCTTTGTTTGTCATGAACTTTCTTATACTGGACAAAGAAGGTCGCAGCGCAGCGGACCGTTTTTGGCATACTTCCACCAGCCACACTTATGCAAAAGTAAGGTGGAAAGACCCTCTGAGTGGTCTATGGAAGGGCCCTGATCCAGTCCTTATATGGGGCCGAGGATCAGCCTGCATATTTGATGCTGCTGATAGTGTAGCCCGCTGGCTCCCCGAACGACTGATAAGGCAGGTCGACACACCTGCTCTGGCTGAACCAACTTCCACCCAGAGAATAAATGAATCCTCTGAGGACAATGTCCCTTCTGCCACTGCCCAGGAACTTGCTTCTGCTCAGTCAGCCGAGTCGGGAGTGACCAACTAGTGGTCTCGCTCACAGAACAGTTATTCAGACTTGGCCTGGCTGGAGCAGGAACCAGCATTACTTCAAGACTGAAGATGATGCCCGTAGGGCAGGATCGGGAGTCTCAGTGTGAATGTGGTGAGTGGGGTGCGCACCCACGTGAAAGAAGGACCGGTCCGAGTGTGTGCAGGAGTAAGATTTGTGCGTGTGCTCCTAGTGTGCGTGCAATTGTCTCATTATCTTTCTTAGTTCTGCTTAGTTTTCAACAACTTTGAGAAGATTTTGCCAGCTTATATCAACAAAAGTGCTTTCTTGACCCGTTTTTTCAGCAAGCAGGAAACTGGCTGCTCAGGCAGAGAAACGGGGAGCAATGTTCCCAATCGGCCGACAGGGCTCACTTTGCCCTGGGGACTGCTCTTTCCTTTCTCAGTCTATCAGTTTTTTCCTGCCATTCTTGAAGGGTCAGATTGATCGATCAAGTATATATTTGTGCACATGTGTGATGTTTATTGTCTGACTGTCTCTGTCTGTGGAACACTCGAGTATTAGAGCTAGTTTAAAGTCAGTAATTCTTAGATCTGGGCAAACAAAATCAAGGGAGGTCAGAGTGATATGGAGCCCAGCAATTTAAAAGATCTAAGTATCTTTGGAGCTTGCTAGATTCAGGTCTAAACAAAGATTTCTAATCAGAATGTGGCGCCTACAAAGAAATTGAAATTTTCAATCCAGATTTCATATTGGGAGAACATTAATAGTTATTAACAGTTGAAATCCTCTTGAATTCTAGTAAGCTAAACATATCTATTGGACTTACATTCCTCACCCTCCACTTTTACAGGTTGTAGATTGGACCATGCCAGGACCCAGTATCTGGGCTAACAATTCCTTTCTTTTACCCCCTCCATGGGATTCACAGATGCCTCAGCTGCCGAATAAAGAAGAAACACCTTTTAATTTTTTCTCTAGGATACTCACTTGATCCTGTCTGCATTGGAGTGCCTCCCTGTCTCCCTCTTCACTTTCAGACTTGGATTCATACCAAGTCCCAAATTCATACTACCTCTGATCACTCACAAAAAGATTTTTCTTTTCTGGTGATTGTGCATTATCTACCTGTCTCAATTCTTCCCTCTCAATCCAAGATTCTCCCCACAGTATAATTTTATTAAGGGCCGGATCGCATATGGTTACCAGTGAACCTGACCAGAGAATGGCAATGCTCCCCCGATAAAGGGCTCCTGACTGAAGATCTGACACAACTGCTCCGGCGCTCCTGATGATTCCTTGGGCCTCTGATCACAGCTATCCTGGACTCATTGCTGTAACCACCACTGATGCTGTTGCAGGAATAGTTCTTCAAGCCTCGGTCCAGACACACAACTTCGTCTAAACATGACAAAATGACTCTTACCACCTTGGGACAATGCAGGCTACTGTCAACCATGATGTTGAGCAACAATTGGACACTCTACAGCAAGTGCTACTTTGGGTCCAGGGCTGGGTTAATATCTTAGAGTAACAAATGAGATTTTCGAGTGTTTAAGGATCTTTGGCTTGATTTGTAGGACCTCATCTTCCCCCAGTTCTTTACCTTGAGGATGCCGGGCTCCCAAGGATTTATTCTTGTGGATCAGGTTGCCAGGCAAAGCACTGCAAGGGAGGGCTGATACCCCAGCCCGGCTCCCTGCGAGGTATTCCGGTATAGCTTAGAGGTTACTCCAAAACCAAGGATTGATGGGGCCTATGAGGAGCCCCCTGCATAGACCCGATCATCCTTTCCTTCCTCTCCCTGCAAAAATGGAGTCTTTATGTCACAAGGGATACCGGACAATGCCTCCCCTGACCACATTTAATTTAAAACAAAACAGGGGGAGATGTAGGGAGCCATTTTACCTTACTGATCTTATCCTGTCACTATTTGTTTAATCACTAGCTAACCCCATGCCACACCTAGCAAAGGTTGCCACTCCTAATCTTACTGATCTTATCCTATCAACATTTGTTTATTACTAGCTAAATCCCGTGCCACACCCTGCATTTCTGTTGGGGGTCCTGGCACCATCTCCTCCCAACAGGGAGGTATAAATACTGTAACTGCCATAGAATAAATGCCTTTTCTCTCTCCTCCGGGCTCTGCGCCTGTTCTTTTGGCTGCGCCCTACGAAGGGTTCGCCCTGCTGAACAGAACGAGACCTCCACATCGACTTCCACATGGGGGCAACGTAGGACAAACCAGGCACAGCGCCTTGTGGGCAGGGCCTTAGGAGAGACCACCGGAGGGGTCTTGAAATAGGGCCGAGGGGATGGAGCTCCAGTTTGACCCCATGGGCGGCGCTGGATTTCGGGTGGTGGGGCAGAGCCGACAGTGCAGCAACAAGGTCTCGGGGCTCACGGCTGGCAGGGCCCACGCGGCGGGTTGAAGGACGCGGGCCTACGAGGGGCAACACAGGACGCACCAGGGATCTCCGCCCTGCGGGCGGGTCTGTGGGCATGGTCAGCCAGAGGCGGCCCGGATGTAGGGCCAAGGGGGTGGAACTCCAGGGCCGGGTCCCAGTGGGTGGTGCCAGGCTTCCGGAATGGGTGGCGGGGCCAGTGGTGCGGGCACAGGATCAAGGGGCTCACAGCTGGCAGAGCTGTGAGGCGGGGTGAAGGATCCAGGCTACGAAGGGGAGCTTAGAACACATCAGAGAGCATGCCCTGTGGGCAGGTCTGTTGGCCCAGTCGGCAGGAGGTGGCTGGGGGCTCTGTGCCCCCGCTGGGGGGGTTGGGGTGGGCAGTGGCTCTAGGGTTAGACCTGGGAGGGCGGGGCCGAAGGTTTGGGGCTACAAGGGTCAATTCAGGAAACCCCAGGGTGCAGCGCCCTAAGGGCGGGGCCAGTGGGCGGAGCAAAGGGGAAGGGGTTAAATGGGGTAATTTACAACACCAAGGAGCAGCACCCTGTGGGCGGGTCCATGGGCGGGGTCATCTGAAGGTGGCCCAGAAGTAGGGCCACGGGGTGGAGCTCCAGGTTTGGGCCCCAGTTGGGGGCACCAGGCTGTTATCCCCGGCGGGGCGGGACCAACAAGCAGGGACAAGATCTCAAGATCTGGAGACGCCCAGCGGCCAGGGCTGGGATGGTGGGGCTTAGGGGGCAATACTTTGAGGGGCAACTAGGACACTACATGGAGCAGGGCCCTTGTGGCGGGGTCTGTGGGCAGGGCAGCCAGAGGGGACCCGGACTTTGAGAGAGGGAGCAGAGCTCGAGGTTTGGGGGGGGGGGGCTTGGCTCAGTGGGTGATGCCAAGATTCCTATATGGAAGGTGGCAGCTAACAGGGTGGGGCCAAGTTCATGAATCTCCCAGGCAGTGGGTGTTGCGTGAACATTCCTGCGGTCGGAGGCGCTGAGATAAGGAACGCGGAAGAAATGTCTTGATTGGAGGACTAAGGCTCTCTCTGGCTCTTAGCAAAGGCAGAGGACCTCGTGGATCTCCTTTTATTGAAGGAGAACATGGTAGCTCTAAAGGGCGCAATACAGTGACGTCACCAAAGGCATCAAAAGATGTTACAGGAAGAACATTGAGGCAACATTATTTCCTGTATCCACAGGCCAGTAATCTAGGCCTCTGGAAAGAAGATGCAAAACCAAAACTGAAACCTTCCTTGGGCTAAAAGCACTTGGATTTACATCCCAAAGACAAAACTGGGCCCTGCACTAGAAATCTACATCCCAAAGACTAGTCTGGGCCAGAGCCTACAATTTACAATATCAAAGGTCTGGCCTGGCTAACACCATCTGC
The DNA here is from genome assembly GCF_027595985.1 of Sorex araneus. NCBI lineage: Eukaryota > Metazoa > Chordata > Mammalia > Eulipotyphla > Soricidae > Sorex > Sorex araneus. The sequence continues at coordinate 34,222,510 of NC_073303.1, read as the reverse complement.
ATGTCAAAGACCAGCCAGGCTTCTGTGAGAGAAGGAAAACTGCTCTTTTCAGTAGACTGAAATTATTTTTCTGAAGGCAGCTTGAAGGGGGAAAATGTTCAGCTTCATCCAAACCAGTCAGGACACACGAGAAATCTTGCCCATTTCCATGGGTCCCTATGTTCCTGTCCGTAGTACAGTACAGTATACATGGGCTCGCCCTGATAGCTCAGTCCAGCCCCAACAAGTAGGACTGGGGTTTGGGGCAAGGGGGCGTGGCTACGAGGGGCAGCTTAGGACGCAGCGCGCAGGGTGCTGTGGGTGAGGCCCTGATAGCCAGAGGGGGCCTGGCCGTGATGCTGAGGAGTGGAGCTCTAGCTTCAGGCTCAAGTGGGTGGCACCATGCTTCAGTCCTGGTAGGGAGGGGCCAGCGGGACAGAGCTCAGGTCACTGATGCTCCAGCCTGCAGGGCTTAGTGGGCGGGCCCAAGAGGGCGGGGTTATGAAGGGCAATTTAGGACACAGCAGAGAGCAGCGCCCTGGGGGTGGAGTCTGGGGTCAGGGTCAGCCAGAGGGGGCCACAGTGAGCCAGAGGCAGATCTCAAGGCTCAGGCGCCAGGCATGGGTCTGAGGGGCGGGGCCACCGAGGCAAGGCCAAGGTCATGAGGGGAGCCGAGAGGGCGGGTCCAAGGGGCGGGTCTAACGAGGGGCAGCACCCTGGGGTCCTGGCGTTCATGGCAGGTCCAGCAGGAGGGAGCCCGGTAGTGTGGCCAAGGGGGCAGAGCCCTGGTTTGTGCCCCAGTTGGGACGAAGGTTTCTGGCCCAGGGAGGCAGGGCCAAATGGGTGGGGGTCAAAGTCACGAGGCTCCCAGCTGGCTGGGCAGAGCGGGCGAGACCAAAGAGGTGGTGCTACAAGGGGCCACTTAGGACACACTAGGGAGCAGCACCCTGGGTGCAGGGCCGTGGGCGGGGTCAGTGGGCGGGGGCGCAAAAGTTGGGTCAAGGCAGTGGAACTCCAAGTTCGGGCCCAAGTGGGCAGGGTTCGGGATTGAGGGCATGTGGCCAACGGTCCAGGGCCAAGGACACGAGGCTCCCAGTCGGCAGGGCTGAGGGGGCAGGGCCAAGGAGGTGGGACTCTGAAAGTCACCCCAAGGAGCGGCGTCCTGGGGGCTGGCCGGGGCAGGCCCAGCAGAGGGGTCCCGGAAGTCTTTCTGAAGGGATGAAACGCCAGGATCCGGCCCCTGGGAATGGGGCTGAGGGGGTGGGGTCAAGGGGGCAACTTAGGACACACCAGGGAGCAGCACCGTGGAGGAGGGCACAGAAGCAAGGCGGACCCGAGTGGGCCTGGAAGTGCGGTTGAGGGTGGAGCCCAGGTTTGGGCCGGGCCGAGCCTGCGGGACCAAGGGGATGGAGGCTACGAGAAGGAACTTAGGACCACACTAGGGAGCAGCACCCATGGGCGGGCCAGAGGCGGGGCCGGCTAGAGAAGGAATGGAAGTGGGGTGGAGGAGTGGAGCTCCAGTTTTGGGCTCCAGGGGGCGGGGTCGGATGGGCAGAACTCCAGGTTCTGCGAGAGGGAATGGGGCTTAGGGGGCACTGCCCTGGGGGCCGGTCAGGGTAGAGTCGAGGTGGTGTCTGCAGGTTCGGGTCCCAGGGGCAGACCCCACGGGGTGGGGCCAACAAGGTGGGGCTACAAAGAGCGGCTTAGGACACACCCAGACCAGCACCGTGGGTGGGCCTGAGGGCAGGCCAGCCAGAGTGTCCCCGAAGTGTGGCCGGCCGGAGGGGCGGAGCTACGGGTTCAGGCCCAATGGGGCAGAGCTGAGGCATTGGGCCTAAGGGGGGGGGGCTAGGGACCCTAGAGAGACCACTGCCTGGCCCTCACCTGGGGTCACCAGGGGGCAACGTGAGGGGCCCCTGCCTAGCCCCCACAAGGGGGCGGCATTCAGGGACCACTAGTGGCAGTCTTCCTGCCTGGTCCCCCCCACGAGGAGCCAGTGTGGTACCCAAGTGGGAGCCCTTCCTGGCCCTCACCAGGGGGCACCAGCGGTTGTCCCTGAGGGACTCTTACCTGTACCCCACCAGTGGGTGCTAGCAGAGGACTGTCTGGCCCCACCAGAAAGTGACAACGGGGGACTCCAGGGGCCCCCTGGGTGGTCCCTATCAGGGGTCACAGCAGGGGGACACTTGGGGGATCCCTACCTTTCCCCCTCCAGGGGGCCCAGGAGGGGGATCCTGGGGGGCCTCTGCCTGGCCACCACAGGGGACACCAGCGGGGTCCCCAGAAGATCTCTACGGCTCCCTACCTGTCCCCCACAAGGGGGCACCAGCAGGGGACCCTGATGTGAACCCTCAATGGCTCTCAGCAGGGGGCACCAGTGGGGTGCCCCAGCGAGAAACCTGTCTGACCCCCACCAGGGGGCGCTGGCAGGGAACCAGCACTCACCCCTTCCTGGCCTGCAACAGGGTATGCCAGTGCGGATCACTGGTGGGACCCCTGCCTGGCCATCACAAGGCCCCAGCCGCGGAACCTGGGGGGGACCCTGTGGTGAATTCTTCTGGCCCCACAAGAGGTACACTGTGGGGGACGCCACCTGGCCCCTGGCTGGCCCCCACCAGGGGCTGCCAGCACTGGACACCAGACCAGTGCGGGACCCCTGCCTGGCTATCTCCAGGGGTTGCCAGTGGGTGTCCCCGGCAGGACCCCTATCTGGCACCCACCATGGGGCACCAGCAGCGGACCCCGGGGGGACCCCTGCCTGGCCCACACCAGGTAATGCCACAGGGGACCCTGGCAGGACCCCTGCCTGACCCCAACAAGGGGACGCCAGCAGGGCACATGCCTTGCACCCATCAGGGGGCACCAGCGTGGTCCCCAGGGGTATCATAACCTGGAACCCACGAGGGGACTGTCTCGCAGCCCCCCCTGGTGGGTGCCAATCATGATCCCCTGCAGACTGCTGCCTGGCAACCACCAAAGGGTGCCAGTGAGTGACCCCATGGGGACCTCTGTGTGGCCCCCAGAAGGGGCACCAGCAGGGAACTCCCACATTACCCCTGCCTGGCACCCATCAGGGGCCACCAGTGGAGTCCCCATTGGGACCCGTGCCTGGCAACCAACAGGAACCACCAGTTGGGGCCCTTGAATGAAACCTGCCTGGTCCCCATGATGGGGTGCCAGCAGAGGACACTGGCGGGACCCTTGCTTGCACCCATCAGGGAGCACCAGTGTTGGACCCTGGGGGTACCACAGTCTGGCCACCACGTGGAGAACTTACTGTCTAGTTCTCCCTCTCACGCATCCCACCATCGTGGGTGCCAGTGGGGGATCACGGGTGAAACCCTGACTTGCCCCGACCATGGGGCATCAGCGGCGACCCGAGTGGGAACCCTGCCTGGCTTCTACCAGTGGGCACCAGCGTGGGACCCTGGCAGGACAATGCCTTACCCCCACAAGGGACTGCCAGCAGGGAACCCTGACAGGATCCATGCATGGCACCCACCAGGGTGCACCAACAAGGCACCCCGGGATACCCCAGCCTGGCCCCATGAGGGGGCTGCCACGCACCCACCCCCTCATGGGACTGAGCAGGGAACCCCAGCAGGACCTCTGCCTGGCCCTTACTTGGCCCTCCCTGGGTGATTCCTGCCTGGCGCCCACCAGGGGTTGCCGTGTGGAACTCTGCCTTGGCTAAACGGGGTGTCAGCGGGGGACCCTAGGGGAAACCTCTCTGTGAGCCCCAATAGGGAGAGCCACTGGGGGACCCTGGTGGGACCCCTGCCTGGCCCCCATGAGGGGGCGCCTTCGGGGGACCCAGGTGGAACCTGTGCCTTGCACCCATCAGGCCCCCCCAGCAGGGAACTCCCGTGAGACCTGTGCCTGGAAAACAGGGGGCGCCAGTGGGGGTCCTTAGTGAGATCCCTGGCTGGCTTCTACCAGGGGGTGCCAGTGTGGATCCCTGGCGGGACAACTGCCTTTCCACCACAAGGGGGTGCCAGCAGGGTTCCCTGGTGGGACCCGAGCATGGCACCCACTAGGGGGCGCCAGCAAGGGACCCCGATGGGATCGCTGCTAAGCTTCTACCAGGGGGCGACAGAGGGGGACCTCGTCGGGACCCGTGCCTGTCAACCACCATGAGGCACCAGCATGGGACCCTGGCAGGACCCCTGCTTGGCCCCCATGAGGGGGTGCCTTCAAGGGACCCTGGCGGAAACCCGTGCCTTGCACCCATCAGGGGGCGCCAATGGGGGATGCAGGGTTACCACAGTCTGGATCAGATGCAGGGGCTCTGACACACCCTGCCTTATGGGCGCCAGCAGGGATTCCCTGCAGGATCCCTGCCAGCCACCCACCAGGAGGCGACAGCGGGGATCACTGCAAGGACCCCACAAGGGGGCGCCAGCAGGGAACTCTGGCGGGACCCATGCCTGGCAAACACCAGGGGGCTGCTGAGTGGGGCCCCAGCGGAACCCCTGTCTGGCCCACACGAGAGGATTCACATGCACCCACCCGCTCGTGGGTGACATTGGGAATCCCAGTGGGACCCCTGACTGGCTCCCACCTTGGGGCGCTAGGGGGTACCTTGGGGAACTCCTGCTTGGCCCCCACCAGTGGGTGCCATTGGGGGACACTGGGAACCTCCTGCCTGGCCTCCACTAGGGTGGGTGAGTCAGCGTGGTACCCTGGTATGACTGGTGCCTGGCAACCACCAGGGGGCGCGAGCGGGTGTTCCCAGAAGGACTGTTACCTGGTATGCACAAGGGGGCATCAGCGGGAGTCTCCAGCGAGACCCCTGCCTGGCTTCTACCAGGGCAGGCCACGGGAGGACCCTGGCAGGACAATTGCCTTGCCCCCGCAAGGGGCTACCAGTGGGGGACCCTGGCAGGACTCGTGCATGGCACCCATCAGGTGACTTCAGTGGAGGACCCCGGGGGGTTACCCACGTTGGCCCCCACGCGAAGGTTCCCATGCCCCACTCCATGTGGGTGCCAGCGGGAGGGGCCACCATGAGGGACACCTGAGGGACACCTGATTGACCCTCACTAGGGGGCGCCAGTTGAGGACCCCAGGGGGACCCGTGCCTGGTACCCACCAGGGGCACCAGCGAAGGTGTATGGGGGACACCATACTCCAGCGTGGCCCCACCAGAGGACGCCAGTGGGGTACCCCGGTGGGATCCATACCTGACAACACCAGAGGGCGCCAGCGAAGTACCTCAGGGGATCTCTGCCTAGCCCCCACTGGAGGGCGCCAAGGAGGTCCTCAGCAGGACCCCTGCAAGGCACCTATCAGTGGGTGACAGTGGGGAACCCCGGCAGGACCTGTGCCTGGTATCCACTAGGGGGTGCAAAAGGGGGGGTCCAGGGGATCACTGCATGGCTTGAACATGGTACCCTGGTGGGACATGTACCTGGCAAACACCAGGGTGTGGAAGCAGGACACCCTGGGGGGGACCCCTGCCTAACCCCCACCAGGGGGCGCCAGCAGAGGACCCTGCAGGACCCATGCCTTACACCCACCAAGGGGCACCAGCGAGGGACCCCAGAGATATTCATACTGGCCCCCTTCAGGGGACTCCCACACATCCACCAACTTGTGGGTGCCAGTGGGGAACCCCAGTGGGACCCCTGTCTGGCCCCCACCAGGGACGCCAGCGAGGGACCCTGTTGTGTCACCTGCCTGGCCCCCACGAAGCTGCACCAGCGGTGATCCCTTGGCTCCCACCACGGGGTGTAGGGGGGGATACCAGGGGGATCCCTGCCTGACCCCCACCAGTGTGCGCCAGCATTTGACACCGGTCGGAGCCCTGCCTGGCCCCCACGAGGGGACTCCCATGAACCCCCCTAGTGGTTGCCAGTGAGGAACCCCAATGGGACCCCTGCTTGCCCCCCACCAGTGTGTGGCACCCAGGACTTCTGCGGAACCCATACCTAATACCCAGTAGGGGGCACCAGTGGGGGGAGATAGACTGAATTTTAGGCTTTGACTTGGAGTTAGGTTTCTGAGTCTTAGGGTTTGGCTTCCTTATCGTTTTGGTTAACTCTATGCTTCCTTATATGGTTAAGGTTAAGCTAAAACTTAACAGTGGATTATAGTGTTACAGTAGGCATATGTAAATTAGGTATATTCTGGATTAGGCACGAAGGGCTAATTTTAGGGCTAAGCTACAGGTTGGAAATCATGCCATGCTTAATATCAAGGTGAGGCTGAGGTTCAGATTGGTGTCAGGGTTTAGAGTTGTTTATTAAGGTAAGGGTTAGTATTAGCTGATGGCAAGGCTTAATTTAGGATTGAGTTTCAGATCTAGCTTAACGTTTAGGTTTAAGGAAAGGTTAGGATTACCTTCCAATATTAAATGAGAGCCAATTCTAAGCCTTTTATGGAAGACCATTAGTTTATGACAAATGCTAACACTAATCTATTAAGAGTCTCATCAGTCACTAATTATGACAACCAGTCCTGAAGCTAAGAGTAGCCCTCAGCGCTTATCAGTGAAACAATACAACATATTCTCAGACAGACAACACTAATCCCATCATTACTCTTGAAATAAACACTGAGCCTAGCCAAATACAACCCTCCAGGAACTGAAACCAAATAAAGACCAAATCTACAACCCAAGTCAAGCCGAACCTAAACACTAAACTCACATAAATCTATTTCTAAAGGTAAGGCATAAAGCAAAACAAAGCTCCCGGCCACACTCGACCTCTTATTGTCTAGTTCTCCCTCTTGGAGAATCTGGCAAGCTAACGAGAGTTCCTGCCTGCATGGCAAAGCCTGGCAAGCTCCCGTGGCGTATTCGATATGCCAAAAACAGTAACAATGATGGGTCTCATTCTCCTGACCCTGAAAGAACCTCCAATGCGGCACCGGCACCGTTGGGAAGGACGAGTAAAGAGAGGCTTCTAAAACCTCAGGGCTAGAATGAATGGAGACATTACTGGTGCCCACTAGAGCAAATCAATGAACAACAGGATGACAGTGATACAGTGACAGTGAAGGCATAAGGCAAAGCCTTAACCTAAACCTAACTGAGGCCTAAGGCATAAGGCAAAATCTACCACAACCAGGAGCCTAAAACTAAAACCATTTCTTCTCCCCATGTTTTTGATGGGGTTGGAGGTTTTTTCTTGTACAATTCTAGAGTCTTGTGTATCCTCAATATTCACCCCTTATCAGATGGGTATAGGGTAAATATTCTTTCCCATTCCGTGGGCTCTCTGTATCTTGGTCACTGTTTCTTTTGAGGTGCAGAAGCTTCTTAGTTCAATGTAGTCCCATTTGTTTATGTTTGTTTCCACTTGTTTGATCAGCGGTGTTTCATCCTTAAGGATGTTTTCAGGCCCAGATGAGATCCGGAGTGGCCACACACGAAACGGCTCCTCTGCCCCTTAAAGACTATGATCCTGGAGGTCTACTAACCACTTTTGGCACCCAGCAACTTCTTACAAAAATGCATCTAGACTATGAACTGAGCTACAACCCCATGCCGCCCCGGGAGGGGAAAGGTTTTTCTCTCTCGGCCTTTCCTTTCGGTGACTTCTGGCAGAAATCTCTCTGGACTCAATTACTAAAATATCATCAGGAATCCAAAACCAGAGCTCATATATTCTTCATTCTCAGCAATGGAAAACAAATTATCAAATGATGCCTTTTCAGCAGGTTTGATTGTTGGGGAAAAATTTCAAATAATAATAGTGAGTTTTCTGTTGAAATATTGAATGTATTCAAAGTGTAGAGAGAATAAAGTGACAATCATTAGCTACTCAGGTGGGGGTGGGTGGGAGGGGGGTATACCGGGGTTCTTGGTGGTGGAACATGTGCACTGGTGAAGGGATGGGGGGTTGATCATTGTATGACTGAGACTTAAACCTGAAAGCTTTGTAACTTTTTTCATGGTGATTCAATTTAAAAAAATTTTTTAAAGTCTATCAACCTAAAAAAAAGATGTTTTTAGCTTCAGAGAGAGGGACAAACATAGAAAGATTGCACTCATTTGTAGAATATAAAGTAACAGAAAGGGAGACTAACACCCAAGAATCGTAGAGATAAGCACCATGAGGATTGCTCCACGGCTTGGAAGCCAACCTCACATGCTGGTATATCTACACAATGGAATACTATGCAGCTGTTAGAAAGGATGAAGTAATGAAATTTGCATATAAGTGGATCAACATGGAAAGTATCATGTTAAGTGAAGTGAGTCAGAAAGAGAGGGACAAACATAGAAATATTGCACTCATCTGTGGAATATAAAGTAACAGAATGGGAGACTAACACCCATGAGTAGTAGAGATAAGTACCAGGAGGCTTACTCCATAGCTTAGAAGCCACCCTCATATGCTGGGGGAAAAGGCAGTTTGGATAGAGAAGGGACCACCAAGTAAAGGGTGCTTGGAGGGCCCACTCGGGATGGGAGATGCATTCTGAAAATAGACTATAGACCGAACACGATGCCACTCAATACCTCTATTGAAAACCAGAGAGAGAGAGCAAAAGGGTGTGCCCTGCCACAGAATCGAGGTGGCGGAGGGGGGATGAGATGAGGGTGGGGGGAAGCATGCTGGGATCATCGGTGGTGGAGAATGGGCACTGGTGGAGCATTGTGTGACTGAAACGTAACCACAAAAATTTGTAAGTCTGTTACTGCACCTCATGGGGATCCATTACAAAAAACGATGTTTGCTTTTTTTTTTTTTTTGCTTTTTGGGTCACACCCAGTGATTCACAGGGGTTACTCCTAGCTCTGCACTCAGGAATTACTCCTGACAGTGCTTGGGGGATCATATGGGATGCTGGGAATTGAACCTGGGTCGGCTGGTGCAGGGCAAATGCCCTACCCGCTGTGCTATCACTCCAGCCCCCACAAAAGATGTTTTTAGCTTCCATGTCATGGAGGGTTCTGCCTACATTTCCCTCCGTGTACCTTATAGGTCTAATATTGTCTATTATTGAGGTCTTTTTTAAAAAAATTTATTCTTTTATTGAATCACCATGTGGAAAGTTACAAAGCTTTCAGGTTTTTTTTTCTTTTGAAGTAAATAGATTTTATTTAGAGGTTTCTGAGGGAAGGAGGAAGGGTAAGTGGGAGAGAGAACAGTAAGAATAACCGTTCTCAAGAGAGAATGCGGGCTTCTCCAACGGTGGAGAGAGCTCTACACACATCCCAGCACTGGATACGAAAGCATGAAAGTACACATCTCAAGGGGGGAGATGTGGGCGACACATGTGCTCTGGCACCACATGTGCTCGGCTACGTGGGCACAAGCAGCACATGGACTCAAGCAGCATATATGCGCACTTCCTTTGTTCAAGGTGTCTTTTATAGGGTTTCTTCAACCTGCCCCCACGTAGGGGCTCTTCCCAGGTAAAAGTCCGTTGCTAAGGAGGTTACCAGGGAGGTTTGGAGTGGTGATGGTCTTCTTTAGGCTGGATCATATTTTAATCAGATTAAGGGAGAGGTTGAGGGAATTGAGGAACTTCATGGGGAGGGGTCCAACCTCAGGGTCTGATGAAGGTCTTATCAGATCTGTTTTCTGTATCCACAGGGTGGGTTAATCTCAGGATTCTCCTTCTAAGAGACTTTGTTAATCTAAGTTTCATTGCCAAGGGCCTTTCCCTATATACTTGCCTACATCATATTCCCCCCTAGAGATTTCACCACCTTAAATCTTTAAGGTGAAAATGGTCGGTGATCCATCTTCTGAAGCTGCCTCATGCTGACAGAGGGGCATAGACTCTGCCTGCACAAGGGGTGAAACCTCATGCTACCTTAGTTTTAGTGAACCCCAGGCAATGAACTGGTTGGGTTCCTGAAGTTATCTCCACAGCAGATTTTCCACAGATTACCTCCTTCCTCGTGGATTTCTTCACTGCACTCCTGGCTGGCTCGCCAAATGATGTTGGTGGGCCCCACAGGTGATTTACGTGAATCGGGGAGGAGAAAGACAGTCACTTTCTCCCCAGCCGCTTCTACCACGCGGGACCCAGAATTACTGGGTTCTTGTCTCGCTCGCAGAAAGGAATTTCAGGAGTAGACAAACAGTGAAGTAAATAGATTTTATTTAGAGGTTTCTGAGGGAAGGAGGAAGGGATAAGTGGGAGAGAGAACAGTAAGAATAAATGCGCTCAAGAGAGAACTCGGGCTTCTCCAAGGGTGGTGAGAGCTCTACACACATCCCAGCACTGGATACGAAAGCATGAAAGTACACATCTCAAGGGGGGAGATGCGGGCGACACATGTGCTCTGGCACCACATGTGCTCGGCCACGTGGGCACAAGCAGCACATGGGCTCAGGCAGCATATGCACGCCACAAAGCTTTCAGGTTTAAGTCCCAGTTATACAATGCTCGAACACCCATCCCTTCACCAGTGCACATTCCACCACCACCAATCACAGTATACCTCCCCCAACCCCTCGCCTCCCCAGCCCCCCACCCTGCCTGTGTAACTGATAAATTTCACTTTACTTTCACTTTACTTTGATTACATTCAATATTTCAACAAAAAAACCTCACTATTATTATTTGGAGTTTCTCCCCCCTAAAGTCAGGCCTGCTGAAAAGGAAGCATTTGATAATTTGTTTTCCATTGCTGAGAATGAAGAGATATGAGGTCGCGTGGCCACACTAGCAGACGCATGATTTCTGTTTTTTAGTATTTTGGATTTCTGTATTTTAGTATTTTAGTAACTAAGTCCAGAGAAATATCTGCCAGAAATTGTATCATTGCAAGCTTGTACCTCTCAGCTACTTTATATTCCACATATGAGTGCAATCTTTCTGTCTGTCTCTGTCTTTCTGACTCATTTCACTCAACATGACACTCTCCATGTTGACCCACTTATATGCAAATCCCAAAAAACAAAGCAACTGGCGTTGACGTGGATGTGGGGAGAAAGGGACTCTCCTTCACTGCTGGTGGGAATGCCGACTGGTTCAGCCCTTTTGGAAAACAATATGGACGATTCTCAAAAAATTAGAAATTGAGCTTCCATTTGGCCCAGCAATACCACTCCTGGGAATATGTCCCAGAGAGGCAAAAAGTTATAGTAGAGATGACATCTGCATTTCTATGTTCACTGTAGCACTGTTTACTGTGGGGGTCCTGTCCTGTCCAGCAGGGAGGACCCTTTGTGGGGTTGAGGAGGGGATGTAGCCGAATGAACAGACACAGAGCCAGAAAGCAGCAAGAAAGAGGAGAGAGCTTTATTCCACTGGCAGCTACAGCATTTATACTTGCCTGCTGGGAGGCAGTGGTATGTTATGCATGCCCGGACCCCCGTACAAGCAGTAGTCAATCACAGATCGTGACATGTCCATTTATCATGTCAGGCACAGGTATCGGCTAGTGTAAACAATGGTGGAGCAGTAAGGTCAGTAGGGTCAGTAATGACAACCTTGTTACAGGAATTTTAAGTAAGCCCCTGTTTGAGAAGAGCCAGGCTCTGTCTAACTTGAAAATAAGAGCCAGGATTGTAAAATGGCTCCCTACAGTTTACAATAGCCACAATCTGGAAAAAACCAGAGTGCCCAAAAACAGATGACTGGTTAAAGAAACTCTGGTACATCTACACAATGGAATACTATGTAGCTGTCAGAAAACATGAAGTTATGATATTGAGGTTTTTATTCCACTTTTGTGCCTGGTGTTAGACAGAGGTCAGAGTTCTTTTTTTTGCAGGTAGCTGTTCGGTTTTCCCAGCACCACTTGTTGAAGAGGCTTTCCTTGTTCTGGTTCACATTTCTTGCTCATTTATCAAAGATTAATTGATCATATATTTGAGAGTCTGTGACAGTATATTCAACTCTGTTCCATTGGTCTGCAGTTCTATTTCTAATCCAATACCATGCTGTTTTAATTACTACTGTTTTGTAGTACAGTTTGAAGTTGGGGAAGATGATTCCACCAATCTTCTTTTCTTCAAGGATTGCTTTAGCTATTTGTGGAGGTTTATTGTTCCATATGAATTTCAGGAGTGTTTTGTCTATTTCTTTGAAGAGTGAATGTTATGGGTATCCTGGCAGGGACTGCATTAAATCTGTATAGTGCTTTGGGAGAATTGCCATTTTGATAATATTAATCCTCCCTACCCATGAGAAGAGCGTGTGTCCCCATTTCCTAGAGTCCTATTATTTCTGGAAGTAGTGTTTTGTAATTTTCTTTGTATAGGTCATTCACCTCTTTAGTCAAGCTGATTCTGAGGTACTCGATTTTCTGGGACACTGTTGTGAATGGCATTTTTAAAAAAATATCTTCTCTTTCATTATGTGTATATAGAAAAGCCATGGATTTTTGGGTGCTGATTTGGGTGCTGTCACTTTACTATACAAACCTATTGTTTCTAGGAGGCTTTTTGTAGCATCTTTAGGATTTTCTAAGTATGGTATCATGTCCTCTGCAAATAGTGATAGCTTGACCTCTTCCTTTTCTATATGTATGCCCTTGATATCTTTTTCTTGTCTAACTGCTATGGTCAGGACTTCCAGTACTATATTGAATAGGAGTGGCGAGAGTGAGCAACCTTGTCTTGTTCCCCGTCTTAGAGGGAAGGCTTTTAGTTTCTCCCCATTGAGAATGATGCTTGTCATGAGCTTGTGATAGATTTTCTATATTAAGAAAAGTTCCTTCAAACTCCAAACAATAATAGTGAGGTTTTTTTTGTTTGTATGTAATCAAGGTAAAGAGAAAGTAAAGTGTAATTTACCAACTACACAGATGGGGTGGGGGACCGGGGGGGCAGGGCGGGGTGGGGTGGGAGGTTTACTGTGGTTCTTGGTGGTGGAATACATGCACTGGTGGAGGGATGGGTGTTCGAGCATTATGTAACTGAGACTTAAGCCTTAAAGCTTTGTAACTTTCAATATGGTGATTCAATAAAAAAAATTAAAAAAAAAATAAAAGAAAAGTTCCTTCAATGCCCATTATCCAGCTGCATTATCCAGCATCATAAACGGGTGCTGAATCTTGTTAAATGCTTTATCTGCATCTATTGATAAGATCATGTGGATTTTATCTTATCTTTTTTTTATGTGATGGATTATGTTGATTGACTTGAGAATGTTAAACCATCCTTGCATCCCCAGAATGAATCCTACTTGGTCATGGTGTATGATTTTTTTTTCATTTTTATTTTTTTGCTTTTTGGGTCACACCTGTCGATGCACAGGGGTTACTCCTGGCTCTGCACTCAGGAATCACCCCTGGCCATGCTCAGGGGACCATATGGGATGCTGGGATTCGAACCCGGGTCAGCCGCGTGCAAGGCAAACGCCCTACCCGCTGTGCTATCGCTCCAGCCCCAGGTGTATGATTTTTTTAATGAGTCATTGGATTCTGTTTGCTAAGATTTTGTTGAGGATTTTTGCGTCTGTGTTCATCAGGGATATTGGCCTGTAGTTTTCTTTCTTGTGGTGTCTTTGTCTGCTTTTGGTATTATATTTGCCTTGTATATGGCTGACCTGGATGGTATTTGCTTCATAGAAACTGTTTCAGAGTGTTTCTGCTTCTTCAGTTTCCTGGAAAAGGTAGAAAAAGATTGGAAGTAAGTACTCTTTAAAGATTTGGAAGAATTCACTAGTGAATCCATCTGGGCCAGGACTTTTGTTTTTTGGGGAGACTTTTTATTACTGTTTCAATTTCCTTGATGGTGATAGGCCTGTTAAGGTACTCCAGGTCGTCTTGGTTCATCCTCGGGAGGTTATAGGAATCCAGGAATTTATCCATTTCCTTGAGGTTCTCTTGTTTCGCAACATAAAGATTCTCAAAGTAATCTCTGAGCATCCTTTAAATTTCTGTAGTGATGTCTGTTGTGATGTCCCCCTTTTCTTTTCTGATTTGGTTTATTAGGGTTTTCTCTCTCTCTCTTTCTTTCTTTCTTTCTTTCTTTCTTTCTTTCTTTCTTTCTTTCTTTCTTTCTTTCTTTCTTTCTTTCTTTCTTTCTTTCTTTCTTTCTTTCTTTCTTTCTTTCTTTCTTTCTTTCTTTCTTTCTTTCTTTCTTTCTTTCTTTCTTTCTTTCTTTCTTTCTTTCTTTCTTTCTTTCTTTCTTTCTTTCTTTCTTTCTTTCTTTCTTTCTTTCTTTCTTTCTTTCTTTCTTTCTTTCTTTCTTTCTTTCTTTCTTTCTTTCTTTCTTTCTTTCTTTCTTCCTATTTTTTATTTTAAATTTATTTATTTTTTAATTAGTGAGTTACAGTGAGGGTACAGTTACAGATTCACACATTTTCGTGCTTGTTTTTCCCTCATGCAATGTTCGAGAGCCCATCCCTCCACCAGTGTCCATTCTCCACCACCAATGAACCCAGTATCCCTCCCACCCCCCAATCCCATCCCCCCACCCCACCCCGCCTCTGTGGCAGGGCATTCCAGTTTGTTCTCTCTCTCTCCTTTTGGGTGTTGTGGTTTGCAGTATGTTCAGTCTCTAGTCTACTTTCAGCACGCATCTCCTTCCCCACGCAGGATCTCCAATCACATTTTACTTGGTCTAGGATGACTTTCCCCCAGCATGTGAGGTCAGCCTCCAAGCTATGGAGCCAAACTCCTGGTATTATATACTATTATTCTTGGGTATTAGTCTCCTACTCTGTTATTTTATATTCCACAGATGACTGCAATCTTTCTATGTCTGTCCCTCTCTTTCTGACTCATTTCACTTAGCATGATACTTTCCATGTTGATCCACTTATATGCAAAATTCATGACTTCATCTTGTCTAACAGCTGCATAGTATTCCATTGTATAGATGTACCAAAGTTTCTCCAACCAGTCATCCGTTCTAGGGCATTCAGGTTTTTTCCAGATTTTGGCTATTGTAAACAGTGCTGCGATGAACATATAAGTGCAGATGTCATTTCGACTATACTTTTTTGTTTCTCTGGGATATATATATTTGCTAGATCAAATGGAAGCTCAATTTCTAATTTTTTGAGAAGTGTCCATATTCCTTTCCAAAGGGGCTTGACCAGTCGGCATTATCACCAGAAGTGTAGAAGGGTTCCTTTCTCCCCACATCCTCTCCAACAGTGGTTGCTTTTGTTCTTTTGGATGTGTGCCATTCTCTGTGGTGTGAGGTGGTATCTCATGGTTGTTTTGATCTGCATCTCCCTGATGATTAGTGATGAAGAACATTTTTTCATGTACCTTTTAGCTGTTCGTATCTTTCTTGGAAAATTTTCTGTTCATTTCTTCGACCCATTTTCTGATGGGGTTGGATGTTTGGTTGGATGTTTTCTTCTTGTAGAGTTCAACCTGTGCTTTATATACCCTTGATATCAATCCCTTATCGGATGGGTATTGGGTGAATATCCTTTCCCATTCTGTAGATTGCCTTTGTATTCTAGTCACTGTGTCTTTTGCGGTGCAGAAGCTTCTTAGTTTAATATAGTGCCATTTGTTTATTTCTGTTTCTACTTGATTGCTTAGTTCCGTGTCATCTTTGAAGATACCTTTAGCTTCAATATCGTGAAGGGTTTTGCCAACCTTTTCTTCGATGTACCTTATGGATTGTGGTCTGATGTTGAGGTCTTTAATCCATTTTGAGCTGATTTTTTGTGCATGGTTCTCTCACTCTTTCTTTGTGAGTCTTGTTAGAGGTTTATTGATCTTGTTTATTTTCTCAAAAAATGAGCTCTTGGATTCATTGATCTTTTGAATCCAATCTTTTGAATCCAATTTTTTTTGGCTTCCATCTTGTTAATTTATGCTCTAAATTTTATTATTTCCTTCCTCCTGCCTAATTTGGGATCCCTTTGTTGGTCATTCTCCAAGTTCTTAAGCTGTGTGGGCTCTCTCTTCCTTCCTGAGGAATGCGTGGAGAGCTTTAAAATTTCCTCTTAACACAGCTTTTGCTGCATCCCATAAGTTTTGGTAACTCTTGTCGTCATTCTCCTTTGTTGCAGAAATCTTTTTGATTTCCTCTTTGATTTCCTTTCTAAGCCACTTGTTGTTCAGTAGTGAGCTGTTTCATTTCCAGGTGTTTGATGTGATTTTCTGTTTGTGTGTGATTCACTTCTATTTTCATTGCATCATAGTCTGAGAAGATTATTGATATAATCTATATCTTCTTAATTTTATGGAGGTATGTTTTTTGGCTCAGCATGTGGTCTATCTTGGAGACTGTCCCATGCACACTTGAGATGAATGTGTATTCAGCTTTCTAAGGATGACGTGTCCTGTATATATCTACTAAGCCCCTTTCTTCCATTTCTTACCTCAGATAAAGTATGTCCTTGCTAAGCTTGAGTCTGGTTGATGTATTGAGAGGTGTTAAAAGCAGTGTTGAGGCACAAGACAAGGATGCCCACTCTCACCACTCCTCTTCAATATAGTACTGGAAGTACTTGCGATAGCTATTAGACAAGAAAAAGAGATTAAGGGCATCCAGATAGGAAAGGAAGAAATTAAACTCTCACTATTTGCAGACGACATGATACTATATCTAGAGAAGCCTAAAACCTCTACTAAGAAACTCTTAGAAACAATAGACTTATACAGTAAAGTTGCAGGCTACAAAATCAATACCCAAAAATCCATGGCCTTCATATATGCAAACAATGAGGCAGAGGAAAGGGACATGAAAAAAGCAATCCCATTCACAATTGTGCCCCAGAAAATCAAGTACCTCGGAATCAGCTTAACCAAGGAAGTAAAAGACCTTTACAAAGAAAACTACAAAACGCTACTCCATGAAATCAAAGAGGACATGAGGAAATGGAAACATATACCCTGCTCGTGGATAGGGAGAATCAATGTTGTCAAAATGGCAATACTCCCTAAAGCATTATACAGATTCAATGCGATCCCAATATGTATACCCATGACATTCTTCAAAGAAATGGATCAAGCAATCCTAAAATTCATATGGAATAACAAACGTCCAAGGATAGCTAAAACAATTCTTGGGAAAAAGATGATGGGAGGCATCACCCTCCCCAGCCTCAATCTTTACTACAAAGCAGTAACAATTAAAACAGCATGGTACTGGAACAAAGGCAGAGCCGTAGACCAATGGAACAGGGTGGAATATCCCTACACACAACCCCAAATGTATGATCATCTAATCTTTGATAAGGGAGCAAGAGATGTGAAGTGGAGCAAGGAAAGCCTCTTTAACAAATGGTGCTGGCAAAACTGGACAACCACATGCAAAAAAATGGGTTTAGACCTTGACCTGACACCATGCACAAAAGTCAGATCAAAATGGATTAAAGACCTCAACATTAGACCACAAACCATAAGGTACATTGAAGACAAGGTCGGCAAAACCCTCCACGATATTGAAGATAAAGGTATCTTCAAACGTGACACGGAACTAAGCAATCTAGTAAAAACAGAGATCAACAAATGGGACTACATTAAACTAAAAAGCTTCTGCACCGCAAGATATACAGTGACCAGAATACAAAGACTATCCACAGAATGGGAAAGGATATTTACACAATACCCATCAGATAAGGGGTTGATATCAATGGTATATAAAGCACTGGTTGAACTCTACAAAAAGAAAACATCCAACCCCATCAAAAAATGGGGCGAAGAAATGAACAGAAACTTTACCAAGGAAGAAATACGAATGGCCAAAAGGCACATGAAAAAGTGCTCTGCATCACTAATCATCAGAGAGATGCAGATCAAAACAACCATGAGATACCACCTCACACCACAGAGACTGGCACACATCCAAAAGAACAAAAGCAACCGCTGTTGGAGAGGATGTGGGGAGAAAGGGACCCTTCTACACTGCTGGTGGGAATGCCGGCTAGTTCAGCCCTTTTGGAAAACAGTATGGACGATTCTCAGAAAACTAGAGGTTGAGCTCCCATTTGACCCAGCAATACCACTGCTGGGAATATATCCCAGAGAGGCAAAAAAGTACAATCGAAACAACATCTGCACATGTATGTTCATCGCAGCACTGTTTACAATAGCCAGAATCTGGAAAAAACCCGAATGCCCCAAAACGGATGAATGGTTGAGGAAACTTTGGTACATCTATACAATGGAATACTATGCAGCTGTTAGAAAAAAGGAAGTCAAGAATTTTGTAGTTAAGTGGATGGGCATGAAAAGTTTCATGCTGAGTGAAATGAGTCAGAAAGAGAGAGACAGACATAGAAAGACTGCACTCATCTATGGTATATAGAATATCAGAGTGGGAGACTAATACCCAAGAACTGTAGAAATAAGTACCAGGAGGTTGACCCCATGGCTTCGAGGCTGGCCTCACCTTCCGGGGAAAGGGCAACTCAGAGAAGCAATCACCAACTACATTGTAGTTGAAGGCCATGTGGGGGAAGGGAGTTGCGGGCTGAATGAGGGCTAGAGACTGAGCACAGCGGCCACTCAACACCTTTATTGCAAACCACAACAGCTAATTAGAGAGAGAGAACAGAAGGGAATGCCCTGCCACAGTGGCAGGGTGGGGTGGGGGGGAGATGGGATTGGGGAGGGTGGGAGGGACGCCGGGTTTACGGGTGGTGGAGAATGGGCACTGGTGAAGGGATGGGTTCCCGAACTTTGTATGAGGGAAGTATAAGCACAAGAGTGTATAAATCTGTAACTGTACCCTCACGGTGATTCTCTAATTAAAAATAAGTAAATTATAAAAAAAAAAAAACCTACAGAAATAAGTTTTTCTGTAGGTTTTACATTATTTATGATCAAAATACCAGAAAAAATTCTAAATAGAACTGGGTCTTTTAATTTTAATAAGTCTCTGTAACAAACATCAAGAAAATATCTAATTTTTTGAAAAATATTATAACATGTACAATGGAATACTGGGATCAACATTTTTCATATTTCAATAATTTATAATGTATTCATAAATATGAACAATATGTAGTCAGAATATTTGAATTTTTGATGAACAAATTTAATGTGTTTGTATGAAACTAAATTTGGGTATTTAACCTGAATATCACTATAGTTTAATAATTAGTGGCCATACGTGTGTTAGTAAAGTCTTATATATGATATCCTAGTATCCAAATCTGTGGAAAAGTTTGAAGTTTTTAAAACAATAAAGATAAATATTGGAGAAAACTAGAAATATTAATATGAAGACTAATAATCCGCAAAAATTTGAATTTTATTAAAACTATGTACATATTAAATATGGTTCACAATTACTAGGTGGTGAAATTGATTTCACTCTACACTCAAATTATATGGGTGGTATGAACCTGATATTTAGTTAACATCTTACTGGGAATATTATGCACCACATATTCTCCTTTAAAGGTTTTGCTCTTTATCCACATGTACTGCATAAAATTAAAGAAATAAACAAATGGTTAACACTGTTTTCCATTGTTAACAAAAAAAAAAGCAGTGTTGAAATATCTCACGAGTATTGTGTTGCTGTCAATGTCTTTCTTCTAGTCTATGAGTAGCTGTTTTAAGTACTTGCTGGTTCCTCATTAGGTGCATATACATTTGGATATTGGATATCAAAGGATCAATAAGAAATGACTTTCACTGTCTTTTGTGACCTTCTTCAGTGTGAAATCAATGTGGTCTGATACCATAATGTAAGTGTGACCCCTTTAACTAAATCATTACCATCACCGACTTTGTCATGAAAACAATTCTTTGGCCTTTACTTGGACCTACAGAATCAGAAACTTATGGGTGGGGCTTACAGAATGATTTTAATAAGCATTTTAAGAACCATGCCTCTAGACTGATAATTGACTAATGGGGAACATTATTTAAATTTCTTCAAAAATTATAGTTGTGGGGCTGGAGTGATAGCACAGCAGGTAGGGTGTTTGCCTTGCATGCGGCCGACCCAGGTTCGATTTCCAGCATCCCATGTGGTCCCCTGAGCACCGCCAGGGGTAATTCCTGAGTGCAGAGCCAGGAGTAATCCCTGTGCATCTCCAGGTGTGACCCAAAAAGAAAAAAAATTGCAGCTGTATTAATTATAACATTTCTTGATTTCTAAGATAATGAATGCCAGCGGTGATAAAAATGTATCATAATATCCATATATTTCAAGACATATAAGGCATTTATATGTGTGGTTTTTGTATACAACTTACATTGATTTTCAAACATATTTCAGAAAGAATTAATAGTAAGAGACATAGGGATAAGTTCTACTCAATCAGTCCTCTTAGAACATCCTGAAAATTGTATATATGTGTATACATCTATAAGTGCATCTATATGTATATAAACACATGTATTGCAAATAAAGGAAAATTTGCCAGAATTCACTAGCAATCACACACTTTTGTCCAAAGAGTCCCTTGAGGGTAATTAAATGTGTTTTTCTACAAGATGGCACCTGGCTATGTGCCAGTGGACTCCCACAGTGTCAGAAAGACCTTAAGGGGCAGACAGAAAAAATATATCCAACATTTTAAGATAGTCAGGTAAGTCATTTTTAGGGTTGGTAGATAAATCTAACTTCCAGAACAGTCAGGTGATCTAAAGATATGATATATATTGGCACAAGGCATCTACTTTTGAAGGTGAGATGTAAATATGGATATTGTATGACATTTTATAAGCACAGGATCGGAGTATACTGAATCTCAGTAAAAAGTGCTTTGTTCTGGGAAGAAGAATGACTGATCTACAAAACAATAGAGAGATAAATTTTATTTGCAGGGAAAGGACAATATTGGTTAATGGAAATAGAAATGAAGGTAATGATATAGTAAATATGAGTTAAATTCTTATATTTATCTCCTTTTTAACTCATAAAACCTCCTCCTGTCCTAATTTTTTTTTTTTTGCTTTTTTGGGTCACACCTGGCGATGCACAGGGGTTACTCCTGGCTTTGCACTCAGGAATTACTCCTGGCCATGCTCAGGGGACCATATGGGATGCTGGGATTTGAACCCGGGTCGGCCGCGTGCAAGGCAAATGCCCTACCCGCTGTGCTATCTCTCCAGCCCCACCTGTCCTAATTTTTAATTTCAATTTTTAAATTTATTTTATCTTTTGTTTTACTTTTTGGTTTGGGGGGTTCACCCAACAGTGCTTAGGAAGTACTTTTGGTACTGTGTTCAGGGATTGTTCCTGGCAGGGCTCAGGGCACCTTATGTTGGGAATGAAATCCAGCTAACCTGCATGCAAGACAAATTCCCCACCCTAGCCCCGTGATTTTTAATGAATAATTTATGTAGGGTAGGAAATATCCTTCAGTGATAAGTAATTAGGAATGGAATTTAATATAGATATATAGACATAACTTTGCATATAGAGAAAGAGAATTAGAAAAAAGTGGGAAGATTCAAATAGACTAAGAGAAAAATAGTTGAAAGTTAAAGGATGGATTAGGAGGCATCTTGGTTTTGGAAATGAGGAAATTTACAAGTCATTATTATTTGTTTTGGGGGCCATATGCTGTAAAGCCTTACTCCTGAATCTATTCTCAATGATCACTCCTGGCTGAACCTTGGTGGGGCATATATATAGTCCTAGAGATCAAGACTGAGTCATATGTAAGCAACAAGAATGCCTTAAATTCCCCTACTGTTTCTCTGGTGATGCAAGAGACATTCTAAAAATCATTATAATTTAATCTTCTTCTAAAAAATATCTGAATAGAATTTTATAACCAAAGTGCTTCCTTTTTTTTTTTTTTTTTTTTTTTGCTTTTTGGGTCACACCTGGCGATGCACAAGGGTTGCTCCTGGCTTATGCACTCAGGAATGACCCCTGGTGGTGTTCAGGGAACCATATGGGATGCTGGGATTCAAACCTGAGTCGGCCGGGTGCAAAGCCAATGCCCTACTCGCTGTGCTATCACTCCAGCCCTAAAGTGCTTGCATTTAAATTATTATTTGAAAAATTTCTCTAGATATAATAAAAATGGCACAGGAAAAATACTCAGACACAGAGCTTTTAAAGAACATGACATAATTGGATCTCAGAATAATTCCAATAGTGAGACATAAAATATCTGATTTATCTTAATAACTTATACCTGGAAATAACTGTAGAATAATGTCTTATAAGCATGGAAATCGTTGAATTAAATTCAAATGAATCTACTTTAGTATGTGGGTAGTCAAATGTACTTAATTATGGACATGTAAGATTAGGGGTGGTAGATAGGAAAAAAATTCATAATATTAAATATTGAGCTCCAAAAATTAAAGGCAAAACATATACAGATAAGAAAGATTGTATCTTCAACTACAATGTAGTTGGTGATCGCTTCTCTGAGTTGCCCTTTCCCCGGAACGTGAGGCCAGCCGCGAAGCCATGGGGTCAACCTCCTGGTACTTATTTCTACAGTTCTTGGGTATTAGTCTCCCACTCTGATATTCTATATACCATAGATGAGTGCAGTCTTTCTATGTCTGTCTCTCTCTTTCTGGCCATGTGGGGGAAGGGAGTTGCGGGCTGAATGAGGGCTAGAGACTGAGCACAGCGGCCACTCAACACCTTTATTGCAAACCACAACAGCTAATTAGAGAGAGAGAACAGAAGGGAATGCCCTGCCACAGTGGCAGGGTGGGGTGGGGGGGAGATGGGATTGGGGAGGGTGGGAGGGACGCCGGGTTTACGGGTGGTGGAGAATGGGCACTGGTGAAGGGATGGGTTCCCGAACTTTGTATGAGGGAAGTATAAGCACAAGAGTGTATAAATCTGTAACTGTACCCTCACGGTGATTCTCTAATTAAAAATAAGTAAATTATAAAAAAAAAAGAAAGATTGTATCTTGCAGTTATGTCACTCAAAGTTCACTAAAAGTATAAAAATTCAGTAGTAATGTATACCTATGAAATAACAAATTATAAATGTCACATTTTGTCAAAATTTTTCCTTAAACTTATGACTTAAGTAGACCATTTGACACAGGTACTATTTTAATATGATTTTAAATGATTTTATCTTATTAAAAAGATTTTTATTTCATACATATAACTTTATCATGATTAGGATTATTTAAAATTGATGAATTAGTCATAGCATTACTTAATATTAAGTACAGTAAGATATCTAGGAAGTGTTTTACCATGTGGTTTCTTTTCATTCTGAAGGATTAAGTAAGCTAACTAAGCAAGCTAAAGAAAATTGTTAATTTCATGGCAAATCTAGTATAGGTTTTAATATAGCATATTTACTGCCTTTTATAAATATCAGTTTTTTTTCCCTCAAGCTATGAGCTAGAGATTGCACTTTTGCACTGCTGAGTCAGATTTGATCACTGGCACCCCATGGGGTCTCCCAAGCCCTTGAAAGAATGATTCCTGAGAACAGAGCCAGAAGTAAAACCTGAGCATTGCTTGGTGTAACCCACCTTGCCTTCGCTCTCCCTAAAAAAGAAACTTATCTCTAGCTAAAAATTTCTCACCTACCCATTACATAGAGAGGCATATTTTGTCAAATGTAGG
This sequence comes from Sorex araneus, assembly GCF_027595985.1. Lineage (NCBI taxonomy): Eukaryota > Metazoa > Chordata > Mammalia > Eulipotyphla > Soricidae > Sorex > Sorex araneus. The sequence continues at coordinate 34,199,172 of NC_073303.1, read as the reverse complement.
TTTGTGTAATGATTTGGATGAAAGTGATAGACAAAGAGCAAGAATATAAACAATAGCAAATAACTATTAAAAGTTCCATTAAAAATTGAATACCGTAATATTTAGTATCACTGTATCACTGTATCACTGTCATCCCATTGTTCATCAATTTGCTTGAGTGGGCTCCAGTAACGTCTCCATTCATCCTTATTGTGTGCTAATGTAGCCCGATTGCATATTGGGCATATTAAGCTACCTGTGGTGTACTGGATATGCTAAAAACAGTATCAATGATAGTCCTCATTCCCCTGATTCTGAAAGAGCCCCCAATGCGCCAATATTTAGTAAAATGAATTATTTTTGTAAAAGTAGCTGAATATTTTATTTTTCCTTAAAATACAGGAGACAAAAATCACATTCTTCTGGAAGCAAACAATTCATCTTTCTGGTCCTCTTCCTGTCTTTTATTGGAACCTTCAGATTTTTAAGTAACTACATTTGGACCGGTCTCCAAAGAGACGACTGTTATAGGAATTATGACCCAAATTTGCAATGAAAGTCACAGTGATTTTATCCTCCTGGGCTTCTCTAACAAGCCATATCTAGAGAAGATTTGTTTTTGGGTAACTCTATTTTTTTATTGTATGACTGTTACTGGAAATGTGATTATAATTATCATCTCCTGGAAGGATCCCAAACTCCATTCCCCAATGTATTTCTTTCTTTCCAATCTTTCCCTTTTAGATCTCTGTTTTACTAGTAGCTGTGTTCCACAGATGTTAATTAATTTCTGGGGTCCTGAAAAGAGCATCAGTTATGTCGGTTGTGCCATTCAACTCTTTGTTTTCTTGTGGCTTGGAACCACTGAATGTGTCCTTCTTGTGGTCATGGCTGTTGACCGCTATGTGGCAGTGTGTCATCCTCTTCAATATAATGTTATCATGCACACAAAACTATGCCTGAACCTGTCCATCCTTGCATGGGGGATTGGCCTGGTTCAGTCTTTGGTTCAGTCTCCTACTACCCTCCAGTTACCCTTCTGTGCCAGTAAAGAGATAGATGACATTGTGTGTGAAGTACCAGCACTGATTCAGATTTCTAGTGCAGATACCACTTATAATGAATTACAAATGTCCATATCCAGTATTGTTCTCCTAGTGGTGCCCTTGATGATAATTATTTGGTCCTATAGTTCTATTGCTAAGGCTGTTCTGAAAATAAAATCAACTGCAGGGCAGAAAAAAGCATTTGGCACTTGCAGTTCTCATCTTCTTGTAGTCTTTCTCTTCTATGGCACAGTCACGGCTGTATATCTTCAGCCCAAGAATAACTATACTCATGAAAATGGCAAATTTTTCACCCTTTTCTACACTGTTGTAACTCCAACTCTAAATCCACTCATCTACACGCTCAGGAACAAGGAGGTAAAGGGTGCACTAAGGAGACTGGCAAAGAGGATCTGAATAGCTAAAGAGCTTGGCATGCTGTTGCTTAGTCTGTAGCACTGTCGTAGCACTGTCGTCCTGTTGTTCATCGATTTGCTCAAGTGGGCACCAGTAACGTCTCCATTGTGAGACTTGTTTTTCCTGTTTTTGGCATATCGAATATGCCACGGTAGCTTCCAGGCTCTGCTGTGCTGGCAGGATACTCTCAGTAGCTGGCTGGGCTCTTTGAGAGGGACAGAGGAATCAATCCTGGGTCTGCCGCATGCAAGACAAATGCCCTACTGGTGTGCTATCGCTCCAGTCCATTGCTTAGTCTAAGAAAAGAAAATTATCTAATTAAAAAAACCTCAAGATATACTACTAAACCCTAAAATGCAAGAGCTAATTTTTGCTCAAATATCTCAATGCTGGCTACATATTGATCATTACTGAATGTATCAAGTGCTTATTTAGGCACATTTTAGTGTATAAATACGTGTATTTATTAGTTACCATTCAAGGAATATAGTGGAAAGAAAATGAACATAAGCCTACAAAATAAAAACAAGAAAAATATTTTATATGTTTTCCTTTAATTATTTTTCTTCTCCCCGCCTATTTTCCTGTAAGCTTATCTTTTATCCAAACCACACAAAATTCCTAGAGACTTTTAAAAAATTGTGCTTTAATATGATAAATTTTTGTTTTAAATTACTTGCACCTCCTTGCTTCATTATGACTATTGTCAAGAACAAGAACAAATTTATGACTCCCAGGTTCTGCTCCTGGAAAACCAGTTTCTTAGTTTGGGATCTCATATCTTAAATATAAGAGGAGAGAAAAAAATTTACATTCAGGAGAGAATGTGGTCTTCTGCAGAGTGAAGAGAGCACTTAATACATTTGGAAAAGGGTTATATATGGATTTCCATGATTGCCTGGGATTTCCATAGGGAAAAGCACTAGTGGTGCATTATAATGTTATTGTCACATCCTTCTTCCTTGTACTCCTGGTGCCTCTTCTCTTGGAATCAAGACAGTGTTCTGAGTATGAAATTCTGTACTAGAAGTTTTCTTGGATCTTCTGATAGGTATTGTATCTCAGTAGTCTTTGAGTCTAGAGCTGATTTTTAATGGAGATACCATGTTACAGCTTACATTATTAGAGTCTCCTTAGATACTCCCTGAAGCATCATGTGAATCTATTGACCATGACCCAGGGCATAGATCTGTGGTTAATATATGAATATATTAGTATTATTTGACATCTAGCTCCATCCAAAAATGGGGAGAAGAAATCCACAGAAACTTCCTCAAAGAATAAATTCAAATGTAAAAGACATAAAAATTCTCTACATAACTAACTATCAGGCAGATTCAAATCCAAACAACAATGAGATATCTCATGCCACAGAGATTGGCATACATACAAAAGAACAAGAACAGTCATTGCTGGCTGTGGATGTGGGGAGAAATAAACTATCATTCATTATTAGTGGATCTGTCAACTAGTCTTGCCTTTTTGGAAAACAGTATGAACCTTCCCTAAAAAACCAGCAATTGAGTTTGACCCAGCAACACCACTTCTGGGAATATACCCTGGGAGCCCAAAAACACACGGCAGAAACAGCACCTGCACTTCTATGCTCATTGCAGCACTGCTCACAATAGACAGAATCTGGAAATGACATGAGTGCCCGAAAACAGACTACTAGTTAAAAGAAACTATGGCACATCTAAACAATGGAATACTATGCAGCTATTAGAAAATATAGTCATGAAATTTGCTTATAAATGGATGGATATGGAAAATACCATGCTGAGTGAAATGAGTCAGAAGGAGAGGGACAGATATGGAATGACAGGGATTTGTCTTATGGAGGGTTTGAATAATTTTATAAACTAATTAAATAGAATTAATTATAAATTTTGGATAAAATTACTTTATTATTTTTAATATATGATTAGAATAATTTTAATTTTTTTCAGAGTTGGGGACTTCCATAAAGATGTCATATAGAGCACAAAGATTTTTTGCCTTCAATAATTGACTTTCATATTTGTATGTATTTAAATTGTGGATCAGATTCTGCAGCATTTCATCACAAGAATCTTTTTTCCCTACCAGACACTGCCCCTCATCATGCCCCTCTAAATTTTAACCCCCAAGCTGCATGGGGGCAAGTGCATTGTCACAAAGAAGTTTCTTGTATATATCATATATGTATACATTGTATATATATCATATATATGTATATTGTACATCAGAGATGCCAGTGAACCTAGGTTTCACATTTCTTCACTTCTGCATAACTCCCATAGAGATAAAAAGTCAGGAAAGTTTGTAAGTCTATAACTGTATCACACGATGATTCATTAAAAAAATAATTAATTAAAAAAAAAGAAAGTCTGCTTCAATTATTGGGGGAGAAGCAGTTTGTACAGAGAAGGGACCACTATTTTTGCATCTCAAGAGGAAACAAGACCTGGGATGACACAGTGTGATCAGGAAGGGACAGATAACTACATGTCCAGCATGCAGTGTCTTTATTCCAAATCATCAGTGGTTATATACTTTCCATGATCACATAAACATTTTCCTACTACTAATAAAGGCAATTATCCTATTACTAGTAAATCACATAGGACATTTCCTCCTTTATCATCAATCTTGTATGATCACTTACTAGTTAACTTGTTAACTACTATAATGCATTAAGGTCCCAAACTACAGACCCAAGACTGGGGTCATTCCCATGTCGGGGAGGCAAAAGGCATTCCTTGTGCTCAATGACTGCACTTCAGCAGTTGGTTTCCAGACCTGAGCTCAGCCCATGGTCACCATCTTAAGGGGCTCAGGCCGTCTTTCAACACAGTATGACAAAGATAGTTGGAAATGATCACTCTAGATAAGAACTGTGTGATGAAAATAGGTAAAGCAACAAACAATAACCTTTTGGTATTGAGAGAGAGAATGAATGAAAGCTGAAAGATCCTTCCATAGAAACCATCTGGGGCAGGGGGTGGTGGGAGGGAAACTGAGGACATTGGTGGTGGGAAATGTAGACTGGTGGAGGGATGGGTGAAACCTGACCATGAACAGATTTGAAAGTGTGTAGCTCATGGTCTTTCAATCAAAAAAAGAGTGTTTATCACATAGATAAAAGTTGGACCAGAGTTATCTGTGTCAACAAAGATGTGTACAAGATCATCTTCAATCTCATAAGAAATCATCCCATCTCATAGTATCTTATCAAAAAGTTGATAAGGTTTTGCCACCATTTAACACTTTCAAATTAATACACCTGCCTGGGGTATTATAATAATCTGGCACCATACTATGATTCACAAACATATATACAGATAGACATATGATGCCATCAAGGGGGTTATGCATACCTCAAACAAAGAACAGAGAAGGAATTATTAGAAAGTGACAGTAAGCTCTACACTGTATAAAGATGGAAAGACTGAGAAGTGAGTGGTTTAAGGCTCTAGAGGTGGTACAGGCACAAATGGTAGTACAGCAGGTATGTCTGCTTGCTTTATAGACTGTCAACCCAGGGTTGATCCCTGACAGCTCATATCATCCCTCATTCCCACCCGCAGTGATTCCTAAGTGAGAGCCATGAGTAATCACTGAGTACATCTCAGTGTGTTTCCTTCCCTAAAAGACCTCTTTGATTATGGCTTGCAATGGAATGTTCAGAATGGTTTCAAGTTGGCATGTTGGGTGAGAAAATTTCTGGCAGGTCTTGATTGGCACACTGGTCTTAATTGATCCAGAAAAAACTATTAGGGACTATTGACAGCCAAATTTTATCTTCTGGCCACTGACCTCATGGAATATCATGGAGAGGTATGTCTTTCCAAGCTACAGCAGGCTGAAGCATCCTTGGTGTTTTCCCCATTTTCCTTGTTGTTCCTAGTCCACATGAGTTACACATGTTTAGTCAGTGATGTAGCAGGTGTTGGACTCTTGTGACAATAACCAGAGTTGCAGCCCAGGCCCACTGGAAGTTGACAAATCACTCAGTCATCCAGACATCAGCAAGGACCACTCTATAGAGCTAGAGCTATAGTAAAAAAAATTCCAGTGTCCACACAAACTCAAAACAACATTCACTCTTTGAATTTGTAGTCAGAAACTTTTAAATCTTATTACACATGGCTGCTTAAAGATTTTCTTAGTCTATAACCTTCATAATAAAGAAACTAAGAAATCCATCAGATTGATGAATAAAGATGAATGCCTAAAAAGGATGAGTAGAACATTCTAAACTCTGTTATGAAGACTTCAAAACCAAAGTCTTCGTGGTATTCATTTAAATTAAGAAATCAGTAAAAGAGAACAATAAAGACAAAAATCAAAATAGGAAAAATTAAACTGCAGAATACTACAGTTGAATTAAAAAAGCAAACAAAAGAGGCTCAATACCAGAAAGATAGAGGCTAAGGACTTAATTTGCGTTTAAAAAACAACCATGAGATACCACCTCACACCACAGAGACTAGCACACATCCAAAAGAACAAAAGCAACCGCTGTTGGAGAGGATGTGGGGAGAAAGGGACCCTTCTTCACTGCTGGTGGGAATGCCGACTGGTTCAGCCCTTCTGGAAAACAATTTGGACGACTCTCAAAAAATTAGATATTGAATTCCCATTTGACCCAGCAATACCACTGCTGGGAATATATCCCAGAGAGGCAAAAAAGTACAATCGAAACAACATCTGCACATGTATGTTCATCGCAGCACTGTTTACAATAGCCAGAATCTGGAAAAAACCCGAATGCCCCAGAACGGATGACTGGTTGAGGAAACTTTGGTACATCTATACAATGGAATACTATGCAGCTGTTAGAAAAAAGGAGGTCAAGAATTTTGTAGTCAAGTGGATGGGCATGAAAAGTTTCATGCTGAGTGAAATGAGTCAGAAAGAGAGAGACAGACATAGAAAGATTGCACTCATCTATGGTATATAGAATAACAGAGTGGGAGACTAACACCCAAGAACTGTAGAAATAAGTACCAGGAGGTTGACTCCAAGGCTTCGAGGCTGGCCTCACGTTCCGGGGAAAGGTCAACTCAGAGAAGCGATCACCAACTACATTGTAGTCGAAGGCCATGTGGGGGAAGGGAGTTGCGGGCTGAATGAGGGCTAGAGACTGAGCACAGCGGCCACTCAACACCTTTATTGCAAACCACAACAGCTAATTAGAGAGAGAAAACAGAAGGGAATGCCTTGCCACAGTGGCAGGGTGGGGTGGGGGGGAGATGGGATTGGGGAGGGTGGGAGGGACACTGGGTTTACGGGTGGTGGAGAATGGGCACTGGTGAAGGGATGGGTTCCCAAACTTTGTATGAGGGAAGTATAAGCACAAAAGTGTATAAATCTGTAACTGTACCCTCACGGTGATTCTCTAATTAAAAATAAATAAATTTAAAAAAAAAATAAAAAAAAATTAAAAAAAAAAAGACAATAGGACTGAGGGGCTGGAGAGATAGCACAGCGGGTAGGGTGTTTGCCTTGCACGCGGCCGACCTGGGTTCAAATCCCAGCATCCCATATGGTCCCCTGAGCACGGCCAGGGGTAATTCCTGAGTGCAGAGCCAGGTGTAACCCCTGTGCATCACACCAGGTGTGACCCAAAAAGCAAAAAAAAAAAAAAAAAGACAATAGGACTGAAACTATAGTCCTGTGGTTGTGGTGTTTATGGATTACAATATTACACCACTAAGGGGAATTTGTAGACATATTAATTACATCAGAACACAAAATGCTCAAACATAATAGAACTTAATAAATTATTTAAAGGATAATAAATTAAACTCAAGTTTGGCAGAATGAAGGAAAAATAAATTTAGAGAATAAATAGACAACATAAAAATCAAGACACTAAAGAAAATTAAGTCATGATCTGAGTCTGAAATGAATAGACATGTTTGAAAAGCACTTAAGTAGGCTCTTAAATAGGAAGAAAAGTAGCACTAAAAAAGGAAGAAAAGTTAATAAGTAGGTTTAAAATAAAAGGGACACATTTACAACACAACACAGAAAAAAAGGGACATAAGAGACTATTATGAACAACTTTATTGCTAAAAAGCTTAGACATAGAAGAAATAAACATTTATTATTTTTCAATCACACAACACCAAAACTTAACCAGAAGAAAATCAACAAATTAATAAATCCATTTCAAGCAAGAAAACTGAAATAGAAATTAATGTTTCTTCCAGAAATAAAGCCTAGGATCATATGGAATCCAAATGAGATTTACCAAGCATTTGAATATAACCAGTTTTATATGCTTCACAAACACTTCCAAATATTGAAGAAGAAACTTTTTGAACCAGTTCAATTGTGAATTGAATTGTTGTTTAATAGCTCTCTACTATTTCACAAATTGCATATAGACCAGTCAGAGACTTCTGCATGTTAGTTTTATAGTCTGACACATTGCTATACAAATATGTTGTTTCTGGAAGCTGTTTTTGTAGTCATTAGCTTTTCCTAGCTATAGTGTTGTGTGATCTGCAAATAGTGAGAGCTTAACTTCTTCCTTTCTTATATGGTTACCCTTGATATATTTTCCTTGCCTAATTGCTATGGCAAGTACTATATTGAATAGAAGTGGCAAGAGTGGGGAACCTTGTATTGTAGTTGAGTTTAGAGGGACAGCTTTCAGTTTTTCCATTGAGTATAATGTTTTCTGTGAGTTTGTGCTAAATGGATTTCACTATGTTAAGGAAAGTTTCTTCAGTTCCCATTTTATTGAAAGCTACCATCATGGATTGAATTAGAGATTGTTGAATGCCTTTTTTTTTGCTTTTATTGTTATGATCATATTATTTTTCTTGTACTTATACAGTATAATTTATTGACCAGCTCGTGTAGTTGAGACATTCTTGCATCCCAGTGACAAATCACCCTTTATCATGGTATATGATTTCTTTTCTTTTGGGGGGGTCACACCCAATGATTTTTTAACCAGGGGTTACTCCTGGCTTCACACTCAGTTATTACTCCTGGCGGTGCTCAGGGAACCATATGGGATGCTGGGAATCGAACCCAGGTCAGCCATATGCAAGGCAAATGCCCTACCAGCTGTACTATCCCTCCAGCTCCAGTATATGATCTTTTAGATGAGTTGCTGGATTAGCACAGCAGTAGGGCGTTTGCCTTTCACGCGGCTGACCCGTGTTCGATTCCTCCGCCCCTCTCAGAGAGCCTGGCAAGCTACTGAGAGTATCTCGCCCATACGGCAGAGCCTGGCAAGCTACCCGTGGCATATTGGATATGCCAAAAACAGTAACAAAAAGTCTTACAATGAGAGACGTTACTGGTGCCCGCTTGAACAAATTGATGAGCAACGGAATGACAGTGACAGTGACAGTGTTGAAATCTTTGCATCTACATTTATCAATGAGAATTATATGATTTTGAGCTGTATCTGTCTGCTTTTGGATCATGGTAATATTAGCTTTGTAGAAATTGAGAATTTTTCTGTTTAAGTGATTTCCTGAAAGATCTTGAAAAGGATTGGCAGTAGGTCTTATTTAAAATTTTGAAATAACTCAATAGTGAACCCATATATATATGAGCTTTTGTTTCAGAGGGAGATTTCTTGTTGCCATTTCAATTACCTCAGCAGTGATAGTTCTATTCAGATATTCTATATCATCTGGTTTCAACCTTGGAAAGTTATAGCATTCCAAAAACATTTCTTCCAGGTTGTCATTTCATGGCATCGAGCTTTTCAAATCTCTGATGATCTTTCTGATTTCTTTGGAGTCTGTTGTGGCATTCTCCTGCCATCTCATATTATCTTCCTTTATGACTCTTATTAGTGGTTTATTGATCTTTTTAATTTTTTCAAAGAATAAGCTCTTAGTATCATTGATATTTTAAATTGTTTTTCTTTATATCAATTAATTAATCTATTCTCTAAGTTTTATTGTTTTCATAATCCTCCCTACTTTGGAAACCTTTTGTTGGCCATTTTCCATATTTTTAAATCTTTACAGTTAGGTTATTTATGCTTGCACTTCTTTCCTAATGAATGCTTGCATAGCTGTAAAAAATACAAATGTGCACGCGCAGAAGGGTGCAATGTTGTGTTGTTCGCGGGCTCTCAGAGTGGCGCTCTCTCTCTCTCTCTCACCACTTGCGCTCGGTGCTCTCGAGCCGCTGTGTATGGACCGGATTGGGATGGCTCCTCCTTGTGTTCTGCTTCTGTGTGTGATGCTGTGCTCTCTTCTCTCTGTCTCTCTATCTCTGTAGTCTTTCCCCTGGTCTCTTATGACCTTTCTCTGTCTCTGTCATCTCTCCTCTGGTCTCTTCCGATCTCTCTTCTTCTGATCTCTCTCTCCGGAGCCCTTCTATTCAGTCTCTGGAGCCCCACTCGCTCTGACTTCTGACTCTGACTCTGATTCTTACTCACTTTGTGCTCTTTCTTTTCCCTGCTTCTGACTCCGATGATTCTCTTTTGCTCTTTGTTCTGCTTCTGTGTCTTCCCCCTTCTGTGTCTTCTCCCCTACTTCTTTCACAATCTTAGTTTATGTAGCAATCACATAGGGTGGTGACACAAAGGTGGGTTGAACATTAACAAATCAACAAAGAGGGGTAAGACCATTTCTCTAGGAGATAAACAAAATTTCATCTAAGGAGATTACTCCAGATTATTAGGAGATCTGCTCAAGGGCGGGATCCCATTCAGGGTGTGTCACTTACTTCTTTCCTCAGCTAGTAATACACTTGAATAGTTATAGTAAATTTACTTCTAATATTTCTAGCATTGTCATTCTGTATGAGCACAGTAAGAGATATATCAGACTTAAAGTTTGGTTCTTACTGAGGACATTCACTATATATTCCAGACCACAGTCCTCAGAGAGCAAATGGAGCTTCAGGGACCAGTTCATTTTTCATAAATATCATCTTGTTGAGATTCAGCTGCAATCCGACCTTTCCACACTCCTGGTTGAAGTCAGCCAGCATTTGTGCCGCTTGGCTAATGTTTGGTGTTATGAGAACGATGTCATCAGTGAAGTGGAGGTGGTAATTGCCTACTGTCTATCTTCACTCCCATTCCTTCCCATTCTAGTCATTGCATGATGTTCTCGAGGGCGGCACTGAAGAGTTTCAGTGAAATGGTATCACCCTGCCACACCCCTCTGTTTACATCAATGATCACTTCCTTGTAGAATGGTGAGATCCTGGTGGTGAATCCACAATACAGCTCGCAGAGAATTTTGATATACTGAGTTTGAATGCCCTGTTTGTCCAGGGCTTCAATGACCGCCTCAGTCTCAACAAAATCGAAGGCCTTCTTTAAGTCGATGAACGTTAGACAGAGCAGCATCTGGAACTCTCGCAAAACTTCAATGAGTTTGGTGACTGTGTGGATATGGTCTGTCGTGCTGAATCCCCTTTGGAACCTGGCTTGCTCGCATGGTTGTCCTTCATCTAGTGTTCCTGCCTATTCTATTCAGGATGACACGAGTGAACAACTTGTAGATGACAGACAGCAGGCAGATTGGACGATAGTTGCTGATGTCGTGGATGTCTCCCTTCTTGTACAACAGAACGTCCTACTGGTTTTCCACTGGGACGGAATCTTGCATTCAGACAAGTAGCATGTGAAGAGTCGGGTCAATGTATTGATGAGTACTGGCGGCAGATTCTTCAGGTGTTCAGGTCTGACCTTGTCCGGACCAGGTGCTGTTCACATCTTTTCCAACAAAATGGTGTGTCGGATTTCAGAAGGGAGGACGTTGGGAACGACATATCCATCCTGCGGAATTTAGTATGTGGGAAGATGGACATGGCTGTCAAAGAGATCCGAGTAGAAGTCGTGATTAATTTTCTCCATTGCCTTTCTGGAGGATGTGATAGATCCATCAGGACATCGGAGGGCAGTCATCTTGGTCTTGTAGTTGGCGAAGGACTGAGCATTGCGAATACTTTTCCCGCCTTCTGCTGCACTGGCCAACACTGCTGCTATTCTCTCTTTGAAGTCTTCCTTTATCACGTCTCTGCACAGCTTTGTGAGCTCGGACGTTAGCTTGACCTGGAAACAAGATCCTCTGTCTTCCTCCTCCAATCTCCGGCATCTGAGAGAGGGGTCCAACCCAGATGCCCCACCCTACCCAAGCCAGATAAATACCTCACTGGCCAACCCCTACTACATCCACTACCCAGCCATCGCCATGCTCCAGGTTGCCATAAAACACTTAATACCTATTATTCCTGCACCATATTTGATAGGGTTCAAATTTGGTGTGAACCATGGTAATACCTCTAAGGGCGATTGGAGGCCGCCCTAAAAGCCTCTGTCCCTCTCGCCCACACGGCAGAGCCTAGCAACTACCCGTTGCATATTCGATATGCCAACAACAGTAACAACAATTGGCCTCATTCACCTGTCACCTGAAGAGCCCCCAGTATGGCAGCGTTAAGAAAGATGACCAAAGAGAGGCTGAAAAAATCTCGGGGACAAATTAGACTGCCAAAACAAAGAAAGACTAAAATGATTGTCTGTACTTTTAACGCACGCAACTGGTGTCAGAAGCATCCATCAAGGACCTGATGGTGAAAGTGCAAAAGATCAAGTACGACATCACTGGTCTGACTGAAATGAGGAGACATCAATCACATCACACCATTTTTGACACTGGAGAAGAACTGTTCCTTGGAACATGCGACAACAGAGGCGTTGGTGGCATTTGTGTCCTTGTCAACATGAACTTGGCCATGAGCATTGATTCATTCGAATGCCTAACAACCCGAATTGGATGATTACGCTTGAATAGATGTGGCTCACTGCCTGCAGTTTCTATCTTCATCGTCTACACACCAACTTCCAACTACGATGAAGAAGAAATTGAGAGGTTCTACATGGAACTGGAAAAGTTCTATAAAGAAGACCACATCTTCTACAAGATCATTGACGGTGATTTTAATGCCAAGATAGGTCCGAGAAGGTCGCCCAAAAAACTCCACATTGGGACACATAGCCTAGAATGGAACAATCAGGGTGAGAGACTGTCTGAATTCATCATGTCGACCAAGACCATCCATGGTAACTCACAGTTCCAGAAGGCCGAAAGCTGGACCTGGGAGTCTCCCAGTGGACAGTTCCACAATGAAATTGACCACATCACATTCAATCAAAGGTATTGCCTGACTGATGTTGCTGTTGTCCCAAAATTCCAAATGGGATTGGACCACCGTCTCCTTCATGCAAAGTTCGACTTCACAGAGCGGGGAGAAAGGTCTGCAAAATTTAAGTCTAAGAAGGCAACTCCCAGAATGACCACCAGCTGGGAGCTCTTTGGCACTATTGCAGCAACGTGGGAAGATGCTGTCCTTGACAACATCGACGAGGAATATGATTGACTGGTTCAGCACCTCCATGTCTGTGCGAAGAATGCCAAGAGTGAGAAAGCCACAACAGACGCCTGTCTTCGGAAACTCTCGAGCTCATTCATCAATGTGCTTTGGCGAGAGCCTCAGGCAACCACAAGCTAACGTCTGAGCTCACAAAGCTGTGCAGAGATGCGATAAAGGTGTTAAGGAATTATTGAGCTAAATTCCCAAACTACAGAGTCAACAACACTGGAATCATGAAACCCAAACTTTAACAATGGAACTTAAAATGGTGCTTGTCAAGATGGCAGGGGGTGGGAGGGATGGGGAGGTCAGGGGAGGGAATATAGGGACATTGGTGGAGGAAAGCTGAACCTGGTGATGGGATTGGTACCATATATCTAAAGCTCAGCTATAAATACCTTTAAAAATCATGGTGCTTTAATAAAATTAAATTTAAAAATATTATAAAAAAGAGACTGGAGTGATAGATAGCACAGTGGCTAGGGTGTTTGCCTTGCGCGAAGCCTACCCGGGTTTGATTCCTCCATTCCTCTCAGAGAGTGAGCCCGGCAAGCTACCGAGAGTATCCTGCCTGCACTGCAGAGCCTGGCAAGCTCCACATGGCGTTTTCGATATGCCAAAAACAGTGACAAGTCTCACAATGGAGACGTTACTGGTGCCTGCCCGAATAAATCAACGAACAACGAGACGACAGTGCAACAGTGCATAAAAAGAACTTCTTTATTGGAATAAAAAAAATACCAAGCAACATGTCTTACTTCAGTCTAGTTTCATCCAAATTGTAATGAATTTCAAACTACTTTTTTAAAAAAGATGTGATATGGGAGGTAGATAGTGTCAGAATTCTGTGACTCCTTCCATATTCTTATGAGATATTTTTAATGATAATGTCACTTCTATGATATATTTATATTGCTTCAACAAGCACAAAAGCTGACTATAAGCCATACAACAATTTTTAAAACTTTCTAAAATTATTTGAAATAATTTGAAGTGTACAGAAGTGTAGGTAGATTTTGGAATGATCTAGAGACAAACACTTAAAATGGTGTGGCTGGAGACCCAGATTGTCTCACAAGCTGCCAATCCAAGTTCAATCTAGGCCATTCTACATGGTCCCCTGAGCACTGTTAGGAGTGATCCCTGAATGCAGGGCCAAAATTAATCCTTGAGCACTGCCAAATGTGGCCCAAAACGTAACAAAATGGCATAGATTCACTTTCCACTTAATTTATGGTTTGAGAACAGGGCACATCAAGCATGTAGCGTGGTTAAAACCCAAATGAAAAACTTGACTTTTCCTTCATTAGAAGTTTGTCACAGAGTGAGTGAAAATTTGAAATAGTACTTCAGTAAATTAAGAACTAAGAAGCAATGGTGGTAGTAAGGTTTTATAATATTTTGTATGTAGCACTGTAGCACTGTCATCCGATGTTCATCGATTTGCTCGAGTGGGCACCAGTAACATCTCCATTGTGAGACTTGTTACTGTTTTTGGCATATTGAATATGCCACAGGTAGTTTGCCAGACTCTTCTGCTTTTGTATGCAAACAAAATATTTTAATATTCTGTTTAATATATGTATATTTTTTTGCTTTTTGGGTCACACCTGGCAATGCACAGGGGTTACTCCTGGCTCTGCATTCAGGAATCACCCCTGGCAGTGCTCAGAGGACCAGATGGGATGCTGGGAATCAAACCTGGGTCAGCCGCGTGCAAGGCAAACGCCCTACCCACTGTGCTATTGCTCCAGCCCCTCTATTTAATGTCTTACTGACTCTTACTACCCCCAAATACACAAGTGCAGATCAGAGACAAAGAATTTTACCAGCCTTCAAAGAAATGAGCATAATTTTGTGCCCCAGGTTCTAGATAAATGAGGAAGGCTCTTAATTGCCTTGCATACAGCTGACACAGATTCTGGACACCCTATATGATTCCTTAAACTTCCACCAGATCTGATCCTTGAGCACAGCCAAGAGTACTGCTATGTGTAGCCTCAAAAAGACAAAACAAAGAAGCTTGAGTCTTTACTTAAGAGACAAACTTTGCGACGAGTTAAAAATCCTAATTAAATGTTTTCACGGAAATCAGATAGAATTAAAATTTCAAACCCTGGGCCATGATCCCAGAGACTGAGAAACAAATCTCGGAACCCAGCGGCTTTTGGCAGAAATGCATCTGGACTCCGCATTAGAGTTTTGGCCCTGGGCCACCCCAGGTGGGAAAAGGTGCTGGTCCACTCATCTTCCCCTTGGCAGCTCGGGGCCACCATATTCCAGAGGCCAATGGACAGACAGGTTTGGGCCCACAGTGATGAGGCACGCAAGGCCTCACAGAATGGGGTGGGGCTGGCCCTTTCCTTCCCTGCCCCAATAAGACCCAGATTTGCCACCCATGAACAGCCTCTCTGGCTCCTGATCGAGTTGCTGAATGGTCATGATCAGAAACAAATCTCAGAACTCAGTGGCTTTTGGCAGAAATCCCTCCAGATTTAATTATTAAAATTCCAGAATTCCAAAATTGCACAGCTGCTACCACAGCCACGACACATCATATGCTATTCATAATCAGCAACAGAAAACAAAGTGTCCAATATTGTCTTTTTGGCAGATCTAAGTGTTGGGGAAAAGTCTCAAATAACAAAGGTAGGTCTGATGTCGAAGTATTGAATGTAATCAAAGTAGAGAGAGAGAGAGAGTAATGTGGAAATCATCTGCCACACAGGTAGCTGGGAGGTGTGGGATGGGGGTATACTGGGGTTTTTGGTGGTGGAAAATGTGCACTGGTGAAGGGACAGGTGTTTCATCATTGTATGACCGAGACTTAAACCTGAAAGCTTTGTAACTACTCTCATGATGATTCAATAAAAAATTTAAAATAAAATAAAATTTCAAATACTTTGACTAAATATCAATGAACACAATTGTTGAATTCTATGGTTATAGCATGTTTAATGATAAGCCACCAAACTGTGTGCTAAAATGAATGCACCTTTTTTCACTTTTGCAGCCACTAGTAATTAGTGGGTCTACCACATCTATGCAATTTGCAAACAAAAATGCAGAGGTAATTCTGTCAAAACAAATGCAAAAGATTAAAGAGCACTTTACCCTGAATATTACTCCTAAAACAAATAAAGGTAGAATACTCAAAAGATCTCTTTCTCCCCAAATAAAATCATTCACTCTCACTTTCAACTGACATTAGTGGTGTCCTGAAAAAACTCACTTAATCCCCCGCCATTTCCTTCCGATCCTTTGTTTCTCATTTCTGTAATCTAGGGTCATCGAGGCATCCTCCCTTTGATACCTTGAATGACCTTGTCTTGTTATTCTATATATTACAGAATAGTAGTTTATATGGCATTTTTCCTTCTTACTTTACACAATACTCTTCCACACAAGTTATAGGGAATTTCATAATTCCTTGCAGCTGTATATCATTTCATTGCATAAGAATAGATGAAAAGGAATGGGTAATAGGTGTAGGGGTAGGGTCTTCAGTCACATTAGTGTTGTAGAAGGTGTGGTATGTGTACATATATAAAACACAAGACCAAAACTACAATAAGCAACTTTAAAATATTCCTGTTAAAGAGGTGTACTGGGGAGTGGGAGGAACCTGGGGACAATGGTAGAAGGTTTGACACTGGCAGCAGGATTGGTGTTGGAACATTGTGAACCTATTATGAAAAACTTTGTAAATCATGGTGCTTACTTAAAAACTAAAAATAAAAATCACTTAGTCACCAAAACATATATCTCAAAACTAAAATTTGAAAATTCTACCACAGCTGGTGTCAATGTTAATACAATTATGCATAGGAAGGAAAAATATTAATGAGATGTTAACATTATAAAGAGGTAAATGTAGAATGTTTCAACTCAAAGAGTTTCTGAAAGAAGATGAATAAAAGTGTCCAGTTTTCCATTTCAGATGAGATGCAATTTTTGGCTACAAGTTTATGTTGGCACAAAATCCAGATAAGCGATACCTAAGAGAGCCTCTAAAATAATCTGCTAAATAACAATTAAAAGATATTTTCTAATTAGTATATAGCACTTATTTGAGAGAAAAGTCAATAGATTTACCTTAATAAGGAAAAGCCATGTTCTGTGTAAGAGAAAGAAAGAATTTGGAAAATGGAGAGGAAAAAATTTAAATATAAAATTATGAGAACAAAAAGTGGTGTTTGTGCTTTATTATATAAACCAATTGGTAAGCAGATAACAGCATGGTATTCTAATAGGGAGATGAAATATAACATTTCAGAAGCTTGTGAATTTTTCAAAATATGTTTTGCCTTTATATTTGCAGTACATATGTCAGACTCTGTTGAGATAATACCTCCCGATATCTTTTGTTCAGCACTTTCTCCTGAGTTAAGGCCAGATCTGCCCAGTTACTTCACTAGAATCTTTACTTTGGTTTGCTATAATCCTTCAGTACCAGTCTTTTCAAAGCTCCTTTTACATCTTTGTTTCTCAAAGTGTAAATGAGAGGGTTAAAGGTAGGAGTTACTACGGTATACAGAAGAGTTATGAACTTCCCTTGACTGCGGGCATAGGAGCTGTTTGGCTGGATGTAGACAGCTGTGATGGTCCCGTAGAAGAGAGTCACCACCAAAAGATGAGACCCACAGGTTCCAAGCGCCTTTCGCCAGGCTTGAGCTGATTTTATCTTCATGACCGCGCGGGCAATGAAGCCATATGAGATCAGTATGAGCACTAGTGGAAGCAGAAGCAGTACCAACGATGCCATAAAGAGTTGGACTTCATTGGCATGAATGTCTACGCAGGCCAGTTTGATCATGGCTGGTACTTCACAAATGAAGTGGTATATTCTACGGTTCCCACAACGAGGCAGTCTCAGTGTAATGGTGCCCTGAATCAGGGTATTTCCCAGTCCGCTTAACCAGGCTACTCCTGCAAGTGAATGGCAAAGTTGTGGATGCATAACTGTAGCATAGTGAAGTGGTTGGCAAACAGCAGCGTAACGATCGAATGCCATGACGGCAAGGAGCACACACTCCGTGGATCCCAGTGCCAGAGACACATAGAGCTGAATGGCACAACCTACAGGAATAATGGTCTTGTCTGGACCGTGGAGGTTCCACAGCAGCTGTGGGACGATGCTGGTGGTAAAGCATAGATCAACAAAGGAAAGGTTGGTGAGAAAATAATACATGGGTGTGTGCAGCATGGGGTCCAGGCAGGAGACAAGGATGATGGTTGTGTTTCCCACAAGTGTCAGGAGGTAGAAGATTAACACCAACACAAAGAGAATCTTCTCAAGTTGTGGCTGGTCAGAGAAACCCACCAATATGAAATCACCTGCCAGACTCCCGTTTATCATCATCAGTGCCCTACTCTGAGAAAGAGACACATACAGAAATGTAGACGTTAGACGATGAGAAGCAATACAATTTAGGAATACATTTGAAAGCAGTCTTGACTATTGATGTGAGGGTGCTTGTTTGGGGTGGAGAGGAGTACTTGGCGATGGGACGGGAGATAGAATTGTTTGTCTCAAGGAGTAAAGCAAATGTGATCAGAACTGCCAAAACTATGGTTAGAAAATAGACAATACAAAAGTTGATCAAGTATCTTTGTTCTTACCTATTGTTTTATTTCCTGTAAATCCACTCTCTTTTTGATAGGGGCCAGGAGGACTGGTCCACAGCTGGAAGCTTGCCACAAGTGTGTATGGGGCAGAGGGCAGTTGTGATAGAGAAGAGACCACTACAACGATAACAGTTGGAAATGATTACTCTGGATAAAAACTGACTGCTGAAAGCAGGTAAAGGGATAATATGCTAATCTTTCAGTACCTGTATTGAAAACCATAATGTCCAAAAGGAGACAGAGAAAGAGAGAGACAGAGATAAAGAGACAGAAACAGAGACTGAGAGACAGAGACAGACAGACAGAGAGACAGAGAGACAGAAAGAGAAGGAAAGAACCTGCTATAGAGTATAGAACCAGACTATTGGTGGGAGTAGTGTTGGAACAGTGTATGTCTGAAACCCAACCATGAAAAACTTTGTAATTGTATCTCACGGTGATTACATAAAAATATTGAAAATAATTAAAAAACCCATCTTCTTTCTCAGTAATATATTGTAAGATTTTTTTAAAAAGGAAGATGTGGCCCAATCACAAACATTATTTTAGTCTTTCTATATTATGTCGGTAGTAAAAGTAGTAAAGAAACAGCGGGAACTGGAGTAATCATACAGCAAATAGGGTGTTTGCCTTGCATGTAGCTACCTGGGTTCAATCACCAGAACCTCATGTGGTTCCCCAAACCTCACCAGGAGTATCACAGAATACAGAGCCAGGATTAATTTTTGAGCACCACTGAGCCTGACCCCCAAACAAAAACAAACAAAAGAAGAAATAGTTTAATATATTTAAATATTATTTCGTATTGAAATTCAAGGTTTTTCAATATTAAGTATACATTATAACATACTCATTATACTGTTATAATTACTCTAGATATTATTTACATAGTTTTACGTTATTTTCTTTCAACCTTTTTCTCATATAAAAGTGAGCAGTCTGGTTTAGATGACATTACATGTCTTAAGAAAGAGCTTATGAGGCCAGAGCAATAGTACAGTGTGTAGAGCACGTGCCTTGCATGCAGCCAACCTGGGTTCGATCCCCGGCACCCAAATCACCACAAGAAGTGATTCCTGAGTGCAGAGCAGGAGTAACCCCTGAACACTGCCAGGTGTAACCCCCCCAAAAAGGAAAAAAACTTATAAGTTGTAATTATGTAACCTATAATCTATTAGTGCCATATTAAAATTTTTATTCATTGTCATTAGAAATTAAAAGATTTAAAGTTTTCAAAATATTTATTTTAACAAATTGTATTAAAATGTTTCTTTGTGACTTAATACATAACACAGAAACAATGTTTGGTTCCATTATGAAATATCACTCTTATAACCATTCTTTCATTTCACGGATTACTTCTGAATATAAAAGGATTTGGAGATGAAAGAAAAATATCACATGAATAAGCATCAAAGTAATGTTTGCAATATGATACTGAAACGTTATCATGTATGTTCCTTTACCTCCTTTCAACACTCAATTCTTGTCTAGAGTGATCATTTCCAGCTATCATTGCCATAGTGATCTCTTCTCTGTATTGCAAACCACAATGCAATAAAAGAGAAAGAGAGACAGAGAGAGAGAGAGAGGGAGAGAGAGAGAGAAGTGTCTATCATATAGGCAGGCTGAGGGTGGGGGTGGTGGAAGGAAAACTGGGAAGACTGGTGGTGGGAAATATACACTGGTAAAGAAAGAGTGTTGGAACATTGTATGACAAACCCAATCATGAACAATTTTGTAACTGTGTATATTAACAACTTTGTAACATCTCTATATTATCAACTTTCAAGAAATGATAAAATATCTATGAATAACACTCTTAAAATTCTGATTTGTTGTACTATTTTGTCAATTAAAAAAATCTGTTTCATTGAAGCTTCTAATTAAGGCGATGTCCTTAAGTAGAAAGTTATTTCTTTTTGGGGGGCGAAAAATTCTGGGAACACACCTGGGGATTCTCAGTTTTTCATATCTCTGAGCTTAGGAATAACTCCTGGAAGTATTTGGGGGCCATACGTAGATCTGGGGGCTGGAGTGCTCATACAGTAGGTAGCACGGTCACACATTTCTTGTACGGCCAAAACCAAAAAAATATTTAAATATAAATCAACATTATAAGATGAAATCACATTAACTGAAAAATATCTTAAAAAATGCACATTCAAAAAATTAGAGGAACCAAATCCTCCATTTATTCTTTTATTTAATCATAAAATTCCTATGTACCTCCTCAAAACACCAGATTAGATTTTAAAAATGCAATACTTGAAAGTGACATTTTTGAGAAAATATTTTGCCTTAAAATAATAACATGTTTTAAAAATAAGACTATATTGGGGCCGGAGCGATAGCACAGCGGGTAGGGCGTTTGCCTTGCATGCGGCCAACCCGGGTTCGATCCCCGGCATCCCATATGGTCCCCCAAGCACCGCCAGGGGTAATTCCTGAGTGCAAAGCCAGGAGTAACCCCTGAGCATCGCTGGGTGTGACCCAAAAAGCAAAAAAATAAATAAATAAATAAATAAATAAATAAGACTATATTTAGAGATGAATCTGTAATATTTATGTCACACAAAGTATATCATAGGTTATATTGCAGTATAATAAGATATGCAATCTTATAAAAGATAATTTATTTCTAGTGGAGCTAAGGGAACTGATTAAATATAATACTCAGAGTTTTTAAACATTCCTCCTAGCAGGCAAATATGAATGCTAAGCAAAATTTTGGCTGTAATGGTTAGAAGAATACTGACATTATCAGGTAACGTAAACAAAGATATTTTTCATTACATAGATAATATATCATGTGTATTACATGTAAATGTGAAAGAGAAATATATGGTCTTTTGTTATTTACTTGCCTCTGAAAATATTCTTTTACTCTTCTAATTAGTTTTCTAAGACAAGAAGATGATTCTTTTCAGTAATTTACAGATCCAAGAAATCTGAATATAGATCTTAAAATTCAAAATACAGTGCATTGGTGCTGCTGGTTTTCAGATTCAGTGAACACTGAAGTTTTTGCAATAGGAGGAATTGATATGAACCCAGAATAGACCACAGGGAATCTATTTTCCACTAAGAGCAATTACTGCCGTACCCAATAGTGGCCAAAAATAGAGAGGTCTCATAGGAAAATTACTTGTGAGTAACTATTTTGGTCATGTATACCTCAATATTGAGATATTGAGATACTTTAATTCACATACTAAGATCAAATCCTGAGAAAGTAAAAATTTTCTTTTAAACAGTATCATTTTGTGGGGCTAGAGCGATAGTACAGCGGGTAGGGCGTTTGCCTTGCATGCGGCCGACCCGGGTTCGATTCCCAGCATCCCATATGGTCCCCTGAGCACTGCCAGGAGTAATTCCCGAGTGCAGAGCCAGGAGTAACCCCTGTGCATCGCCAGGTGTGACCCAAAAAGCAAAACACACACACACACACAAAACCCCAAAACAAATAAACAGTATCATTTTGTGTTTGGCTCACCTAGCATTATTCAGGATTTACTTCTAGCTCTGTACTCAGTAATCACTCCTGCCAGAGGTAAGGGGAGCATATGAGGTGTCCAGGATTGAACAGGAGTTGGCTGCTTGCAAGGCAAGTGCCTTACCCCTTATTCTACATTTTCATACATAATATCTATGGACCTATAATAAGAATATTAAAAAATTTAAGTTCCATACAAACTGTATCTGATTACCAAAACATAGTTTAATTAATATGAATGTATAAATTATAAATCAAAATATGACAATCGAATAGGTATTCACTTGTGAGTTTTGTGTCAGAAAGACTAACAGAAAATTTGATAGCAATATATTTACTTTCCTAAGGATTTCCTAAATTAAAAATGAAATTTGCTATAAAGGATGAAGTCATGAACTTTGCAAATAAGTGGATCAACATGGAAAGTATCATGCTAAGTGAAATGAGTCAGAAATAGAGAGACAGATATAGAAAGATTGCACTCATCTGTGAAATATAAAGTAACAGAATGGGAGACTAACACCCAAGAATAGTAGAGGTAAGTACCAGGAGGTTTGCTCCACAACTTGGAAGCTGGCCTCACATGCTGGGGGAAAAGGCAGCTCAGATAGAGAAGGGAACACCAAGTAAAGGATGTCTGGAGAACCCGCTCGAGATGGGAAATGCGTGCTGAAAGTCACTACAGATCAAACACGATGGCCACTCAATATATCTATTGCAAACCACAACACCCAAAAGAGAGAGAGAACAAAAGGGAATCCCCTGACACAGAGGTGGGGTGGGGGATAGGATGTGGGGGTGGGCGGGATACTGGGATCATTGATGGTGGAGAATGGGCACTGGTGGAGGGATGGGTACTCGATCATTGTATGACTGAAACACAAGCACGAAAATTTGTAAGTCTGTAACCGTACCTCACGGTGATTCACAAATAAAATTTTTTTTTTTTTAAATGAAATTTGCACCACACCTGGAGAAGATCAGACATTACTCATCAGAGGTTACTCAATCAAGAGGTAAGAAATTACCAACATGACCTGTGGTGCTTGGAACCAGGTTCACATGAGCAAGGCAAACACTCTAACCACTGTACTAATGTTCCAGGCCCATTTTCCAAATGGTTTAAAGGTTTTAACATTCAAAATGTTTAATTTAATGTGCAAAAGTTTTTAAAGCTTATTTAAGTTTGAGGCAAATTATTTTATTTTTGTTTTTTTGTTTGGTTGGATTTGGGGCCACACCAAAGCAGTCCTAAGGGTTTACTCCAGGCTATGTGCCAAAAGATTACTTCTGGCTCTGCTCAGGAACATGGCAGGAGTTGAATCCAGGCCAATGCTGCATGCAAGGCAGGTGTTGTATTGATTCACCATTTCTCCAGCCTGAAACAAATATATTGGAGATTTATCATATAAATTTACAAGTTTAAAAATATATTTTCATAATGAAGAATATCCCAGTGCACATTATTTTCCAGAATCTCTCCAAATAATTTATTTTAAATTATTTTGAATAACATTTGTTAACATTTTATGTTAACAGATGAGTATTATTGAGACATCTTGTGATGATGAACATGTTATTCTTTTTGCATCTGTTCATCTCATTTTATTTATTTATTTATTTATTATTTATTTATTTTTTTTAGAAGTTTTATTGGATCACCATGAGATGCAGTTACAAACTTGCATGATTGTGTTTCAGTCAAACAATGCTTGGGCACCCATCCCTCCACCAGTGTACATTTCCCACCACCATTGTTCCCAGTGTCCCACTCGCCACCCCCACTCTACTTCTCTCCCTGACTCTTAAGCAGGTATAATCTTTCTTACTCTCTTTCTAACTTTGGGCATCATGATTTGCAATACGGATACTAAGAGGTCATCGTGTTTGGTCCCTGGACTACTCTCAGCACACATCTCCCATCCTGGGTGATCCCTCCAGTCATCATTTACTCAGTGGTTCCTTCTCCATTCCAACTGCCTTTTCCCCCAGCAAGAGGGGGATATCAGGTGCATTGAAGGAACTTTCCTCAGTATAGTCAAAGTCATCTACTACAAGCCCACAGCAAATATCATTCTCAATGGGGAGAAATTAAAAGCCTTCCCTCAAGATTAGGCAAAAGACAAAGTTGCCTGCTTTCACCTATTCAACAGAGCACTGGAAGTTCTGCCCATAGCAGTTAGGCAAGAAAAAGACATCAAAGGCATACAGATAGGAAAGGAAGAGTCAAACTATCCCATTTGCAGATGATATGATACTATACTTAGGAAATCCCAAGAGTCTACAGAAAAGCTAGAAACAATAGGTTTGTTTAGTAAAGTGGCAGCCTACAAAATCAACATTGAAAAGTCCATGGCCTACCTATATATAAATTATGAAAGAGAAGAAAGAGGCATTTAAAAAATTCTGTTTACAATAATACCTCAGAAATTCAAGTACCTCAGAATCAGCTTAACTAAAGAGGTGAAGGACTTATGTAAAAATAATTACAAAACACTACTTCAAGAAATAAACATGAGGAAATGGAGACACATCCCTTGCTCATGGATAGGGAAGATTAACATTATCAAAATGCTTTTAGTTAATTACACTCCTTAAATACATATGGAACAATCATCATCATGATCCTGTTGATTGTCGAATTTCTCGAGTGGTCTCAGTAACATCTCCATTCATTCTAGCCCTGAGATTTTAGAAGCCTCTCTTTACTCATCCTTTCCAACAGTGCCACATTAGAGGCTCTTTCAGGGTCAGGGGAATGAGACCCATCATTGTTACTGGTTTTGACATATGAATACACCATGGGGAGTTTGCTAGACTCTCCCATGTGGGCAGGAAACACTTGGTAGCTAGCCAGGTTGTCTCACAGGGAGAACTAGGCTATAAGATGTCACACGACCACTTCTGGGAGCTTGGTTTTATAGTCTCTGGAATTTGGCCATTGCTGGGATTACATGGTGCCGGGGGCTGTCCCTGGGTGTGACCACCTAGCTACTGGAAAATGGGGAATCTGGGAGGAAGAGGCCCAGTCCCGATCTGAGCAGGCTTGGAGGTCTCATACCCAGGTCCCATGCACCTGGGTTCCTCTGCCAGTTCCTTCATGTGTGAGGCGCTTATGAACGTGTAGAGAGGGATCTTGAGCATGGCTGTGGCTAGGCTCTTGAGGTCTTCAACCATGGGAGCTCTGCTTGGGGAGGGGAGGGAAACTGGAGCCTACCCCCTCCGAGGGGCCCTGGGGAAGACAGCCAGGCTTGGGGACAAGAGACTCTCTTTATGGAACAAAACTCCCACAAATAGCTAAAGTAATCATTGGGCACAAAAAGATGGGAGAAATTCACCTTCCCCAACTTCAAACTTTACTACAAAGTGGTATTAATTAAAACCCACAGATCAATGGAACAAACTTGAAATCCTGACACTGACACTCAAATATATGATTCACTTAATCTTTGATAAGAGAGCAAGAAATATAAAGTGTAGCAGGTAAAGCCTCTTCAACAAGTGGTTCTGGGAAAACTGGGCAGCTACATGTGAAATGTTGGACTCAAACCTCTTTCTAAAGCCAGGTACAGAAGTCAAAATGAATATCACACCTAGATATCAGGCCTGAGTCCATAAGGTACCAGGAGGAAAATGTAGTCCAAACCCTTGACATTGAAGGTGTCTTCAAAGATGAAACACCGCTTAGCATTTACTGGCAGCAAATATAAACAAAAATGACTGCATTAAACTGTCTTCTGCACCTTGAATGAAATGGCGACTGTGATACAAAGACATCCCACAGAATAGGAAATGTTATTTACCCTACCTATCAGCTAAGGGATTAATATCAAAGATATATAAGACACTGTTAGAACTTTGCAAGAATAAAAATCTAACTCCATCAAAAAAAGGAGAGAAGAAATGAGCAGAAACTTCCTCAAAGAAGAAATACAAATGGCCAGAAGGCACCAGATGAATCCCACTTGGTTATGATGTATGATCTTTTTGATGAGTTGTTGGATTCTATTTGCTAATATTTTGTTGAGGATCTTCATTCACATCAGTGTTCATCAGGGATATTGGTCTATAGTTTTCTTTGTTAGTAGTGTCTTTGTTTGCTTTGGTATTAGAGAGATATGTGCCTCATAGAAACTGTTTGGGAGAGTTCCTGTTTCTTCATTTTCCTGGAAAAGCTTGAGGAGAACCGGCAACAGGTCTTCTTTAAATGTTTGGAAGAATTCACTAGTGAATCCATCTGGACCTGGGCTTTTGTTTTTGGGAAGACTTTTGATTACAGTTTCAATTTCCTTGATATTAATGGGTCTATTCAGGTATTCCAAGTGTTCTTGGTTCAGTCTTAGGGAGATTGTAGGAATCAAGGAATTTATCCATTTCTTTTAGGTTCTCTTGTTTCGTGGCATACAGACTTTCTGTATGTAGTCTCTGATGATCTTTTGAATTTCATTGGTTTCTGTTGTGTTATCCCACTTTTCATTTCTGATTCGGTTTATTAGGGTTTTCTCTCTTTCTTTGTGAGTCTTGCTAGTGGTTTATCAATCTTGTTTGTTTTCTCAAAGAACCAGCTCTTGGTTCCATTGACCTTTAGGATTTTTTTTTGGTTTCCATGTCGTTAATTTCTGCTCTAAGTTTTATTATCTCTTTCCTTCCATCTGGTTTGGGTTCCTTTTACTGGTCCTTTTCTAAGATCTTGAGCTGTGAAGTTAAGCTATCTATGTAGGCCCTTTCTTTCTTCCTGAGGAAAGCTCGCAGAGCTATCAATTTTCCCCTTAACACAGCTTTAGCTGCGTCCCATAGGTTCTGGTAGCTCGTGTCTTCATTCTCATTTGTTTCAAGGTATCTTTTGATTTCTTCCTTGATTTCCTTCCTGATCCACTCATTGTTCAATATTGAGTTGTTTAATTTCCAGGTGTTTGATTTGGTTCTCTGCATCTGTGTGCATCCAGATAGGAAAGGAAGAAATCAAACTGTAACCATTTGCAGATGATATGATACTATATCTAGAGAAACCTAAAGCCTTTACCACGAAACTCTTAGAAATATTAGACTTGTACAGTAAAGTCTCAGACTATAAAATTAATATCCAAAAGTACATGGCCTTCCTATACGTAAATAATGAGACAGAAGAAAGGGACATGAAAAAAGCAATCCCGTTCACAATCGTGCCCCAGAAAATCAAATACTTTGGAATCTGCTTATCTAAGGAGGTAAAAGCCCTCTACAAAGAAAACTATAAAATGCTTCTCCACAAAATAGAAGAGGACATGAGAAAATGAAAACATATCCTCTGCTTGTGGGTAGAGAGAATCATCATTGTCAAAATAGCAATACTCCCAAAGCATTATACAGATTCAGTGCGATCCCTATAAGGATACCCATGAAATTCATCAAAGAAATGGATCAAGCAATCCTGAAATTCATATGGAACAACAAACGCCCACGAATAGTTAAAGGAATTCTTGGGAAAAAGACGATGGGAGGCATCACCCTCCTCAACCTCAAACTCTACTACAAAGCAGTAACAATTAAAACAGTATGGTACTGGAAAGAAGGCAGAGCTGCAGACCAATGAAATGGGGTGGAATATCCCTACACACAACCACAAATGTATGATCATCTACTCTTTGATAAGGGAGCAAGAAATATGAAGTGGGCAAGGAAAGCCTCTTTAACAAATGCTGCTGGCATAACTGGACAATCACATGCAAAAGAATGGGCTTAGACTTCAACCTAACACCATGCACAAAAATCAATCAAAATGGATTAAAGACCTCAACATCAGACCACAATCCATAAGGTTCATTGAAGCCAAGGTCGGCAAAACCCTCCACGATAATGAAGCTAAAGTTATCTTTAAAGATGACATGCAACTGACCAACCAAGTGGAAACAGAGATAAACAAATGGGACTATATTAAAGTAAGAAGCTTCTCCACCGCAAAAGATACAGTGACTAAAATACAAAGACAATCTACAGAATGGGAAAGGATATTCACTCAATACCCATCTGATAAGGGGTTGATATCAAGGATATATAAGGCACTGGTTGAACTCTACAAGAGGAAAATATCCAACCCCATCAAAAAATTTTGCAAAGAAATTAACAGAAAATTTCTCAAGGAAGAAATATGAATTGCCAAAAGGCACATGAAAAAATGCCCTTCATCAAATCATCAGGGAGATGCATATTAAAACAACTATGAGATACCACCTCACACCACAGAGGCTGGCACACATCGAAAAGAACAAAAGCAACTGGTGTTGGCATGGATGTGGGGAGAAAGGGACCCTCCAACACTTCTGGTGGGAATGCTGACTGGTTCAGGCCTTTTGAAAAACAATATGGACGCTTCTCAAAAAATTGGAAATTGAGCTCCCATTTGACCCAGCAATACCACTTCTGGGGATAAATCCCAGAGAGGCAAAAAAGTATAGTTGAAATGACATCTGCACTTGTATGTTCATTGCAGCACTGTTTACAATAGCCAGAATCTGGAAAAAACCCGAGTGCCCTAGAACAGATGACTGGTTAAAGAAACTTTGGTACATCTACACAATGGAATACTATGCAGCTGTTAGAAAAGATGAAGTCATGTACTTTGCATATAAGTGGATCAACATGGAAAGTATCATGCTAAGTGAAATGAGCCAGAAAGAGAGAGACAGACGTAGAAAGATTGCAGGCATCTGTGGAATATAAAATAACAGAATGGGAGACTAACATCCAAGAATAGTATAAATAAGTATCAGGAGGTTTGCTCCATGGCTTGGAAGCTGGCCTCACATGCTTGGAGGGAAAAGGCAGCTGAGATAGAGAAGGGAACACCAAGTAAAGTGTGGTTGGAGGAGCCACTTGGGATGGAAGATGTGTGCTGAAAGTAGACTATAGATTGAACACAATGGCCACTCAATACCTCTATTGCAAACTACAACACCCAAAAGGAGAGAGAGAACAAAAGGGAATGCCCTGCCACAGAGGCAGGGTGGGGTGGGGTGGATGGAGTAGGGGGTGGAGGAATACTAGGATCATTGGTGTTGGAGAATGGGCAGTGGAGGAGGGATGGGTACTCGAGCATTGTATGACTGAAACACAAGCACAAAAATATGTAAATCTGTAACTGTACCCTCATGTTGATTCACTAATAAATACTTAATAAATTAAAAAGAAATAAAGTGAAAATTTTAAAAAAAGTACTAACTTTAATTAACATATATGCACCTAATGTAGGATCAGCAAAGTTTACTGCTTTTGTTCACAAACTGAAAGAAACATATGAATGGAAACACACAATAGTAGTGAGGGACTCCAATACTCCATGTAATGTCTGGACATATCAACTAGACAGAATTTAATAAAGGCATAAGAGCACTAAATGAAGAACTAGAGGAGCTATGGCTTGTGAATAAGTACAGGATTTACGTCCTCAAAAAGTGAAGTACACATTCTTCTCCAGTGCACCTGTAATATTCCCCAGGACAAATTATGTATTAGAGCAAAAGGCAAACCTTCATAAATTCACAAACATTAAAATCATACCAAGTATCCTAACAGACCACAGTGTCATAGAGATATAAATTAATCATCGATGAATATGTGGAGAAACTCTAACACTTGAAGACTGAACAATACACTACTAAATTACAACAGGATAAAAGAAGAAATCAAGGAAGAAATTTTAAAAAATCATTGAGGAAAGTGATCATAAAGAAAAGGCATCAAAATCTGGACACAGCAAAAACTATACTTAGAGGGAAATGCATAGACATTCAAGCATACATTAATTACTAAAGCAGAAAAGGACAAAATAAATAACCTAAATGCACATTTCAAACATCTGGAGATAAATAAGAAACTAATCCAAACCCATGGAAGGAAACATTGATGAAGAAGCAACAGTTAAATACATCAGATTGCTGAGAAAAATCCCAGAGCTTAAAATCACAAGTACCCAGATCCAGGGGCCAAATCAAAGATACCCAAGTAAAAATACTCCTAATCAGAGTGACAAATATTGGGGAACAATTTTCCCCCCAATAATGCCTGGACACGTGTAGGGGTTCAGGCAGTTGTGGGGTGAAGGATGACCAGTGTGTGGAGAAACTCCCCCCAGGAGCAGCTGATGGCTGTTCACTTTATTGCCAAATATACATATTTTATAGGGAGTCTCAGCTTAAGACTGTGGTCCAATCACGGAAAGTTTAGCGTTATTGGTCTATCACCTGTCCAACTCTGCTTTGCCCTGGTCCAATCCCAATCAAGGTTAGATATTGCAGTTAGGATGACTTGTTAAGCATACATGATAGTTTCTGTGTCTAGGACGCATGTGGCTAGACTGTTGAGTGAGGCTCAAGGCCAAACACCCGGTGCTGGCCAAAACCCTGTTCTTGCCAACTTTGCCTGGATACTCCCTCTTGTGAGGCTTTGCTTCTGGGAGCTTTGCAAGGTTGGGTCTATTCTGCACCGGTGTCTGTCACCATGCTCCACAAATGACCTTTACACACATCCCTCTTATTGTGGTGGGAAGATGTTTGCTGGTTGGGTGGGTGTTTAGTATTATCTGCAGTGAACTACTGTGAACTACTTTATGAAAAGAAAATGTATAAAAATCACACTAAAAAAGAAATGAACTTCACTGCTTTTTGTGACCTTCTTCAGTCTGAAATCAATGTGGTCTGATACCATAATGGAAGTGTGGCCCTTTTAACTGCATCATTACCATCACCTATGACTTTGTCATGAAAACAATTCTTTGACCTTTACTTGGACATACAGAATCAGAAACTTATGGTGGGACTTACAGAATGATTTTAATAAGCATTTTAAGAACCATGCCTCTAAACTGATAATTGACTACTGGGGAACATTATTTAAATTTCTTCAAAAATTATAGTTGTATTAATTATAACATTCCATGACTTCTAAGATAATGAATGCCAGCAGTGATAAACATTTATCATAAAATCCGTATGTTTCAAGACATATAAGGCATTTATATGTGTATTTTTGTATACAACTTATATTGATTTTCAAACATATTTCAGAAAGAATGAACAGTAAGAGACATAGGGAAAGTTCTGTTCAATCAATTCTCTAGGGCATCCTGATAATTGTATAGATGTGTATAAATCTATAGGTGTATGTATATGTGTATATACACATGTATATGTCATTGCAAATGAAGGAAAATTTTCCAGAATTCACTAGCAATCACACGCTTTGTCCAAAGAGTCCCTTGAGGGTAATTAAATGTGTTTTGCTACAAGATGGCACCTGGTTATGTGCCAGTGGACTCCCACAGTGTCAGTAAGACCTTAAGGGGCAGACAGAAAAATATAGCCAACATTTTAAGGTAAGTCATTTTTAGGGTTGGTAGATGAATCTAACTTCCAGAACAGTCAGGTGATCTAAAGATATAATATATATTGGCACAAAGCATCTACTTTTGAAGGTAAGATGTAAATGTGAATATTGTATGGCACTTTTATAAGTACAGGATTGGAGTATACTGGACTTCAGTAAAAAGTGCTTTGTTCTGGGAGGAAGAACGACTGATCTGAAAAAACAATAGAGAGATAAATTTTATTTGCAGGGAAAAGATAATATTGGTTAATGGAAATAGAAATGAAGGTAATGATATAGTAAATATGACTTAAATTCTTATATTTAACTTCTTATAAACTCATAAAAACTCCTCCTGAATTAATTTTTAATTTCAATTTTTAAATTTATTTTATATCTTGTTTTAGTTTTTGGTTTGGGGGTTCACCCAACAGTGCTTAGGAAGTACCTTTGGTACTGTGTTCAGGGATTGCTCCTGGCAGGGCTCAGGGCACCATATGTGGTGTCGGGGATGAAACCCAGGTAGCCTGCATGCAAGACAAATTCCCTGCCCTAGACCCATGATTTTTAATGAATAATTTATGTAGGGTAGGAAATATCCTTCAGTGAAAAGTAATTAGGAATAAACTTTAATATAGATATATAGACATAATTTTGCATATAGAGAAAGAGAACTGGAAAAAAGTGGACAGATTCAAAGAGAAAAGTAGGTAAAAGTTAAGTGCTAGAGATCAAAACTGAGTCTGCTGTAAGCAACAAAAATGCTGTAAATACCTCTACTGTTTCTCTTGCTGCAAGAAACATTCTATAAAACATTATAATCTTCGGGGCCGGAGCGATAGCACAGAGGGTAGGGCATTTGCCTTGCACGTGGCTGACCTGGGTTCGATTCCCGGCATCCCATATGG
Organism: Sorex araneus; assembly: GCF_027595985.1. NCBI lineage: Eukaryota > Metazoa > Chordata > Mammalia > Eulipotyphla > Soricidae > Sorex > Sorex araneus. The sequence continues at coordinate 34,167,004 of NC_073303.1, read as the reverse complement.
TCCCCCAAGCACCGCCAGGAGTAATTCCTGAGTGCAAAGCCAGGAGTAACCCCTGAGCATCGCTGGGTGTGACCCAAAAAGCAAAAAAAAAAAAAAAAAAAAAAAAACAAAAAACAACATTATAATCTTCTTCTGAAATATCTGAATAGAATTTTATAACTAAAGTGCTTACATTTAAATTATTGTTTGATAATTTTCTATAGGATGTAATAAAAATGGCACAGAAAAAATACAATCAAAAAGATATAGGGCTTTTAAAATACATGACATAATAGCATCTCACAATAGTGAGACATAAAATATCTGATTTATCTTAATAATCTACAAAATATTTGTACCTGGAAATAACTGTAGAATAATGTCTTATAAGCATGAAAATCATTGAGTTAAATTCAAATGAATCTACTTTAAGTGTGGGGGTGGTCAAATGTACTTAATTATGGACAGGTAAGATTAGGGGTGGTAGAGAGAAAAAAACAGATTCATAGTATTAATTTGAGCTCCAAAAATTAAAGGTAAAACATATACAGATATTATGATTGTATCATGCAGTTATATCACTGAAAGTTTACTAAAGAGTATGATAATTTATCAGTAATGTTAACCTGTGAAATAACAAATTATAAATGTCACATCTTGTCAATATTTTTCCTTATACCTATGACTTAAGTAGACCATTTGACACAGGTACAATGTTAACATAATTTTAAATGATTTTATCTTATTAAAAAGATTTTTATTTTCTACATATAGCTTTATCATGATTAAGATTATTTAAAGTTGATGAATTAGTCACAGCATTATTTAATATTAAGTACAGTAAGATATCCAGGAAGTATTTTACCATGTGGTATTTTTTTATTCCAAAGGATTAAGTAAGCTAACTAAGCAAGCTAAAGAAAATTGTTAATTACATGGCAAATGCTATTTACTGCCTTTCATCAATATCAGTTTTTTCTTTAAATCTCTAGCTATGAGCTGGGGAGAGTTCCGAGGGTAGGCTGCTTGCCTTTTGCACTGCTGACTCAGATTTGATCACTGGCACCCCATGGGGTCTCCCAAGCCCTTGAAAAAATGATCCCTGAGAACAGAGTCAGAAGTAAAACCTGAGCATTGCTTGGTGTAACCCACCTTGCCTTCACTCTCCCTAAAAAAGAAACTCATTTATCTCTAGTTAAAAGTCTCTGACCTACCCATTACATAAAGAGACATATTTTGTCAAATATAGGTTTGTGTAATAACTTGGATGAAAGTGATAGACAAAGAGCAAGAATATACACAGAATAACAAATAACTATTAAAAGTTCCATTAAATATTCAAGTACCTTAATATTTAATAAAATGAATTATTTTTGAAAAATTAACTAAATATTTTACTTTTCCTTAAAATACAGGAGACAATAATCACATTCATCTGGAAGCCAACAATTCATCATTCTGATCCTCTTCCTATCTTTCATTGGAGCCTTCAGGTTTTTAAGTAACTACATTTGGACTGGTTCTCAAAGAGACAACTGTTACAGGAATTATGACCCAAAGTTGCAATGAAAGTCACAGTGATTTTATCCTCCTGGGCTTCTCTAACAAGCCATATCTAGAGAAGATTTGTTTTTGGGTAACTCTATTTTTTTATTGTATGACTGTTACTGGAAATGTGGTTATAATTATCATCTCCTGGAAAGATCCTAAACTCCATTCCCCAATGTATTTCTTTCTTTCCAATCTTTCCCTTTTAGATTTCTGTTTTACTAGTAGCTGTGTTCCACAGATGTTAATTAATTTCTGGGGTCCTGAAAAGACCATCAGTTATGTCGGTTGTGCCATTCAACTCTTTGTTTTCTTGTGGCTTGGAGCCACTGAATGTGTCCTTCTTGTGGTCATGGCTGTTGACCGCTATGTGGCAGTGTGTCATCCTCTTCAATATAATGTTATCATGCACACAAAACTATGCCTGAACCTGTCCATCCTTGCATGGGGGATTGGCCTGGTTCAGTCTTTGATTCAGTCTCCTACTACCCTCCAGTTACCCTTCTGTGCCAGTAAAGAGATAGATGACATTGTGTGTGAAGTACCAGCACTGATTCAGATTTCTAGTGCAGATACCACTTACAATGAATTACAAATGTCCATATCCAGTATTGTTCTCCTAGTGGTGCCCTTGATGATAATTATTTGGTCCTATAGTTCTATTGCTAAGGCTGTTCTGAAAATAAAATCAACTGCAGGGCAGAAAAAAGCATTTGGCACTTGCAGTTCTCATCTTCTTGTAGTCTTTCTCTTCTATGGCACAGTCACGGCTGTATATCTTCAGCCCAAGAATAACTATACTCATGAAAATGGCAAATTTTTCACCCTTTTCTACACTGTTGTAACTCCAACTCTAAATCCACTTATCTACACGCTAAGGAACAAGGAGGTAAAGGGTGCACTAAGGAGACTGGCAAAGAGGATCTGAACAGCTAAAGAGCTTGGCATGCCTAAGAAAAGAAGATTATCTAATTCAAAAATCTCAAGATATACTACTAAATTCTAAAATGCAAGAGCTAATTTTTGCTCAAATATCTCAGTGCTGGCTATACATTCATCATTACTGAATGTATCAAGTGCTTATTTAGGCACATTGTAGTGTAGAAATACATATATTTATTAGTTACCATTCAAAGAATATAGTGCGAAGAAAATGAACACAAGCCTACAAAATAAAAAGCAAGAAAAATATTTTACATGTTTTTCTTTAATTACTTTTATTCTCCCCCTGTCTATTTTCCTCTAAGCTTAACTTTTATCTAGACCAAACAAAATTCCTAGAGACTTTTTAAAAATTATGCTTTAATATGATAAATTTTAGTTTTAAATTACTTGTGTCCTCTTGCTTCATTATGACTATTGTCAAGAACAAGAACAAATTTATGACTCCCAGGTTCTGTTCCTGGAAAACCAGTTCATTGTTTTGGGATCTTATATCTTAAATATGAGAGGAGAGAAAAAAATTTACATTCAGGAGAGAATGTGGTCTTCTGCAGAGTGAAGAGAGCACTTAATACATTTAATACATTTGGAAAAGGGTTGCACATGGATTTCTATGTTTGCCTTGGTATTTTCATAGGGAAAAACACAGAGCTACTAGTGGTACATTATCTTGTTATTGTCACATCCTTCTTCCTTGTACTTCTGGTTCCTCTCCTCTCAGGAGTCCAGACAAGGTTCTGAGTATTAAATTCTGTACCAGAGGTTTTCTTCAATCTTCTGATAGGTCTTTTTTTTTTATATCAGTAGTCTTTGAGTCTAGAGTTGATTTTTAATGGAGATACCATGTTCCAGCATACAATATGAGTCTCCCTAGATACTCCCCGCAGCACCATGTGATTCTATAGACCATGACCCAAGACATAGATCTGTTGTTAAAATATGTGTGATTTGACTAGAAATCTTTACAATTTAAAGACTTAAAATTACATTTTAATCTCTATCAAATAAAACATTTGACATGTTAGTTTATAGATAAACCAAGAGTCATTCCCTTCACTTTATTCTTCCCCAGACAAAACACAAATTTATGACACTGCAAGACCATGTCTAAAACAGCAATAGGGCTAGGATCCAGCAAGCTGGAGGCACATTGGGACACAGAATCTACCATAAGGGCAGCTGCAAGGTCCTAATGCCTGGCACTCCCATAAGAGTAGGAAGGAGTGTGTGCAATTAGCAAAAGAGTGACCCTGTGGTGTGGTGGAAAGATATTTCCTGGAAGCCAGTAAGTTGTAGGCAGTGTGAGACAGAATCTATTATAATGGCAGAGCATGGCCCTAAAGCCTGACAACTCTCAGTAGTGGGTGTATTATTTCAGAGCAGCAATGAGTATGGGCAATTAGAGAAAGATGCAGCCTGAGGGTGTGGCAGGTAAATATTTTCTCGAATATGGCAAGATGGAGGCAATTTGGGACACAGAATCTACCATAATGGTGGCTATATTGACCTAATGCCTGGCTACTCCCACATATGGCCTTAGGTTTTCAAAGCAACAAGGAGCACATGAGATTAGTAGAAGAACAACCTGGTATTGTGGTGGGAAGATATTTCCTGGGGGTCGGCGAGCTGGAGGTAGAATGGGGCACAGAATTTACCATAATGCCCAAGGATCTTCTTGGAGGTACTCTGAGATGACGTGTGGCAATGGGGGTTGAACCCAGGTTAGCAGTGTTCTTACCCATTATGCTCTCTCAAAGGTCTCTCCATATTGTTATTTTAAAACCTGAACTCATGGGTCAGAGATACAGTGCACCATTTTAGTGTTCCTCCAGCATGTAGCTGACCTGGGTTTTATCCTTGGCACCACATATGTTATCCAAACTCCACCAGGAGTAACAAACATTTCATCAAAAAGATCATACACCATGATGAAGCAGGATTCATCCCAGGGAGTCAAGCTTGGTTTAACATTTGAAGTCAATCAACATAATACACCATATCAATAAAAGAAAAAATAAAACCAACATCTATTGAAAATATCAATAGATGCAGAGAAAGCATTTGACAAGATACAGACAAAATGGGAAAACTCCCAACAAAATGGGAGTTAAAGGAACACTCCTCAATGTAGTCAAAGTCATGTATCACAGCCCACAATGAGCATTATTCTCAGTGGAGAAAAACTAGACGCTTTCCCCCTAACATCAGGCACAAGACAAGGTTGCCCACTCTCACCACTCCTATTCAATATAGTAATAGAAGTACATGCCACCATGGTTAGGCAAAAAAAAAAAAAAAAGATGTCAAGTACACCTGGACAAGGAAGGAAGAAGACAAGCTTTCACTAATTGCAGATGACATAATGCTATACATAGAATATACTAAACTCTACAAAAAAGCTCCTAGAAACAATAGATTTGTATAGTAAAGTGGCAGGTTATAAAATTAATACCCCAAAGTCCATGAATCACCTATATGCAAATAATGAAAGAGAAGAAAGAAACATACTTATATACAAATAATGAAGAAAAAGAAAGAGAAATAAAAAGGCAATCTCATTCACAATTGTGTCTCAGAAAATCAAATACCTTGGAATCAATTCAACTAAATAATCACTGTCACTGTCACTATCATCCTGTTGCTCATCAATTTGTTCAAGCAGGCATGAGTAACGTTTCTCATTAAGAGACTTATTGTTACTGTTTTTGTCATGTCCAATATGCACGGGTAGCTTGCCAGGCTCTGCTGCATGAGCTCAGTACTCTCGGTAGCTTGCCGGGCTCCCCGAGAGGGGCGGAGGAATCGACTCGGCCACGTGAAAGGCGAATGCCCAACCGCTGTGCTATTGCTCCAGCCCAACTAAATAATCAGCTTGACTAAATAGGTGAGCTAAATAATCAGCTTAACTGAATAGATGAAGAACCTATACAAAGAAAATTACAGGACACTATTTCAAGAAATAAAAGAGGACATTAGTAAATGGAAACACATCTCGTGATTATGGATTAGAATAATTAACATTTTCTTTTTTATTTTTTGGTTTTTGGGTCACACCCAGTGATGCTCAGGGGTTACTCCTGGCTCTGCACTCAGGAATTACCCCTGGTGGTGCTCAGGGGACCGTATGGGATGCTGGGAATCGAACCCGGGTGGTCTGCGTGCAAGGCAAACGCCCTACCCACTGTGCTCCAGCCCAGAATTAACATTTTCAAAATAGAAATACTCCCGAAAGGAAAATAAAAGAGAGAGAATAAAATTTCTGCATAGAGGTCAGCTGCAGGGGCAGGGTTTGGAGGGGACAAGCAGGAGGAAACCTGGGGACATTGTGTTGGGGATTGTGCACTGGTGAATTGTTGGGTGTTGTAACATTGTATGACTGAAACTCAATCATGATTACATTTTTACTGTTATATCTCATGGTGATTCACTTGAAATATATAAAGTGGAACAACGAACCCTTTTCAACAAGTGGTGTTAGGAAAAATGCTCAGCTACATGAAAAAACTGGACCATAATTGCTTTATAACACCATTCACAAAAGCTAAATCAAAATAGATTAAAGACCTTGATATCGGATCTGAACCCAAAAGGGTCATAGAAGGAAATATAGGCAGGTATCTGCATGACATTGAAGCTAAAGGCTTCTTCAAGTATGAAACTCCATGGACCAAGCTAGTGGAAGCGAAGATAAACATGGAAATACATTAAACTAAGAGACATCTGCACCTTAAAGAAGATGATGACAGGGATACAAAGACAGAATGGGAGAAATTGTTTGCCATTAGCACTACAATGAACATATGAATGTAGATTTATTTTCTGCATTGTGGTTTTGAACCCTTGGTGCATATCCACAAAAATAGAATTTCTGGGTCATATGTGAGCTCAATTCCTAATCTTTTGAAGAATTTTGTCACCCAGAAAGGCTGGACCAGTTCGCCATTCCCACCAGTAGTGCATGAGGGTCCCTTTTTACCCACGTCCTGACAACCCTGGTTGTTATTTTGATGAGTGCCAGTCCATCCGGTGTGAGGCGATATTTTGTTTTTGTTTTGATTTGTACTTCCCTGATGATTAGCGATGTAGAACTTTTTCCTAATATCTTTTGCCAATTTGTATTTCTTCTTTGAAGATGTTTCTGTTTGCATCTTTTTCCCAGTTTTTGTTAGGAATGGAAGATTTTTTAATAATTGTTTCTTTTTATATCTTGATATTAACCCTTTATCAAATGAGTGGTGAGCAAAGCTTCTCCAATCTGTGAACTGTCTTTGTATTCTGATTATCATTTCCTTTGAATTACAGAAGTTTTAATTTAATATATTCCCATTTGTTTATCTTTGCTCCAACTTACTTGGTCAGTAGCATATTATCCTTAAAGACATCTCTAGCATCAATTTCATGGAGAGGTCTTCCTGTATTTTCCTCTGTGGAACTTTATATTCAGGGATTTTACACAGGTCTTTAATCCAGTTTAATGTCTTTTGTGCATGGTAGTAGAAAGAGTCTTAGTTCAATTTTTTTTTTTGCAGATGGTTGATCAGCACTCCATACACTTGTTCAAAGGCTTTCTTTTTACAGCACTTTATATTTTTTCTCCTTTATCAAATATTAACTGATCATATACCTCATCACTTTTCTCTGGATACTCTATTCTATTACATTGTTCTGAGGGTCTTTTCTTATTCCATGCTGTTTCAATTACAATGGCTTTACAGTACCATTTGAAGTTGGGGAAAGTTGGGGAAAGTGGTGCTTCTCATATTTTATTCTGCCTGAAGATTGTTCTATTTGGAAAGAGAGTATTGTTACATAGGAATTTCAGAAGTGTTTTTATCTATTTCTCTAAATAATGTCATGGGTATCCTTAAAGAACTGCATTGAATCTATATATGCTTAGAGGTGTAAGTACTAATCCTCCAATCAATGAGTAGGTAATTTGTTTCCATTTACTTATATATATATTTTAAAAAATCATCCAAAATAGACTTTTATTGATTTATTTGCTGATAATTTTATTTGTCATTTTTTTAAAAGAAAATTTGTGAAATTTTACGTCACCATGGAGATATTAAACCCTTGTTACTAAGCTGTTTTTGCTAGTTTAACCTTCTGCACTAGTGTTTTTCTTAATTGAGCTCAGTCAGTTTCTATTTTACTTTCCTATCTAAATTAATGTTTTCCTATTGGGATGTTCATGTCATAGATTTTGGCAAGGTTGTGCAGCTGCAAATGTGGCTGAGTGCTCTAGAAAGTCCAGAATATTTAACTGGGCAGAGATCTTACCTGACAGGGGTTGTGGGATGCGGGTATGACACTGAGTCTTCCAGAAGTATGGAGGAAGTGAGATTATCAGCACCCACTTGAGAAGACCCAAGACATCTCATTCCGCCCAAAATGATGTGCCAGAAAATTTTCAGTTGTTCAGGTTGGCGACTCTGCAGAGCTCATTTGTGAGAAGGAGGAGTTTGGTCATTGGCATAGCAGCAGATATTAAGGTGTTAAACAGCCCCAGCTGTTGGGGCTTTGACAGGGTTGGAACCAGGCCCTTCCCACCCCTCCCTTTCAAGAATTTGAGAGGATTTTTAGCTGGTGAACCAGTGTGTCTGTGAATTTGTTTGTCTAGTTGATCTCTTTGTCCAACAAACATAAAAGCATTCATAATATTAATCATTTTGTATGGACACAGTAAGAGATACATTCAATTTATAGAATTGCTCTTCTGGGGTCATCTCAATCTCAGACTACAGTGCACAGGCCAGATTAGTCTTTCCTATCCCTAGCAGGGTCCTAGTCTCGTTGTTGCTTTTGGATCATGACAGCACTTGTCCATGATCAAGCTCTTAACTTATAGTTAAGAATGTGGTGCTTTGACCTGACCCATTTTGATGCCAGGGTAACTCACAGTTTGCCCTGGATCCATTGCCCTGGGTCCTCGTCAGGACCCTGCTTTTGGGGTACTAGGAACTAAGGGCAACTGAGGTTTAAGTCAAGAATGCAGATGCCCGGGAATGAATAATATTCAAAGCCAATTAAATCCCAAGTTACAAAAGCATAATATTAACTGTCTTCCTGTGTCTATACAAAAAAGGATATTGCTTTAAAGTAAACTATTCAAAAGACATAAAGAGAGGAGAAAGGCAGTATTTCACTCAGACATATAAAATTATAGATTTCTGAGGAGTCTGACCTTACAAGTTAACAGAGTCTGATTAGGGGGAAAAGGTGATTGACCGGTTGGGGAAGAAAGCATAGAGAGGAGTTTACAGATAAACACAGTGGAATGGAAGTGCCCGAGGAGCACTGTGATAAACCTAAGCTTCCTGTGGCAAGGGGAACAGGACATACCAATGATGTCCTAAAATGTTTGGAGCTTTATTCCAATAAACACAGAGGAATAGAGGTGCTTCAGGAGTACTGTGATGGGTATTACCAGATAAACCTAAACTCTTTGTGGCAAGGGAGAAAGGACAAACCAATGATATCCTACAGTATTATGTGGATGAGAGAATGCAAGGTTTAAAGGGTGTTTCCTAGACCCCTCCAGGTATAGGGAGGAAAAGAAAAAAAGAGTGGAGGGGAGTGGGGAAAAAAGACAGATGAAAAGCAATGGCAGGGGTCATAGGTACATTGGTGGTGTTAAGGAATTATAGAGCTCAATTCCCAAACCACAGAACCAACAACATTGAAATTGTGAAACCCAAACTTAAATAGTGGAACTTAAAATGGTGCTTTTCAAGATGGCAGGGAGTGAGAGGGATGGGAAGGTGAGGGGAGGGAATATAGGGACATTGGTGGAGGAAAGCTGAACCTGGTGATGGGATTGGTATCGTATATCTAAAACTCAACTATGAATACCTTTATAAATCATGGTGCTTTGATAAAATTAAAAATATAATAAAAAGAACTTTACTGGAATAAAAAATACCAAGCAATATGGCTTACTCCACTTTAGTTTCATCCAAATTGTAATGAATTTCAAACTATTTTTTTAAAGAAAGATGTGATGGGGAAGTAGATAGGAATCAGAATTCTGTGACTCCTTCCACATTATTATGAGATATTTTTAATGATAATGTCATTTCTATAATAATTATATTATATTTATTATATTATATTAATTTATAATTTAATTATAATATATAATTATAATATATAATATATAATTTAATTATATTAAATTAGATTGCTTCAACAAGCATAAAATCTGACTATAAGCCATACAACAATTTTTACTATGCAGCTGTTAGGAGAGAAAAGTCATGAAATTTTCTTATAAATGGATAGACATGGAGAGTATCATGTTAAGTGAAATGAGTCAGAAAGAGAGGGACAGACATAGAAGGACTGCACTCATTTGTGGAGTATAGAATGACATCACATGAGGCTGACACCCAAGGCCAGTAGATACAAGTGCCAGGAGGATTGCCCCATAGCTGGAAGCCCGCTTCATGAGCAGAGGGGAGAAAGCAGGTAGAATAGAGAAGGGATCACTAAGAAAATGATGGCTGGAGGAATCAGTCGGGAGGGGATATGTGTGCCGAAAGTAGATAATGAACCAAACATGATGACCTCTCAGTGTCTGTGTTGCAAGCTATAATGCCCCAAACTAGAGAGAGAGTATGGGGAATATTGTCTGCCATGGAGGCAGGGGGAGGTTG